>NW_011494898.1:3472517-3515342 GCF_000754665.1 Bison bison bison
CAATGGAGTATTACTCAGCCATTAAAAAGAATACATTTGAATCAGTTCTAATGAGGTGGATGAAACTGGAGCCTATTATACATAGTGAAGTAAGGCAGAGAGAAAAACACCAATACAGTAAACTACACATATATATGGAATTTAGAAAGATGGTAATGATAACCCTGTATGTGAGACAGCAAAAGAGACACAGATGTATAGAACAGTCCTTTGGACTCTGTGGGAGAGGGCGAGGGTGGGATGATTTGGGAGAATGGCATTGAAACATGTATAATATCATATGTGAAATGAAAAGCCAGTCCTGGTTCGATGCAGGATACAGGATGCTCTGGACTGGTGCACTGGGATGACCCTGAGGGATGGTATAGGGAGGGAGGTGGGAGGGGGGTTCAGAATGGGAACACGTGTACACCCATTGTGGATTCATGTTGATGTATGGCAAAACCAATACAATATTGTAAAGTAATTAGCCTCCAATTAAAATAAATAAATTTATATTAAAAATTAAAATATTTATTGAGCTTATTTGATGCCAGAAATTGTACCAAAGACTCATTTTGTAATTTTTTATGAAAGCAATTTTATAATATATTGATAGGGTGTTTGACTGATGCAGGGTTGACTGAGCCAAGCCTTTTCTAATGGTCCAGATTTCTTTTGAAGCCAACTAACAGCATAACTAAGCCAAAAATAAGCTAAAAGAATATACCTCCAACCATCCACTCCTCCAATAATCAGTTGTTTATTGAGCAGCTCTTAAATGGCACATATGAGGCTTATGTATATTGAAAATAAATAAACATTGTTAATATCTTCAAAAAGCTCATAGTCTAGGGAGAGACAATGCAATATAAACATACAAATCAATGCATATTATAAGTTATGATGAATACTCGGAAAGAAGGAAATTGTTTATGGTGACAGTGGAAGAAAGACATCATTCAAGATGAAACTGTATTATCATAGTTGCGCTATGTTGATTGAAAAAAAGGACAGGTGCCCATCACCAAAAAGAGTAAAAAGTAACTTTACAACAATATGTTAAAATGGTTGCACCTGGTCAAAGTAGTTTTGTGCTTAGAAACAGCATTTTATTTCACAGTTCCTTTGTAGTATAGTTTCTTTAATGTTGATGGAATTCAAAATATTGTAGCACTTTCAAGAACTAAACAATAGTGTAATATATTCTTTATGACTTTAAAAGAAAGCACTCAGGAGAAATTAAAGAGCTCCATAAGTAACCCACATGTGTGGCAGACCAAGGGAGCTCGTCACCCCTTCCAGTCCTTTAGGTTACAGAAGGTCCTTGTAACACCAGTGAAAAGGGAATCAATGAATGCCATATGTTTTAAGTGACAAGTGCAAGAGTATATATTATTCCTGTTCATCCTTGCAACAATTACAGAAGAACCATGTTAAGCTTATGGATAACTTTTCTTCAACAGATATTTGGCAAGAGTTCACAAGTGGTATTTCTTGCTACTTGGTGAAAAAGAAAATGATGAGGCTACTTTCCCAATTAGTATATTCAGCTGACTTTCTGTGGCAGAAGAAAATGCAGACTGATTATTCAGCGTCCAAATGAGTGTGTCCTGAACTTGCTCATTCCATAAGTGAGTGTTGATACATAGCTGCCTTCTATAAATGCCATAGGAATAAGTGAGAAAAAAAAAAGAGAGAAAATAAGAGGAACAGGAAGACAGGAAATAACAAGCATTTTGAGTACTTCAGGCATTATTTTCTTTTTCCAGTTTGGTTGACATAATTAACATATAACATTGTGCAAGTTTAAGGTGTACAACATAATGGCTTCATGATATGTGCCAATATTGTGAAATTATTATCACAATAGAAACATTTGAGATTTATTCCTTTATTCTCTCTCAAATATATAATATCATTAACTATACTCACAGGGCTTCCCACGACAGTAGAGAATCCAGCTGCCAATGTAGATGATGCAGGAGACACAGTTCAATTCCTGGATTGGGAAGATCCCCTGGAGTAGGAAATGACAACCCACTCCAGTATTCTTGCCTGGAAAACTCCATGGACAGAGAAGCCTAGTGGGCTATAGTCCATGAGGTCTCAAAGAGTCGGACATAACTGAGCAACTGAGAACGCACACCATGCTGTACATTACACCCCCATAAATTATTTGTCTTATGCCTGAAAGTTGTCCTTTTGCCCACCTTTGCCCATTTCACTCCCACACCCCCACCTCTGACAAGCACCAAACTGTTCTCTGTTTCTATGAGTTTGTCTTCTTTAGAATCTGCATATAAGTTAAAACATGGTATTTGACTTTCTCTGCCTGACATTATTATTAATTTGAAGTAACAAATACATGATTGTGGCACAGGGGCAGGGAAAGAAGGAAGACAATTACACGTCATTAGTTAACAAGCTCTGAAATGAGCCAGCCTGAACTTGTGTTATGTTAATAGTACTGGACACAAAAATAGGACATATTACAAAAGATGCACACACATTTAAAAACAGACATGTTGGAAAAGGTTAACAGAGATATGTAATCAAAATGGAAGTAGATATATCTATATGACACGTTGACAGTCTTCCAAGGAATCTCTATTTCTCTCCCTCTCTTCTGAGTAAGAAGAATATTGATAAAATATTCATGTAAGATAAAGAGTATGTCTTTATTATTATTATTCTTTTTCTGAACAGAACTGTAGGTGTGGCAGGGACACCCATGGAATCATAGCATGACTAGATGTCTTAGTGAGGTTTATGAATGTTTAAACATTTAAGAATTGAGACCTCCTGAGTATGAAAGTCTAATTCTTTTTGGCATTTGACAGTTTCCTGGCAGTTTACACTTGGTAAGTGCACCTGACTCTGTCAGTCTGTTTTCACAAGCTACCTATCTGTCACATTGTGAGAGGCTTTTCCTCCACTTTCACACAGGCTGTCTTTTTTATATTGTTTTCCTCATGAAGATTTAAAGAGACTGAGTGGTGAAAAGCCACATAATCAGTCTTTGTGATGACACAATGCCTGTACTCTAAATATCAAAATAGTAAGAAAAATGCGTACTGTTTCGGAAACTGTGATTTAAGTTACAATCCAGTACTGAATGGACATTGAACTTCAGGCACTTGTTAGCAATTTGTAGTTCTGCTTGTTTGTTATTGTTCATAATTTAGAATCTAGTCTTCCACAATACAAGTAGTGAAGCCACAATGTGAGGAATCAAAATGATGCAAAGATAAATGGAGAAAAGTATTTGTAATCCCTAGAAGGATTACAATCCCTCTTAATAGTAAACCCTCCCAAGAAGGTCTGTGAAAGTGGATTTGTCAGTCCTGAGATCTGTAATATAACAGACTGTGAATCACAGGGAGAATCCTGGTGTCCTTGTGATGATATTGCTAGCGGAGTTACAGTTAGCTGGACTTCCCTCATGGCTCAGATAGTAAAGGATCTGGCTGCAATGTAGGAGACCCAGGTTTGATCCCTGGGTTGGGAAGATCCCCTGGAGGAGGGAATGGCTACCCATGCCAATATTCTTGCCTGGAAAATCCAATGAACAGAGGAGCCTGGTGGGCTACAGTCCATGAAGTCACGAATAGTTAGGGCACAACTAAGCGACTAATACTTTCACTGACTCCAAATGTAGGCTAGACTGTGAAGAATGGTATGACACCATGAAAGAAAAGGTTCAGAGAAGAAAGGCAAAGGATCAGAAAGCTCTTGGGTCATTACATAAGATATTTTATCTCCTGACAACACAGCGTGCAAATGCACTAGGATATTTTTGTGCTGCAGAGGGCCACTTGACTATTTGGGGAATGCTGAGTAAACAGGCATCGTAACAGGCAGTGTGTCTTGCATCTCATAGCAGTTGAGAGGTGTTACTGTTCACTCACCCAGGGGAAAGAGCAAAGGAGGTTTTACCTCAAAATTTACCTCACACAGAATTAGCGTGGCCTGAACATAACTTCTCAGCCTTAGTAAGTCAAATAATAAGTCTTCTCTGAAAACTTTTAAAATGCCTGGCCTAGCATATAACTGTAAAAGTAGGGTTGGAAAATTTCATATCACTAACAAGAAGAATTCCTAAAGGCCTTCTTTTCAGTAGAAAATTTTTCAACAGAAGTTAAGGTTATTAGTAGAAAATTTGTTAGGGTAATGCACTGATATTTTCAGTTTCCTTAATGAAATCATGAAACATGAAAATTAAACAAAAGATGTTTGTGGGCTAAAAGTAGATGTTTAACCATGCCATTGTGTAAAGAAAAAATTGCAGTGCTCTTGATCAGAAGTTGATATTGGAGAAGTATTTCCTCATCTGACTGTCCAGGTAAAATTTATCTGCTAACATTTACCTGGTGATTTTAAGTGATTACCATATACCAACTAAATGCCAGGCATGAAAAGAGTTATTTCATAAGAGAATTTTTTAAAAGACTGAAACACACTCTCTATTAGTCCCATCAGAAATTATGAGGATTAGAAATACTTTACTCTGAGAAGAGAACAGAGAGATAGAGATTTTACTGTTTTAACAACTGAATTAGCAGTCCACAGTTAAGTATTAAAAATAAAACTGACACTGACTCTATCAATAAATAATTCATTTCTGCCAAGAGAAATTTTATTAAAATTGAAATTGAGGACTATCAAAAGAACAATGATAAAGACTATGTATCAAGAGTGTTTTATTGTGAAGATTAAAAGCCATGTGAAGAGAAGAGATAATTTAGTTTGTTTCAACACACAAAAAAAGGAATAGAAACAAAAAAACACTCTTGTTTGAAAAATAAAAGTCTGACAATGACTTCAAGCAGGCAAGACAAACTATACAAACTGCCAGCCAATTTTCATTAAAAATAAGGAAGGAGATTAAAGGAAAAATTAAAATTCAAGCACAAATCACAATACATCATTTGAATGTGAAGGATGGCAAGGAGATTACAGACTTTCTAGACCCCAATTATTAAGATAATATTAGATATATGCACTTGAAAAGCCTATATCAGAGAGGGAATTTAGCATATAGTTTGAGGATTCTGATAGATTATTTTGTGATATGATAGAAACAGTCAGAAGTTTTGTCCTTTTTTGTTTTTTTCACACAACCATTTTTTTTTTTCAAGAACTCCTTGATGACTCATACAGACTACAAAATGTCATTTCCATATACTGAACCTATAAACTTAGCTGAGATGACAATTATTTACATCACATATTTTATGGTTTGGTTCAGTTCACTCAGTTGTGTCTGACTCTTTGTGACCCCATGGACTGCAGCACACCAGGCCTCCCTGTCCATCATCAACTCCCAGAGCTTACTCAAACTCCTGTCCATAGAGTTGGTGATGCCATCCAACCATCTCATCCTCTGTTGTCTCCTTCTCCTCCTGCCTTCAATCTTTCCCAGCATCAGAGTCTTTTCTAGTGAGTCAGTTCTTCATATCAGGTGGCCAAACTATTGGAGTTTCAGCTTCTGCATCAGTCCTTCCAATGAATATTCAGGACTGATTTCCTTTAGGATGGACTGGTTGGATCTCCTTGCAGTCCAAGGGACTCTCAAAAGTCTTCTCCAGCACCTCAGTTCAAAAGCATCAAGTCTTCGCCACTCAGCTTTCTTTATATTTTATATTTATATTATATGGTAGAGAATGGAAAATGAAATTAAGGAGTATAGAAGAGAAAAGAACAAAGGACCACAGACGAAATTTAAATGAGAGAAGGAATTTAGAATTCTCTGTAGCAGAGGACATTGGCATGTCTTTTTATTGAGTTATGGAGTAACTATACCATCCAGGTGAGAGAGATCTTTAAAATTCTTTTATTTAATGTTTACAGTGAACTAGATCTAAGAAACTCACAATCAGAAGGCTCCTTGGTCTCCAAATGACCTATGTTTCATATTTAGCTTCTAATGAAAGCAGCAACCCTTCCCATGAGCTTTATAAATTGTTGTTTAATATCTGGTTAAACTAATCAACCAGTCATCTACTTATGACAAGATTGTAAAATTTTAGTTACTTACCATTTTAGAAAGTTAGACCTTATTTTGATTACAAATATATCTTCATGTAACTTTTCTTACATGGTTTTATCTTGAGCTGCAGAAATCTAATTGCTTTCACATGAATGGTTTAAAATATTTGAAATTACATTTGTCCTCCTTTTTAAATTAAATACCCTTGGTTATTTTCTATAATTTCTTCAGGGGCATATAAATTTATCCTGTATAACATTGAACTACTATATACCAAGAACTACTATATACCAAATGAATTAGATATATCATTTATATAAACTAAAGATGAAAGCATGAAAAACTTTAAAATTGGTATTCTATTTCCCCTTTCAGCTCTAAGGAACTAGTTTTGTTGGATCAATCATTATTCTAAAAACAAATTAGAAATTAAATTCTCTCTCTTTCTCTATCTAGATAGAGAGATAGACATACACATATTAGTATCTCTGTAACCTCTGAAATCTTGGGCGAAAGGAAAGGGTTCCTGAAGACTAAAATGAATCTTTCAAACAGTTTAGTATCATATGTTTGTACAGATGATTTACTTTTCATCTAACTTCTTGTTAGAATCAGAAGTACATGCTTTCTTGATTAGTAATGCACAATTCAGATACTAGGTTTTATGATAATTTCTGCATAGAATAAGTAATGTTCAGTAATAAATGTCCATGCATACAAGAAAATTTTACCAAGAGAAAAACAAGAGAACAAACCTATAGGCAATTCAGACTATGGTGTTACTAGAAGCAAAATTTTAAATAATTGTGATTGATATGTTAAATATTAAGAATTAACTTTGCTGCTAACAGATATGGCATATGGATACTGTATAAAATAAAATATAAGAGCTAAAATTTAAAAGCAAATGAATGGGTTTAATAGCAAAGTTCAGTTCAGTTCAATTCAGTTGCTCAGTCATGTCCGACTCTTTGTGGCCCCATGAACTGCAGCACGCTAGGCCTCCTTGTCCATCACCAATTCCCGGAGTCCACCCAAACCTATGTCCATTGTGTTGGTGATACCATCCAACCGTCTCATCCTCTGTTGTCCCCTTCTCCTCCTCCACTCAATCTTTCCCAGCATCAGGGTCTTCTCAAATGAGTCAGCTCTTTGCATCAGTGGCCAAAATATTGGAGTTTCAGCTTCACATCAGTCCCTCCAATGAACACCCAGGACTCTTCTCCTTTAGGATGGACTGGTTGGATCTCCTTGCAGTCTAAGGGACTCTCAAGAGTCTTCTCCAACACCACAGTTCAAAAGCATCAATTCTTCAGTGCTCAGGTTTCTTTATTGTCCAACTCTCACATACATACATGACCAATGGAAAAACCATAGCCCTGACTAGACAGACCTTTGTTGGCAAAGTAATGTCTCTGCTTTTTAATATGCTGTCTAAGTTGGTCATAACTTTCCTTCCAAGAAGTAAGTGTCTTTTAATTTCATGGCTGTAGTCACCATCTGCAGTGATTTTGGAGCCCAAAAATATAAAGTCTGACACTGTGTCCACTGTTTCCCCATCTATTTGCCATGAAGTGATGGGACCAGATGCCATGATCTTCGTTTTCTGAATGTTGAGGTTTCAGCCAACATTTTCACTCTCCTCTTTCACTTTCATCAAGAGGCTCTTTAGTTCTTCTTCACTTTCTGCCATAAGGGTGGTGTCATCTGCATATCTGAGGTTATTGATATTTCTCCCAGCAATCTTGATTCCAGCTTGTGCTTCCTCCAGTCCAGCATTTCTCATGATGTACTCTGCATATAAAAACAAGCAGGGTGTCAATATGCAGTCTTTACGTACTCCTTTTCCTATTTGGAACCAGTCTGTTGTTCCATGTCCAATTCTTACTGTTGCTTCCTGACCTGTAAACAGGTTACTCAAGAGGCAGGTCAGGTGGTCTGGTATTCCCATCTCTTTCAGAATTTTCCACAGTTTATTGTGATCCACACAGTCAAAGGCTTTGGCATAGTCAATAAAGCAGAAATAGATGTTTCTCTAGAACTCTCTTGCTTTTTCAATGATCCAGTGGATGTTGGCAATTTGATCTCTGATTCCTCTGCCTTTTCTTGAACTTCTGGAATTTCACAGTTCATGTATTGTTGAAGCCTGGCTTGGAGAATTTTGAGCATTACTTAACTAGTGTGTGAGATAGTGCAATTGTGCAGTAGTTTGAGCATTCGTTGCCATTGCCTTTCTTTGGGGTTGGAATGAAAACTGACCTTTTCCAGTCCTGTGGCCACTGCTGAGTTTTCCCTGACATATTGAGTGCAGCAGTTTCACAGCATCATCTTTTAGGGTTTGAAATAACTCAACGGAATTCCATCACCCCCTCTATTTCCCATGAAGTGATGGGACCGGATGCCATGATCTTCGTTTTCTGAATGTTGAGCTTTAAGCCAACTTTTTCACTCTCCACTGTCACCTTCTTCAAGAGGCTTTTAAATTCCTCTTCAGTTTCTGCCATAAGGGTGGTGTCATCTACATATCTGAGGTTATTGATACTTCTGCCAGCAATCTTGATTCCAGCTTGTGCTTCTTCCAGCCCAGCATTTCTCCTGGTGTACTCTGCATATAAGTTAAATAAGCAGGGTGACAATATACAGCCTTGACATACTCCTTTTCCTATTTGGAACCAGTCTGTTGTTCCATGTCCAGTTCTAACTGTTGCTTCCTGACCTGCATACAGGTTTCTCAAGAGGCAGATCAGGTGGTCTGGTATTCCCATCTCTTTCAGAATTTTCCACAGTTTATTGTGATCCACACAGTCAAAGGCTTTGGCATAGTCAATAAAATAAAATGCTGCTGCTGCTAAGTCGCTTCAGTCGTGTCCAACTCTGTGTGACCCCATAGACAGCAGCCCACCAGGCTCCTCCGTCCCTGGGATTCTCCAGGCAAGAACACTGGAGTGGATTGCCATTTCCTTCTCCAGTGCATGGAAGTGAAAAGTGAAAGTGAAGTCAATCAGTCATGTCCGACTCTCAGTGACCCCATGGAATGCAGCCTACCAGGATCCTCCATCCATGGAATTTTCCAGGCAAGAGTACTGGAGTAGGGTGCCATTGCCTTCTCCGATAAAATAAAATATGAGAGCTAAAATTTAAAAGCAAATGAATGGGTTTAATACCAAAGTTACATGGAGTTAAAAGGAAAATTAAGTAACTGGAAGATAGATTAGTAGAAAATATTTAAATGGAAGCATCAAACTTCAAAAGGGAAATATAGAGAAACGAGTGTGTTCTGTAGAGCATAGTAATAAGTTTAGCTAATGTATAATTTGTTATCAAGTTAAGAGAAAGAACAGAGAAGGCAATGGCACCCCATTTCAGTACTCTTGCCTGGAAAATCCATGGACAGAGGAGCCTGGTGGGCTGCAGTCCATGGGGTAACTAAGAGTCGGACACGACTGAGCGACTTCGCTTTCACTTTTCTCTTTCATGCATTGGAGAAGGAAATGGCAACCAACTCCAGTACACTTGCCTGGAGAATCCCACATACGGCAGAGCCTGGTGGGCTGCCGTCTATGGGGTCGCACAGAGTCGGACACGACTGAAGTGACTTAGCATTAGCATTAGCATAAGAGAAAGAAATGGAGCAGATAAAGTACTTAAAAGGATAATAAGTGGTATTTTATAGAATTGATTGAAAATATGTAACACAGATTAAAAATGCTATAGTGCTTCTGCTTCTGATTATGTTTAAAGAAACTAGATGTATTCCCACATGTTAAATGGCTTCTGAAAAGAAAAAATATACAACACACATTTGCCAGTCATTGGACCATGAGCAACAGAAGACAGTGATTCTTGAAGGAAGAAAATGAATAAAATGAGGCTTATGTTGGCCAAGCTTGTAGCCTAGCTAGACTTTCCAGGGTGCAATGTGGGAGGGCGCCTGGACAGAGGTTAGCAATGTTCTTGAGTTGAGCAGTAGAGATCATCCATTGTTTACTTACTTGTCTGTGTCAGGTCTCAGTTGCTGCTTGTGGGATCTTCATTCCATCATGTGGGATCTTTCATTGGGGTGCCAGGGACTCTTTAGGTTGGGTGCATGGGCTCCAAAACACAAGACCTTCACTAGTTGCAGTGCACAGGCTTAGTTGCTCTGAGCCATGTGGGATCTTAGTTCTCTGACCAGGAGCGGAACTCTCATTCCTTACATTTCAATAATTCTTAACCATTAAACCACCAGGGAAGTCCAAAGAGTTCCTAATTTGAAGCAGACAAGAAAGGTAGAACTTGTGAGGCAAAGTGCTGGAGAAATACTGTGCATCATCTTAAGAAATCAAAATTATAGTTATATATCTTTCCCTCAGAAAAGCAAAACACACACACACACACACACAAAGCAAGAGTACTATGACAGGACCAGATGGCTATGCTGGCAAATTGAATCAAAAATCTAAAAAGGAAATAATACCAAATCTATGTAAATTTTTTCAGAAAACAGAAAATGAAGAAATACTTCTCAATTCATTCTTGTCAACATGCATTACCCTCTAGTACAACCAGTCAAGGAACACTAGCAGAAGAGAAAACCACAGATTCATGAATAAAGCTATACAGATTTTCATCAAAATGGACCAAATGGAATCTAAATATATAAAAAAGTATAGTTGATTGTGACTAGGTGAGATTTATCCCAAAATTCAAGATTATCTTAAAATGTTAAAATTTATTTTTTAAGATGAGCCTCAGTTGCTGACAAAAATAATTTTTTATATTGGGTATGAGTGTTAGTTGCTCAGTTGTGTCTGACTCTTTGTGACCTCATGGACTGTAGCCCGCCAGGATCCTCTGTCTATGGAATTATCCAGGCAGGAATACTGGAGTAGGTTGCCATTCCCTTTTCCAGGGAATCCTCCCAACCCAAGGGTTGAACTTGCGTCTCCTGTATTACAGGCAGATTCTTGACTGTCTGAGGCAGTATCATTAGGTATATTAGATATGAAGTTTTCATCTTATTCATTGCCCCTTTTACTGTCTTTGTTCTTGGTTGTTCAGTTGCCTAATCATATCTGACTCTTTGTGCTCCCATGGACTGTAGCATGCCAAGCCTTCCTGTCCCTCACCTACTCCCTAAGTATTCCCAAGTCCATGTCCATTGCATTGGTGATGCCATCCACCATCTCATCTTCTGACACCCTCTGGTCCTTCTATCCTCAATTTTTCCCAGCATCAGTGACTTTTACAATGAGTCAGCTCTTTGCATCAGATGACCAAAATACTGGAGCTTCAGTTTCAGCATCAGTCCTTCCAGTGAGTATTCAGGGTTCATTTCCTTTAAGATTGACTGATTTGATCTTCTTGCTGTCCAAGGCACTCTCAGGAGTCTTCTCCATCACCACACTTTGAATCACAAACCGTGTGGATCACAACAAACTGTGGAAAATTCTTAAAGAGATTGGAATACCAGACCACGTGACCTGCCGCCTGAGAAATTTGTATGCATGTCAAGAAGCAACAGTTAGAACTGGACATGGAACAACAGACTGGTTCCAAATGAGGAAAGGGGTACGTCAAGGCTGTATATTGTCACCCTGCTTAAATTATGTGCAGAG
Source organism: Bison bison bison (assembly GCF_000754665.1). Classification (NCBI taxonomy): domain Eukaryota; kingdom Metazoa; phylum Chordata; class Mammalia; order Artiodactyla; family Bovidae; genus Bison; species Bison bison. Next base: position 3,484,086 of record NW_011494898.1, read on the forward strand.
GAATCATGAGAAAAGCTGGACTGGATGAAGCACAAGCTGGAATCAAGATTGACGGGAGAAATATCAATAACCTCAAATATGCAGATGACACCACCCTTATGGCAGAAAGTGAAGACGAACTAAAAAGCCTCTTGATGAAAGTGAAAGAGGAGAGTGGAAAAGTTGGCTTAAAGCTCAACATTCAGAAAACGAAGATCATGGCATCTGGTCCCATCACTTCATGGGAAATAGATGGGGAAACTATGGAAACAGTGTCAGACTTTATTTTTGGGGGCTCCAAAATCACTGCAGATGGTGACTGCAGCCGTGATATTAATAGACACTTGTTCCTTGGAAGAAAAGCTATGATCAAATTAGACAGCATATTAAAATGAGAGACATTATTTTGCCAACAAAGGTCCATCTAGTCAAAGCTATGGTTTTTCCAGTAGTCTTGTATGGATGTGAGAGTTGGACTGTGAAGAAAGCTGAGCACCGAAGAATTAATGCTTTTGAACTGTGGTGTTGGAAAAGACTCTTCAGAATCTCTTGGACTACAGGGAGATCCATTGAGTCTCTCCTATAGGAAATAAGTCCTGAATATTCATTGGAAAGACTGATGCTGACACTGAAACTCCAATAGTTTGGCCACCTGATGTGAAGAACTTACTGATTGGAAAAGACCCTGATGCTGGGAAAGATTGAGGGCAGGAGGAGAAGGGGACGACAGAGGATGAGATGGTTGTATGGCAACACCAACTATATGGACATGAGCATTCAACTTGGATCAAACTCACAGATTCATACCAAGTAAGGGTAAAAACACATGTTATTTGTTCCTAACACATCACTTTCTCCCGGTAAAAAATATATAATTTCAAAATATCAGAAAAGAACTAATGAAATCTATTTTCAATTATATCAACAAATCAAATGGAAACTCTTTTCAATTCTGTTTGCATTTAAACTTTTTTGGGGCGGTTTATATATATATATATATATATATATATACCTCAAAATATATTGCTGTGCTTCTATTTTTGAACACAGCAGGTAAGCATATTTATGCAGGATTAGCATTAATGAACTAGTGTGCAGCATCTGTTCAGTGCAGCGTGGCTTTCCTCCAGGGTTAAAATGTCAACAGAGCATAGCAACTTTTTTAGAAAAGGGAAAAGTTAGCTTTCATTGTTTCTAGGCAGACATAAATATCATAGGTAGTATCATGACAGACAGATTAATGGACTTAGGAAAGAGTGGAGAAAATGGAGCACTTTTATCATTTGATCAGTCTTGCATATTCTTTCCTAATTTTCTGGTTGTGCCAAAACATGCTTTTTTTTTTTTTTTAAGATTGAAGAATCAATCAAGTGATTCATTGTAAGCACTGTATATTAAAGACTGTGACGTTATCATATGACAGTCTACAGTAGAAGATGCTGAAATGCTTATGGTCTAAGTACATGGTTCTATGTTTAAGAAACAATATGCTTGCTTTGTTAGACAGTTTTCATATGCATTTATAATATTTCATATAAATTCATACCTAAGTAATGATATGAAAATAAATATGTATATTCATGTCTAAATACATGTACATTATATACAAACGTATATATATGGATATGGATACATATGGCATTCCTGATGGCTCCAATGGTAAAGAACCTGCCTGCAATGAAGGAGACTCAGGTTTGATACCTGGCTCAGGAGATCCCTTGGAAGAGGGTAAGTAAACTCACTGCAGTATTATTGCCTGGAGAATTCCATGGACAGAGGAGCTGTCCATGGTAGGCTACACGGGGTCACGAAGAGTCAGACATTAGTAAGCGACTAACACTTTGAATTTTTTCCACTTTCATGGGTACATATATAAATAAATGTATAAATGTTAAAATATATATTCATTCAGTTCAGTTCAGTGTCTCAGTTGTGTCTGACTCTTTGCAACTCCATGGAGTCCAGTATGCCAGGATCCCCTGTCCATCACCAACTCCCAGAGCTTACTCAAACTCATGTCCATCAAGTCAGTGATGCCATCCAACCTTCTCACCCTCTGTCATCCCCTTCTCCCACCTTCAATCTTTCCCAGCATCAGGGTCTTTTCCAATCAGTAAGTTCTTCACATTAGGTGGCCAAAGTATTGGAGTTTCAGCTACAGCATCAGTCCTTCCAATGAATATTCAGGACTGATTTCCTTTAGGATGGACTGATTGGATCTCCTTGAAATCTAAAGGACTCTCAAGAGTCTTTTCCAACACCACAGTTCAAAGCATCAATTCTTTGGCGCTCAGCTTTCTTTATAGTCCAACTCTCACATCCATCCATGATGACTGGAAAAACCATAGTTTTGACCAGACATTAATTATGACTGTATAAATATATAAATACAAATGCATCAGCGTACACAATTCTTATCAAACTAGAGTTTTTCACAATACAAAAATCTCTCATAATATCATTAGGAATTTGTATTGCCATTCATAATAAATGACTATTGCTCTTTGATTTGATTTGTGAGCATCAAAAGTCTTGGATATGACCCATCTTTAAATTAATTCAGCTTTTATCAAAGTCAAAATGAGCTTTATTTGACTCTATTTTTTAATCTGTCTTCTTAAATGTACCTCCATTTTCACTTCAAGTGTGAAGTCTTTTCTTTTCTGAAATAAAAATTTGTCTTCTGAAAGAATATACTTTAATAAATCACAAGGAATAGAATATGTATGCTTCTATAAACTTAAAAATAATATGATTCATCATTGCAACTTGGATTTAATAGCCAGGAAAATTATAATCATTTTAAATTTTTGAGAGGACTAACATGAGGGAAAGTAATTTTTACTATTGCCAAAAGAGAATTTTTGTTTGCAACAATATAAATTATTTTCTACAGAATTTATTTTGCTCTTAGTTTCTTACCAAAGCACCTTGTTTTCTTCACCTGTTTGTCTCCACTGGTAATTACACCTTATTTAAATTTTGTGAACATTTGTTCAGTGTAGGATAAGAAATACATCAATTCTTTTATATTTGAACATGATTGAAAGCCTGAAAATTACACATTTTAAGCTATGTCTTGGGCTGTAAGCGTCTTATGAAATCTTAAAGTGACTAAAATCATGCTTCTTAAATTTATCATGGAGAGAAAAATAATTTTATCATAAGTTATTAGTAGATAAATCAGAAGTTTGTGGGTTAAACACAGACAACAGTGTTTTTAAAGTTAGGATTAATTGGGAGGTAACTGCAGTTCAGATTACTTAAACTTTAGCATATTTTATAATGTTTTGAGATAGTAGCCAAACATGAAGTGCTTTTTTTGTGATTTATCTAACTGGAGATAATGAAAAATCAACTTTAGTGTGAGTCATCAGCACTAATATCATTTTATTATCATTATCCCCATTTCTGTCACATAATAATGTTATATTAGGGACTAGTATATATCAACATAGCTTTGGAGTCATGGATTTTTCAGAAAGTGAAGAAGAAAATAATCTTCAAAGGAACAAAAGTGTGGAGATGACATAATGAAAAAAGTGTTACTATTAAAATAATTTAGGTAAGAAGTGAATTATTTCTTCCTTCATGTATTTTTTCTTTCTTTTTTTTTTTTTTAAATCCTTCTTCCTTCATTATTTCTTAAAATTTTCATCCTGATGCTTTGGCACAATGTGGAAAATATGGCCTCTGTTACTTAATAATTTCTCCTTATCCTTACAAGTCAATCTATGTTTTCTCCTCCTTCTGTTTTCAATAGAAAGTAAGATAGTGTTAAAAGTTACTGGTCATAGGATAAATATCATTATTCAGCAAATTTAGAGGAAAAAGTTATACTTTTTGTTATATAGAATTAGCTATATTACCTTTGAATTTCTCCATCAAAAACAATATGCCAGTATATTTCCTTCCCCACTCAGAAATAGCATCTGTTCAAAACTTATGTAAAACAGGAAGCTGCACATGAGAGTTGGGTCTTAAAAGAGTTTTGAGAGTCACATAAAGGCAAGAGCTTAGCAGAACAGAGAAAGGACTTAAAGAAGAGCAGAGGGAGATGAATCTTCTGCCAGAATAAGAAAAACCATAAAATGCAACTTCTGAGTTTGATTCTGAAACTCAAATGTGTCTTCCCTGGCATAGAACCAGAGAGGAATGAAGCAAGCAGCACTTTCTGTTTGGCACAAGTCTCAAAATGTGCCTCCAAAAAACCAGATTTTTGGCACAGTGAGACCCCAAACATCCAAACGAATGGCTGACTTTTTCTTTTTCCATGAACTGAGTGATGCTATCCCAGCCTTTATGTATGTGAAGCAGCCTATTCATGTGCATCATGTTTCAATCCCCAGGATTATCACTCCTCTATCTTTTGTGATTATACAGACCAATAGTTTCCAATATTTGTTAATATGGTGTGTGTGTGTGTCCAGTGTCTTGGCCTGAGAAATCACATGATGAAATATGTAACATCTTATGTTGTCAAATTGGGAAATCATGTCAGAGAATGATGGGAGACCTACCAACAGAACATACTTTGAAGGAGTTTCTGTTAGACAGTTCTGAAACCATTTAAACATAAAATCTGATTATAAACCTTTATAACTTTCTGAATAAAATGGAAATCTATAAGGGAGGAATAAAAGTAAAACTTTTCTTACAATGGAATGTCCTTTAACATAGGAGGATTGACAGATTTAGAAAATCACCACTTTAAAACCATAAAGGTATCATTTATTCAAACAAAACTAATCAATGCATGTTAAAATTATTTGATAAGATATTTATTACAGAAAGGACAATTTTATAGTTGCAAAACCAAGGCAAATACTAACTCAAGTGACCAAAGTTAAGACCATCAGCAATGGAATAAATTTATACTGTGACATCCAGACATGAAATACTAAGAATAATCAATATGACTCATGAACAAGAGGGAATATTAGAGAAATCTAAATCGAGATACATTTCACAAAATAATCACTGTGAGGTCTTAAAAACGTTGCAAGGTCATGAAAGGCAAAGGAAGAGGGACAATTTGCTCCAAATTAAAAAGGATTAAAAATTCATGACATCGAAACATCATACATAATCTTGGCCAGACACTATTTTTTTTTTGCTTTGAAATACATGATTAAATTTTGATAAACTTAAATAATAAATATACTTTCCTCAGCTCTTGACCTCCTTACCTCTAGTCTTGATGTAGACATGTGTTACTCAAGTGAAGCAGAAAATATATCATCCATCTATTCAAACAATCAGTGACAAGTTATTAAGGTAAAATTCAAACTTCTTACTACAATCATGGTGACTTATTATTCCAAACTGGGACACTTTTGAGAGTGAATACACATTTTTAATATTCACCCCTAAATAACAGGCATGCTGCTGCTGCTGCTAAGTCACTTCAGTTGTTTCCGACTCTGTGCAACCCCATACACAGCAGTCCACCAGGCTCCCCCATCCATGGGGTTTTCCAGGCAAGAAAATCAGGAGTGGGATGCCATTGCCTTCTCAAAATATCAGGCATAAAATTGGGTATATGATCACCTTAATTACAAAATCTCATGTAGCCCCCATTAATTCTCTGGTCTTCTCCTATTGTGTCTCCCTAACTACACTGTTGCAGTTACTTTGGCCTTTATGCTCCTATGAGCCAGTTAATAAGTCCTCCACCACAGAGTCTTTGCCAACATTGCTTAGCCGTGCCTGGAAGGCTCTTGAAATGGATTTCCTCACAGTGAACTCTTTTATTTCCTTGATGTCTGTACAGCAAAGTCACTTTCTCAGTGATGCCTTCTCTGGCTGGCTTACATAAAACTTCAATATCCCATCTCTAAAATTTCATATCTCTCTTTCTGCCTTATTTTAGGCATTTACTTATAATTTATCAATATAAAAGAGAATATGTACTTTAATGATTTATCTTGATTGCTATCTGAATTCCATATGAGAATATAAGTTTAAAAAGGGCAAGTATTTTTGTTTGTTGGATACAGTGTATATCCATATCTATTACAGTAATGCCTAGCACTTGATAGGCAATCAGTAAATATTCCTTGTAAGAACTTAAGACTGTGTTTTATCATTGCAATGAAAAATACTAAATTTACTGAATGTTTAAGAAAAATAGTCATGAATTATATGAAGAGTCAACCTAGATCTTTATTACAATACATATGTTTATTCATGGCAATAAAAAGAAATTAAGCATTTGTTATATTAAAATAATAATGAATATTTATATCAGAGTCATGATAAAAAATATAAATAGTGAATTCTGAGCAATATACAGTTATTCTTCATCCTCGGATTGGGCTGAATGGATTTTATTTTAGTGTTTTCCTTGCATCTCATTGATTAATTGTTAGGTAGAATATTATTTTTTCATATTTTTTGAAACATTTTTTTCCTATTCAGAATTGTGTCTCTTAAGTCCTTTTTATTTGGCTTTTAGTAATGTATTTATTTTCTATAAAATCATAAGCTTGTTCATTGTTCAGTTCAGTTCAGTCACTCAGTCGTGTCCGACTCTTTGCAACCCCATGAATCGCAGCACGCCAGGCCTCCGTGTCCATCACCATCTCCTGGAGTTCACTCAGACTCACGTCCATCAAGTCAGTGATGCCATCCAGCCATCTCATCCTCTGTCGTCCCCTTCTCCTCTTGCCCCCAATCCCTCCCAGCATCAGAGTCTTTTCCAATGAGTCAACTCTTCGCATGAGGTGGCCAAAGTACTGGAGTTTCCGCTTCAGCATCATTCCTTCCAAAGAAATCCCAGGGCTGATCTCCTTCTGAATGGACTGGTTGGATCTCCTTGCAGTCCAAGGGACTCTCAACAGTCTTCTCCAATACCACAGTTCAAAAGCATCAATTCTTCTGCACTCAGCCTTCTTCACAGTCCAACTCTCACATCCATACATGAGCACAGGAAAAACCATAGCCTTGACTAGACAAACCTTTGTTTTCAAAGTAATGTCTCTGCTTTTGAATATGCTATCTAGGTTGGTCATAACTTTCCTTCCAAGGAGTAAGCGTCTTTTAATTTCATGGCTGCAGTCACCATCTGTGGTTTCTATTAAATACAACATTTTATATTATTCTACCATAAAGAATATACAACAGCATCTTATAAAGTTTAGGGACTAGAAATATATTTAAAGGATTCAAATGTAAGCTTACATTCCTAAATGTGGATTTGAAGTCAGAAACCTGGGTTTAAATTCCAAAACAGTACTGTATTCCTGTATGATTATTAGACCATTGCATAAAATCTTCAAGCTTCAGGAACTCTTTCCATGGTTATTATAAAATGGAATGGAATAATGAATTCTAAGCACTTAGTGTTACATTGTTTTGTATTACTATATAGTAAGTTATCTCCTTTTAAGGTACTCTCCTATTATTAGGTTTTATTTTTATTGGTTATCATCTTTGTTGAATAATTTCCATATGCATACATATTTGCAATGATGGAGTTATTTAATTTTATATCATGTGTTTTGCTTAATAGCATATCATCAATAAGGTTAATGCAACAACATAATATGCATAATTTTAATTTTAATGAAATGCATATTATTCCATCTAGTGATGGTATCATAACTTATTCAAATATTAGACTAGTAGTAGGCAGTTAATTAAAGTGCTTTTCAAGTTACAAATCAGATAGGGTGTATGAGAGGCATAATCATAAACTCATGAGAGGTGGACAAATATGATCATAAAGGCTTTTAGGAAAGCACGTTTGGAATGATACCCAAATTTAAAACATATTCATTCTCATTGACTCAGCAATTCCATTTCTGGGACTCTGTCCTAAAGAAATTATCAGAAATGAAAACAAAGATTTATGCACAAGGATTTTTACCATGTCATTATTTATGGCAGCAAACAATTGGAAGCAGTCCAAATGTCTGGCAATGGATGCTTACCCATTTCTCAGTGCAGCCATAAGAATAAAGAATAAGCAGCTCTTTTAAAATATACTTGGAAGAGTTTTAAAATAGGGAAAATGCTCAATATATAATGTTAAAAGAACAGATTTTATATGTATAAACTTTTAACATGTACATAAGCAGGAAAATGTTTGCAGTCTTATCTCTGAGTAGAGAAATCATAGGTGATTTAAAAAATTTGATCAATTTACCAAAGCTTTTACAATGAGCATGCATTACTTTAAAGCTCATTTTTTAAAGAAAGTAAAGCTACGGTTAAATTACTAATAGTGACATCTATGTTGAGGTGAGGAATTCTGAAGGATTTGGCATGCTGTGTGTCATAGTTCAACACTGATGGCCTGACACCCTTGTTGGCAAGCATGATAATGTATCCCAAAGGCAATGTCAAGCCTTAGCCAACCATTTTCAGCTTTGCTCTGCTCTGTGGAAAGTTTCCACATTGCAGTGCTGTAAAAGGAGAATAAAGTTAAAGTCTTATGAAGTTACAGACTAATGAACAGTAGCAGCAGGCTCATCTACAATCCAATTACTTGGAAAGTAAATGTACCATATCTAGTTAGTGATATTGTTTAATATTTAATCCTGTGAAACGAAAGCACGGACATTAAAGTTCTATAGCAAACCCTAGAAGCATGAAAATAAAGTATAAAGGTAGCAGGTCTTAATATTTCTACAGAAGAGCAAAACTCTGTATAAAAAAATTACCCTGCACATGTGCTGTTACAACAGGAGAAGTGAAAACTGAGTCAGTTCTCATTTTTTCCTTCTGTCCAAAATAATTAAAACTATACTAGGTCTGTCACAATCTTTGCAACTGTCTTCTCAGATTCTGTAATGACTGACAGTCCATTTAAAAATGAGCATAATTTAAGGTCACATAGTTTTGAATCTGAACTTTTAAAAATAAGTTTCCAATAAAAATATAGTAGGAAGATGATTTGGGCTCATTATTATAGGAATCATTATTTCCTATTTCTCCTGACTCCTCATAGCTAGAGAAACTGAGACCTCCGAACTGCAAGCTCACTCTCATCAAGACTTAAACCAGTTCTCATCTAGGAAGCAGAATGTAGTAAGCCTTATCCTTACCAATGGTAGAATTTGGAACCATCCATTTTATTCTTATTATAATACATGGTTATAGAGAGTGAATCTACCAATGAATAGCAAGTACACTCAATTGCAGAGTAGTTTATAGAAATGCCACATTTGCTTATTTGCTATGATTAGATCCAAGCTGCCACATACAGATTATTCTAATATGTGTACATAAAACAACTAAAGAACTGTTAAAATAGTGGTTTGAAGTACTCTTAACTTGAAATATCAATGTAAAAAAATTGTATTTTATTTTGTTATTTATTTACTTTTGTTTCACTGTAAACATCCAAAATATACTAATTTTAGGCAAACTGAATATTTCCTAAATATGAAGAAAATTGGATTTATACCTAATGCCTGTAGGAAAATATCTTTGTGACTCCTATTTCTACCCTGGAGTTTATCTGTGCTAAGATATTATAGTAAGGGATAGCAAAAAGATAAGAGAGTTTGAATATTGTTTAACCATTTGTTAACTGTAAAAGGCTAGTGTTAGTCACTCTGTCATGTCTGACTCTTTGTGACCCCATGGACTATAGCCCACCAGGCTCCTCTGTCCATGGGATGCTCCAGGCAAAATACTGGAGTGGGTTGCCATTCCCCTTCTCCAGATCTTCCTGAAGCAGGGATCGAGCCTGGGTCTTCTGCATTGCAGGCAGATTCTTTACCATCTTGAATATCACTTAACAGTTCAGTCGCTCAGTTATGTCTGACTCTTTGAGACTCCATGGACTGCATCATGCCAGGCTTCCCTGTGGATCACCAACTCCCAGAGCCTGCTCAAACTCATGTCCATCGAGTCAGTGATGCCATCCAACAGAGCATCTCATCCTCTGTTGTCCCCTTTTCCTCCTTCCTTCAAACTTTCCCAGCATCAGGGTCTTTTCCAGTGAGTCAGTTCAGGCTAGAGAGTTTACTAAATCTTTGAGTCTGTTTCTTAATCAGTAAAGTACATATGCTTTCTTCTGCCACATAGGATTTCTAGAAGGATTAAACTAGGTACCATATAATGAACTAGTAACACATAAAATTATTATGCCCAAATACTGTGATATACTAAATTTGAGGAAGGTGTTAAGCCAGGGTCATAAATATCTTTGACTCCTTCACTTCTACCATTAATTTAGTCATTACAGGAAGATTTAGTGTCAGAAAGTTTGCACTGCATCCTAAATTTGTGTTTTCTTCACAGAAATTCCATGTGAAGATGGCGTCAGTAATAAGTGTACCTCTTAAAATATTATAGGTAAATTATAAATGTTAACAGTAAAGTAAAATTGAAAAGGCCACATTGTGCAACTTTCACTGTTCTCAGACCTAAAGTTACTTAACTCTTCAATAGAAGCAGAGTTGATATCTGGGATCTGTGATGGAATGTACGTACATGCAATTTGTCTAGACCATGGAATCCATGATTTGCTAGAACTTCATCTATTTCTGCAAAGAGCATAAGTTCCTTTCCACAATTTGTCTGTTTTGCCATTAGAATCTCAGCCTACCTTTGTGACTGATACAGAATCAGCACCACCCATTGCTACTTCACCCACACACCTTGAGAACTAAAAACACCTTTTCTCCGCAACCCTTCCTCTGGGTCCACATCTCTGTTCTTAGGGAATGAGGGGAAATCCTTGACATACTCCTGGGCATTTCTGCTCCCTTTGCAATTCCTTTTCCCAGTTTCCCACTTCTCAATAACCTGCTCATTGATTCAGGGAACTCCAGCAGCATTTCATCTAGTAAACTGTCCCTGATATACTGGTCTAAATTAAAGTCTTCTTTGTGCCTTCTGTTACATCCCTTGAAAATTCCTACTCTTGAACTTCACATATTATTAAGTGAAAATAAATTAAGATTTAGTGTCTAGCCAAGAACAGGGGCTCAATGATTGTGCATTGAATGAATAAGTAAATAGGAGTCAAGGCTAATATAGGAGCTGATATAAGAGCTGAATGTACTCCTTTTCTCATAGCTGATACCTTATCAATAACATATAGCCTTCTTGGGATGTCCTCTGAAACTTAGTTAATACAAAAGGCCACTAAACTATAGAGTTTTGCTACACAAAATGAACACACAATATTTCTAATATTTAGGTTTTATGTTATTTGAAATTTCTAGTCGGCCTTGAAAAAAAAACTGGGTAAAAGAATTAGAATGGCAGTCAGCACCTTCCCCACTCCCCACAAAATGTTAAGCAGCAACACAGTTACAAAATTCATTTTATAAAATTCAGTGACTGAAAAGTTCTAAGAACAGGCAAAAAATCCTCTTTTATTCTTAGTTCAAAGAAAATTCTTATACCGATGGGAAGTATATGAATATTTTGACGTTAAGAATAAAGATATATTGTACTTTGTACATATAAGATACATGTATATCTCAAACTTGAAATTTAAGATATTTACCATGTCACTGCAGATATTTAGCTATTGAATAAGGTAGCTGGACAAGTTTCAGTTTTTATTACTTAATCACAGAAATAATCTAAAGAAAAATGTTTTAACATTTCATTAATTCATGTAATTTATCATGTATTGAAACAATTATGTCTTCAACTGTATAAAATTGTCCATTTCATGAACCAAAGTCAGAGGGTTCAAACAGACTCAACCTGAGGATCAGTTCTCTCCTATAATACTGCAATAAATACCTTTTGTTGACTGTATATCTGACATTTGCTATCCCATTTTATGAATTGCTTAACTTCATTGAACTTCAGTTATTCATCAATACGATGAGAACAGTTCAGTTCAGTTCAGTTGCTCAGTCATGTCTGACTCTTTGCAACACCATGGACTGCAGCACCCCAGTCTTCCCTGTCCCTCACCAACTCCAGGAGCTTGCTCAAACTCACGTCCATCAAGTCGGCGATGCCATCCAACCATCTCATCCTCTGTTGTCCCCTTCTCCTTCTGCCTTCAATCGTTCCCAGCATCGGGGCCTTTTCCAATGAGTCAGTTCTTTGCATCGAGTGGCCAATGTATTGGACCTTCAGCCTCAGCATCAGTCCTTCCAGTGAATATTCAGGATTGATTTCCTTTAGGATTGACTGGTTTGATCTCCTTGCAGTCCAAGGGACTCCTGAGTCCTTTCCAACACCACAGTTAAAAAGCATCAAAAAAAGATGAGAACAATAAAAATATATCTCAGCATTGGTGTTAAGATTGAAATGAGAAAATATATCTGACACATGAGAGACGTCAAATAATCTTCCTTCAGCTTATAATGTATATACGTTGGAACTGGTTAGGGGAAGAAAGTGAGCCTTCATCAAATTTGTCTGATTCATCACTGTGCTCTGTACAAAATTCAGGACAATTATGAATTAACATCCATGCCTGCATAGAATTGTGTAATTCTGCTCTGTAATGTTCATAATGTCCCATCAGCTTTATTTAGGAACCTGTACTATTTTAGTTCAAAATTAAATTTAAGCAAATGTTACAAAGTTGATAATTGAATCATGTGTCCAGATTGGGTCAGCAATCTATAGCCCACAAGTCAAATCCAGCCTGCTCCCTATTTTGTAAATAAAGTTTTATTGTAACATAGCAGGCTCATTGTTTATGGCTGCTTTTATATTTCAGTAGCAGAGTTGAATTGTTGAAAAGAAATCACCTGGGTAAATATCTTATATTTAACCCTTTAAAGAAAATGTTTGCTGAGCCCTCAATTACACAATTGAGGAAACCAAAGCTATAGTACAGTTAAGAATGGCTTTATTTGATCGAAGGGGAAAATTTTGAATAGAGTTATGATTTGGAATATATATACAGGAAACCCAAGAATGATTCATTTTCTTTTCTGATTTCTCAGTGAAGTATAGTTGATTTACAGTGTTGTTGATGTACAACAAAGTGATTCAGTTATACACATATATACACTTTTAAATATTCTTTTCCATTATGGTTTAATCACAGAAAATTGAATATAGTTCTCTGGGCTATACTTGGGACCTTATTGTTTACCCCTACTGTATATAAAAGCTAATATCTGTTAACCCCAAACTCTCCCTCCATCCTTCTCCCAGTCTCTTCTCCTGGAAACCAACAGTCTGTTTTCTATGTCTGTGATTCTGTTTCTGTTTCAGTGATAGATTCACTTGTGTTATCTTTGAGATTCTACACATAAGTGATATCAGAGGGTATTTGCCTTTTTCTTCCTGATTTACTTCACTTATTATTATTATCCCTAATTTCATCCATGTTGTTGCCAATGGCATTATTTTTCATGGCTGAGTAGTACTCTGCTGTAAAACTATACCATTTCTTTTTTTATCCAAACATCTGTTGATGGACATTTAGGTTGTTTCTGCATCTTGATCATTGTGAATAGTGCTGCTATAAGCATAAGGATGCATGCATCTTTTTGAACTAGAGTTTTGTCTCAATATGTGCCCAGGAGTGAGATCCCTGCATTGTATAGTAATTCTATTTTTATTTTCCTAGGAACCTCCATGATGTTTTCCACAGTGGCTGCATCAACTTATATTCCTACCAACAATGTCAATACCCTTTCTAGCCTTTGTTATTTGTGGACTTTTTAATGATGGCCTTTCTGACTGCTGTGAGTTGGTACCTCATTGTGGTTTTGATTTGCATTTTTCTAATAATTATTGATGTGGAGCATATTTTCGTGCATCTTTCTGTATTTCTTCTTTGGAGAAATGTCTATTGCTTCTGCCCATTTTTTGGATAGGGCTTTTTGTGTTGTTGTTGACTTGTATGAGCTGTTTGTCTATTTTGAAAATTAAGCCATTGTCTGTGACATCATTTGCAAGCGTTCTATAGGTTGTCTTTTTGTTTTGTCCATGGTTTCTTTTGCTTATAAGTTTGATTGGGTCACTTTTTTTTTTTTTATTTGCTTTTATTTACATTGCCTTGGGAAACTGACCTTAGAAAACACTGGTAAAAATTTACGTCAGAGAATGTGTTGCCTATGTTCTCTACTAGGAGTTTTATGCTGTCATGTCTTATGTTTAAGTCTTTAAGGCATGTTGAGTTTATTTTCATATATGGTGAGAGGGTGTATTCTAACTTCATTGATTTACATGTGGCTGTCTAGCTTTCCCAGCAGTACCTGCTGAAGAGAACGCTGTCTTGCCATTATATAACTCTGCCTCCTTTGTGGAAGATTAATTGGCCACAGGTGTGTTGGTTTGTTTCTGGACTCTCTATTCTGCTCCATCAATTCACATGTATGTTTTTGCACCAGTACCATGCTGTTTTGATTACTGTAGCTTTGTAGTACTGTCTGAAGTCTGGGAGGGTTATGCCTCCTGCTTTGTTCTTTTTCTTCAATGTTGTTTTGGCAATTCTGTGTCTTTTATGGTTCCGTATGAATTGTAGGATTATTTATTCTAGTGCTGTGGAAAATGTCATAGGTAATTTTATAGGGATCACATTAAATCTGTATATTGCTTTGGGTAGAATAGACATTTTAATAATATTAATTTTTCTAATCCAAAAGCATAGGATATATTTCCATTTATTTGAATCATCTTCATTATCCTTTGTTAATGTTTTATAGTTCTTAGTGTATAAGCCTTTCACCTCCTTGGTCAGTTTTATTCCTAAGTATCTTATTTTGGGTGTTGTAATTTTAAAAGGTATATATATTTTAACATTCCCTTTCTGATATTTCATTGTTGGTATAAAGAAAGTGAAAGTGTTAGTCACTCAGTCATGTCTGACTCTTGGCAACCCCATTGACTGTAGCCCACCAGACTCCTCTGTCCATGGAATTCTCCAGGCAAGAATACTGGAGTGGGTAGGCATTCCCTTCTCCAGGAGATCTTCCTGACCCAGGGACCAAACCAGGGTCTCCTGAATTGCAGGCAGATTCTTTACCATTGAGCCACCAGTTAGTATAAAGAAATGCAACACATTTCTATATGTTAATCTTGTATCCTGCTACCTTGCTGATAATTCAGTTTCTTGAAGGAAATTTTGAGACTGACTATAGATTTCAGCAGCAGTAAAATGTGGCAGTTTCCTTGTGGATCACTCAGAGTACACATGATTGATTCAGTTTAAAGGATTTCATCTTTTGGGCAGTTAAAATTGTTCAATGTGATCAAACTTGGTTGAAAAGCAGTATCTTCTCCACATTGTATTATAATCATATGACAGTCAAAAATCAATAAAGTGGACAATAATAGTAACTTATGGGTAAGAGTTCTAACACTGATGTTATAGGTTTACAGTCAAACTGGTAGTTTATCATAAGACAGTCTTATTTAAGGGAATATTATTTAGTCCCCTACTTGCAATATAGATAGATAAATAGGTAAAGTAATACATCACTACTTTTCATGCCTTGATTCCTCTTTCATTAGCTATACAAGGACTGGAACTGAAAAACTGAGCAATTATGACTGTCTAGTTTTAATATCTTTCATATTTAAAGCTCTCAGCAAATGTTTTATGATGGCAATACATCAAATTTATTGTAGTTGTCTTATGTGGCTAACTCAGGGTAGATTGTCTAATCCTGTCTATGGAAAAATCTTAAAGAGTATATACATCCCGAAATGCAGTACAAAAGAGAACAAAAGAAAAAGAAAAATCCTATGTAATCCATCTGACAGAGGAATAACAAATATTAACATTTTTCTCTGAACAAGGTTAATATTCTCTGTGTTTGTATATCTTTTTCTCTTGTCATCAATTGTACAAACCACTCTAACTCTGCTTTTTTGTTTTGTTTTGTTTTTCAGCTACACTATATTGTACAAACCACTCTCTCTGCCTTTTTTTCCAGCTAGACACTATATTGTCTATCAATACACTTAGACACCACTATTTTTAGTATTCCAACATAGAAGTATGTTATATTTTATTTTTGAAACGTCCCATTACTAGTGCACAAATTCTATAGTGTTTTTTATCATTTGCAAGTGTAAATAAAGCTGGGATATCTACCAAAGGCTTTTTTTTCATCCACATCTCTAACTTCTTTTGAGAAATTCCTGAAGTAGCAATACTGGTTCAAAGTGTATTTATTTATTCATTTGCTAACTTACATGTGGTTTATAGGATAACTACCATTCGACTTTTCTCTGTTTGAATAAAACCTTTGAATATTATAAATATATCAAAAGATCTGTTATTATAACATCAAAAAGACTGTGCAGACTTATTATTCTCATTTATAATTCAGAAATCCAGACATCTAGAGTTCACACAAAAATATGTTAGAAAATGTTTGCTTTGTCTATACTGGGCCCTGAAAGTATATATCCCAACACATAGAACTTCTTTAGTGGCATAAAAGTGGAGAGTGTATACTATTATTCCACATTTATATCCTTGTGTATATGAGAGTAGTAATAGCAATATGCAAATACTTGCATTATGTCTAATATAATGGAAGCTGATCTACTATAGGAATTTATATCATCAGAGAAATTGATTATCATGACTTCCTAAAGGTTATTACATGGAAAAAAGAATGAAATAAATCAAAGTTATTACTCTACAAAGAATGAATATTTTTAGCTTGATTTGACTGAAATAGTCTTATGTTTCCTTTAAGATATTTTTCCAAAGATTTATAGCGTTCTAAAATACTTTCAGTACATTTTTAAAGCAAAAATAGTGCTGATTTTGCACAAGAAGCAAATGAAATTTCTTAATTTCATTTAAAATAAGCCATCATATTGCCTATTTAGTGAAGTAGCCAAGATCCTTAGTGCTTTACATACAAAATAGAGGCTGTTGAGTATTCTATAAATTAGATAATGAAATTGCCAATTGTATGAAACAAGCTATCTTTTCCTTAATCAGATTGCCTTCACTTACATATTTATAGATATTTTATAAAAATCTGGATTGACATTCCTTCAAAATTATATAAACAAAAGGGAAAATTTTATTTTTACTGATTAATCATTGAAAAAGAGCAAAAACCAAGCCATTTCCTTCTCCAGGGGATCTTGCCAGCCCAGGGATAGAACCCGCATCTCTTGTGTCTCCTGTATTGCAGGCATATTCTATATCTGCTAAGCCATTGAGAAATCCTAGTTATTGATCTAACCAACTTCAATATAGAAAATGTAACCCTAAAATTTTACAAATTAGCATTATTTATCCACATAAAAATTATTACCTATACTAAAAACTGTGATAAACTATTTTTGTTAACTGAAAAATTATGACACTGCCCCTTTCTGGCCACATTCCCACATATCTTCTTTCTCCTACTTCTCACTTGTTGCCATAGTCTGTTCTTGAGGTTCATTACCATGATAGAACAAGTGGTCAGACTATATAGCATGTGTCCAGTGGAACCAGTAAGATTTTACAGAGGACATAAAGTCCAGGATGGTCAAGAATTTGCTTTGGGGCCAAAAGAGGCCCAGACTCAGAGTAATCAGTAGACCTAGCTGGTCTCTCTGAAAGACAGGAACAATAATGGAAATGAAGCAATGTATCTCCAATAACCTTTATTTTGTTATTGCGTGTATCTTACACACCTAACCCCATACCCTAAAAAGTAACTTCTGTGTTCCATAAATGAATGTTAATTTTGTTTCATATTTTTCCCAGAGATTTATGCAGTGGAGAATGTATCCATTTTTGGAGATATTTGTGTTTAAACCTGCTTAGAAGCTGGGGATGGAGTGGAGTTATATATTACATAGTCTTCATGGCCTGAATTGCAGTAATTTTCTTAAAATTTATATAAACTATATACATATAAAAGAATAGTTTGTCAGTTTTAAGACTCAAAGGCCAAGATCTTCAGTAATTTATGTTCATCAACTCATTTAAACCCATAACAACTGATGAAATAAGTACTTCTTTTAAAAACTACATATTTGTAATGAGACAATTGAGTCAGTATCAATGTCACAATGCAAATCCATGCTGTCTCACTTCTAAATACTGAATATGCACCTAAAATAACAATAACTGACCTTTATTGAGTTCTGTCTATGCCTAAGAGACTTTGATATACATTAAATGGATTGATATATTTAATCCTTAAAATGAGCTTTAGAGGTCAGGATTAATATTAAAAGTATCACATCTAGTGCAACATATCTATGAAATAACAAAGATGGAAGAAAACCCAGGCAGTCTTTCTTTATTGTTCAGCCTAGAAAAATGGATTATTTATTATAACTTTGAATTAGAGCAAGGACTGCCTGCTCATTTTTCTCTCCTAAATTATCTTGGTTATTGTAACATTTTTATTCCTACATAGAAATTTGAAAATCACTTGAAATATACATTTTAAGCCTTTAAACACCACTCTTTAGCAACTATAAATTCATTTTTTATTCAGTTCACATTAAGATTTTATAATCAGAAATATTACAGGAATAAAATATTAGTAACCAAGATATTCACTGTGCATCTTTTATATTAAAAGCAATAGCAGTAAAAAGATACCTGCGTAACAGTTTTGGAAATCATTAACAGAAGCATGATCTCCGTATTGGCAAAAGATGGTAATTAAAATTGTCTTATGTTAATTTGAACTGTATAGGTTTATCAAATTTGACCACTTTTGACCTACAAAAATGGCCCTGACTATGTTTCAGCCTAATACTGTGAATGATTATATAAGCCCTAGAAAATACCCATAGATTTAGATGGAGAACTTGCAACTCTATCCAAAACTGAGATTAATTATGCATTATTATATCTAAACAAATTTCTCTACCAACTTCAATATGTATAGCTACAGTTTTTTTAGCCAATGGATGGTTTGAAATTTACTGAATGTGTGTTGCTTGAAATACAGAATATTTAACCATCAACAACTTATATAACAGGAATCACAAATTGTATTCATGAGAACTTCACATTAGGAGTCAGTTTTTTTATTAATTAATTTTTTAATTGAAGGAAAATTGCTTTACAGAATTTTGGTTTTTTTTTTTTTCTGTCAAACCTCAACATGAATCAGCCATAGGAATACATACATCCCCTCTTTAAGAGTCAGTTTTAATAAAGGATTTCAGGGGTAGAATTTATGTAAGAATTTGCAAGCAGAACAATGAATTGATCCCACAGACCTCTTAAAGGTATACTGTATAACTTAGTAAATGTTTATTTTTGGCATTGAACCAAAAAACCAGAGGTCATTAAGAAGAGTAACAGGCCACAATATTTATGTTTCACGTAGCTTCCATAATTATCCAGCACATGACATATATTTCTTTTAATTAAAGCATGGTAGAATGTAGGAATTTGGTAATCTGTCTCATAATGCTCATAAGCTTAGTAGTAATAAACTTTGCTAAATACTAAGTTTGAGAAAATGCTGTGCAGGCAGATGGTGACTATGAGCCTCGAGTCTCTCCCAGAGCTGCAAACAGTACCATCTGCTGCTCTGCTGATTTCTTTTTCGTTCATTGGTATCAAATTTAATGGGGGATCACACTTTACATTTTAATTTTACACCCTGGCCACAATGGTGGGAGCTCTTGTCTCCCACAATATATAATTATTCAAGTAAATAAGGAATTTTTTTCTTCCTTAAAAACAAAAGCCAAAAAACAAACAAACAAAAAAACCAGAGACTTCCACTTTTCTATTCATGATGCAGCAGTAAGAAATGGATTAAACTCTTCTGTTTGAAACAAACTAACACATCACATTAGGTATATCAACAACACTTCTCCAGACATAGGACAACAGTTTCCAGGTCAAGGTATGTAGAAGAAAAGCCTAGATGAAGCTCAGCAGACTTCCTGAATTAAGAATAGAGACCTGGAAGTCTGAGAAAACAAGGAAAGTAGAAATCATAGGGGAAATTATTAGAAAGGAGAGATCCATTCAGAGTGGTAACTCTGGATATCTGGAAAGATATTGACTCTGTATTTAGCAGAGTGAAAGTGAAGTGGCTCAGTCGTGTCCGACTCTTTGCAACCCCATGGACTGTAGCTTACCAAGCTCCTCTGTCCATGGGATTTTCCAGGCAACAGTACTGGAGTGGATTGCCATTTCCTTCTCCAGAGGATCTTCCTGACCCAGGGGTTGAACCCTGGTCTCCAGCATTATAGACAGACGCTTTACTGTCTGAGCCTCCAGGGAAGTCCTATTTAGCAGAGTACTGATCAGCAAACCTGAGAGAAGAAACACTGGGAAATTGAGAAAGACTGATCAGAAAAGATTTAAGGTAACAATGCCTATACTTACATTGGGTTAAGAATAATGTCTGTCCATTCCCACAAATAAGGCTGGAATACTATGTTATTCACATTGTTTTGGGTAGGTTATGCAGGAGTATGTTATAACAGTTACTAAAAGTGAGACCTAAAGTGTCAAACTGTTTTCAAAAAACTACTTTCTAGATGAAAGCTCAATAACATTAATAGAAATTTTTTTTAAATCCATAACTCAAATAGGTTAAGTTCATAATGTTTTCTCATTACAAACAAAAATTAGCAGAAATGCAAAGAAACAGGAAAATAGGAGAAAGTCCAATCAATTGAAACTTGCACAGATATTAAAATTAACAGATACAAACATTAAATCAGTTATTAAACTAATTCCCATATGTTGAAAAGTTAAGTAGAGGCAAGATTTTCAAAGAGCAAATCTTTTCCTCATAGCAATTTCAAAACTACAAAGTTGACAAAATTAATTATTAGACATTCTGTAAATCAAGCAAAGTGTACAACAGTATGAGAAGTATTTGTGTTTGTAAACCTGCCAAACTTAAGATCAGTGAAAATATGTGACTTTCTTGTTTTAAACTGCACCCAAATTTTCCCCATTATGACAGAATAGAGAATTACCACATGGGACAGGTCATGAAGACTAGCATCATCTACACGTAGTTTTAAGGAACTCACTGAATTTAGAGCACTGGATAATACTCATGATCAGTGGCATTGTCAATGGATCAGTAGAGTTATGTAAGCTAACATGCATATCAAAATGGAAAAATATTTAAAATCATCAGAGACTCAGAAGTTTGTACAAAACCAGCAAGTACACCACCATGTATGTAGCTGGAATCAAGAAGGAGAGGAGCAAAAATATTAGGAACAAATATTAAATAATGAGTAAAAAATTTTCAGAGGAAAAGAGGGAGGTAGGGAGAGGGAATAAAAGAAATAGAGTGAGGAAAGGAAAGGTATGATAAACACAGAGCTCTTCTCATGGATATATCATAAGTAAAGAGTTGAAATAAGGCATAGAAAATAAATTGAAATCCTTAACAGAAAAACTAAACTATCATGTTCAGATGACCCACAATAAGATTAGCATCTGACTTTTTATCAGAAACAAGGAGGCCAGAAATTAATGAAATGACAAATTGAAACTAGTGTATGAGAAACAAAAAAATCAACCAAGAATTCTGTATCTAGCCAAAGTATCCTTCAAAAGAAGAGAAATAAAAAGATATTCCCAAAATAAAAATAGAGTGAGGCAGTTCATCACCAGCTGACTCATTTTACAAGGATTAATAAAGAAACTCCTTCAGACTGACACCAGATGTCAGAATAGTTTTTCAGATCTTCAGGAAAAAAATAAAAATGATTGTAAGCACTATTTATGTCACCTTAATATAAAAGACTCAATAGACATATGTATTTTTCATTCAGTCTGTTGACTTCTTTGACACAAGGTTGCACAAAGCAATATTGTAACACTGTGTTATTTGAATTCTAATAGCAATAGTAGCCTAAAGGATGTCTCAGGAATTCGAGCTGAACTTGAGCAAATCGGCTATATTTTACCCAAAATAAATAATTATTAATCTGTAGTTGTTTGTGATAAGATATACCTTATAATGTTATATCTAAAAAAATAAAAGCACAGTAAAAATAAAATTAATAAATTGATATGAAGATAAAACACACTAAGAATTTTAGTAGAAACAAAAAGGTGCATTTTATAATGATAAATAGAATTTTAGTAGAAACAAAAAGGTGCATTTTATAATGATAAAGGTCAGTACCTCAAATACATAGGACAGTTACAAATGCATGTTCACCTAAATCAGAGCCCCAAAGTACAGGAAGAAAAAAGAAAAGAGGAAAAAAGATAAGAAAAGAATATTTTAAAAAGATAAAAAAGAAAAGAGGAAGATACAATTTAACAACTAAAATTGGAAATGTCAGTGTCCTGCCTTCAATAATTTATTTTTCTGTCTAGAAAATCTAGACAAAGATTTAGTAGATATATAGAATATTTGAAAAATATTTGTATCAATAACGAACTTCACATAATTGATTTATATAACATTTCACTGAAGAGTACAATAAACATTAATTTTTCAAATATGTATAAAATGTATACTAAGCCATAAAATAAGGTAAATTAAGATTGAAGTTATACAAAGTAAATTCTCAACCTACAGTAAAATTATATTAGACTAGAAATTAGCAAAAGAAATGTTTAAAATTCTCCAAATATTTGGAAATTTGAACAGCAGACTTTTAAGCAATCTGTGATTCAATTTAGATAAATGCAAGATAATTTAGACAATATTCTGATTAAAAAATAACATACCAAAATTTATAAGAAGTAGCTAAAGCAGTGATTAGAAGAAAATATGTAACTTAAAATGCCTTTATCATAAATGAAATTTTTCAGATAAATAACCTCTTGAATGTTAAAAATTTTTTTTAAATAAGAATAAGTTAAACTCAAAGCAAGCAGAGAGAAGAAAAGAAATAATAGGAGACATCAAGGAACTATAAAACAGAAAATTAGAGAAAATCAATAAAACCAAAGTTGATTCCTTTAAATATCAATAAAGCTGACAAATATTTATCTAGACTAAGAATAAAGCAGATAAGACACAAATTATCAAAATCAATAATGAAAGATAACACATTACAACAGACCATATAATTTAAGGGATTGTTATAAATAATTTTTGGCACTATATTGGACAGCTTAATGAAATAGGCAAATCCCTAGGATCATACCAGTATCAAAACTTATTCTAGAAGAAAAAACATTAAAATAGACCTGAAGTAAGTAAAGACATTGAATGACTAATTAAAAATATTCCCACACAAGTGGTACAGCACAGATGACTTACTGGTGAATTATATCAAATATATAAAAAACAATACCAAATCTTTAGCAAACTCTATCAGATGATAGAGACCAGAATCATACTGACTTGAGAGCCGGAGACACTGCAAAAAAAGAAAACTATAGACCAACAGCCATATGAACATAAATACAAAAACATGAAAATATTAGAGCTGAAAGCTAGCAATATTTAAAATGGGTTACATGCCACAACCAAGTAAAATTCATGCCAGAATATGAGGTGGGATTAACATTAGAAAATTAACATAACACACACTATTAATAGAATAAAAGACAAAAACTACTAATTTCAATGGATACAATTAATGACATTCAGTTAATGTCAGATTGCAAATGCATTTGACAAAACTCAATACTTCTTCAAAATAAAAACTCTCAACAAAAGTAAAAAGGAAATTTCATTTACCTTATAAAGTGAATCTAGGGAAAACCCACATCTAACATCATAATTAAGCATAAAAGACTGAATTTCTTCTAAGATCAGGAACAGGCAAGGATGTCTACTTGCACTACTTCTACTGAACACTGAATTGAAAATTCTAGGTACTTCAACAACCATGAAGAAAAAGTTAAAAGGTACTATAGATATCCATGGTGAAAAGGGAGGGAAAAAAGATCCCTTTAATTGTAGGTGACAGCAAATTCTGAGAAATATACACATAACAAATTATAAACAAATTCTATACAGAACGTTCTAAGCAATCTACACATAACAAAACTGCTATAACTAATACCACGCTTTAGGAAGCCATAGAACACAAAATCAAGATACAAAACTCAATTAATTTATGCTAAAAATAAGCACATGAAGATGTGAAGAAAACAATTTGGTTTATAATAACACCAATATATAAAGTTCAGTTCAGTTCGGTTCAGTCGCTCAGTCGTGTCCGACTCTTTGCAACCCCATGAATCCCAGCACAACAGGCCTCCCTGTCCATCACCAACTCCTGGAGTTCACTCAGTCTCACGTCCATCGAGTCCGTAATGCCATCCAGCCATCTCATCCTCTGTCATCCCCTTCTCCTCCTGCCCCCAATCCCTCCCAGCATCAGAGTCTTTTCCAATGAGTCAACTCTTCTCATGAGGTGGCCAAAGTACTGGAGTTTCAGCTTTAGCATCATTCTTCCAAAGAAATCCCAAGGCTGATCTCCTTCAGAATGGACTGGTTGGATCTCCTTGCAGTCCAAGGGACTCTCAAGAGTCTTCTCCAACACCACAGTTCAAAAGCATCAATTCTTCAGCGCTCAGCTTTCTTCACAGTCCAACTCTCGCACCCATACATGACCACAGGAAAAACCATAGCCTTGACTAGAGGGACCTTTGTTGGCAAAGTAATGTCTCTGCATTTCAATATGCTATCTAGGTTGGTCATAAGTACTTATGAGCAAATTTAACCAAAAATAGTGCAAGATTTGTGTATGGAAAAATATACTGAGAGAAATTAAGGATGTAAATGAATGGAAAGGAATTTCATGTTCAAAAGATAGAGAAACAATATTGTCAGGAAAGCAATTTATTCAAAATTGACTTACAAATTCAATGCAATTATTATCAGAAACCTCATAGAATTATTATGGAGTTCAACAAGCTGATTCTTAAATGTGTTGGAAATTCAACAGACTGAGAACAGCCAAAACAATTTTGAAAAAAAAAACAGTAAAGTTGGAGGACTTATACTACATGATTTCAAAATTCACTATAAAGCCACAGTAATAAGTGCACTGTGTTATTTGTACAAATATATGCATATAAGTCAGTGGAAGAGAATTGAAAGCATTCAATGGATCATTCTGTCCTTCTGGAAGCAGAATGTACTTCTGTGAAATTATACTTCCAATATGTGCATTTCATTATGTTGGCTTTACCTCAGTCAAGTTGTTGAATAAAGCCCAGCTACAGTGTCATACTATACAGTCAAATATGAATACTTCAAAAAGTGAGCTATGGGTATTTTATTCATAGCATTCTTATTTGCTGTGTGTGTATTCTTGGACTTCCATGTGGTGCAGTCATAAAGAATCTGGCTGTCAATGCAGGAGACACAAGAGATGTGGGTTCAATATCTGGATTGGGAAGACCCATAGAGTAGGAAATGACAACCCACTCCAGTACTCTTGCCTGGAAAATTCTATGGGCAGAAGAGCCTGGCAGACTATAGTCCATAGGGTAGTATATACATACTAATTAGGGATCAATTTTGTTTTTTCAGGTAAAATTGAGAAGCATCTTTCTTTAGGGCCTAATCCAACAATCCTAGAAAATGTAAAAAGTTTTTGGCTGTCTGTGACTGTAAGCATGATGGAAAAGAAAATTGACTTTCCTTTTTTGCTAACTTCTTACCTTTTTTGGGTAAAGTCAAAAGAAGTGAAGTGAAGTGAAGTCACTCAGTTGTGTCTGACTCTTGGTGACCCCATGGACTGTAGCCCACCAGGCCTCCATCCGTGCAATTTTCTAGGCAAGAGTACTGGAGTGGGTTGCCATTTTCTTCTCCAGGGGATCTTCCCAACCCAGGGATCAAACCCAGGTCTCTGGCATTGCAGGTAGACACTTTATCCTCTAAGCCACCAGTGTCGAAGGAAGACCTAATAGTAAATGTGTAGTTTTAGAAATGAGACAATATGAGAATATGTTTATTTGAACTGAGAGATTTTATGAAAGTCATCTTCATGTACTATGAAATTTGGTATGAAATAAAAGATGAAAAGTATTTAAACATTGTTCCAAGTAATTAAAAATCTGTGTTCCTTGGAGCTCTAATGACTATCTACTTTTGAGTAAAAGCACATCACTAAATTGTTTCCTCATACATAAAATGAGGAATTTGGTCAGATAATAGCAAAAAATATTGTCTGTTTGTAAAATGCTACATTTCTAGAAAATATGCTGCATTTCTCTTCCTCTTGTTAATAAATTTCTTTAAGATGAGCAAGGTTTTATTTTTCCTTTTTATTGAATTATTTCTCTAGACTTTAAGCAATTTATTTTATATTTTAGACATATTTTTTGATGAATGAAGAATCAGAGTGAAAAAGTTGTCAACAAACCACTTTGTTTAAATAAAAATACAAAAACCATCTAAGAACATGAGATACCAATCTAAAAGAACTTTAACATGTTTATTGTAAAGGAAAAAAACAAAAAACAAGACATATCACCATCTGAACAAAATTACTTTGTTTTAAAAATAAGTAACTCTCAAAATGGTTAGTTTTGTTATTGTTATTTTAATTAGCTTAATTATGAAATGATGTGTACTAAAATATGATTTTGATGTGTTAATAGAGTTTTGTTATTTTCATTTGCTAACTTCTTTCTGACTCTTTGAGACCCCATGGACTGCACACACCAGACCTCCCTGTCCTTCCCTGTCTCCCGGAGTTTGCTCAAAGTCATGTCCATTGAGTCGGTAATACTATCCAACCATCTTATCCTCTATTGCCCCCTTCTCGTCTTGCCCTCAATCTTTCCTAGCATCAGGATCTTTTGTAATGAGTTGGTTCTTTGGATCAAGTGGCCAAAGTGTTGGAGCTTGAGCTTCAGCATCAGTCCTTCCAATGACTATTCAGGGTTGATTTCCTTTAGGATTGACGGTTTGATCTCCTTGCTGTCCAAGGGACTCTCAAGAGTCTTCTCCAGCATCATGATCTGAACACATCAATTCTTTGGTGCTTATTCTTCTTTATGGTCCAGCTCTCACATCCATACATGACTACTGAAAAAACCATAGTTTTGCTATACAGACATTTTTCAACAAAATGATATCTCTGCTTTTTAATATGCTGTCCTGGTCTATCATAGCTTTTCTTTCAAGGAGCAGGCATCTTTTAATTTCATGGCTACAGTGACAGTCCACAGTGATTTTGGAGCCCAAGAAAATAAAATCTGTCACTGTTTCCACTTTTTTTGCCTTCTATTTGCCACAAAATGATGGGACCAGATGCCATGACCTTAGTTTATTGAATGTTGAGTTTTAAGCCAGCATTTCACTTCTCTTTCACTTTCATCAAGAGGCTTTTTAGTTCCTTTCCACTTTCTGCCATTAGAGTGGTATCATCTGCATATCTGAGGTTGTTGATATTTCTCCTGGCAATTTTAATTCCAGTTTTGTGATTCATCCAGCTTGGCATTTTGCATGATGTACACTGCACAGAAATCAAATAAGCAGGGTGACAATATATACCCTTGATGTATTCCTTTCCTGATATGGGACCACTCCCTTGTGTTATTCCATGTCCAGTTCTAACTGTTGCTTCTTGTCCTGCACACAGGTTTCTCAGGAGACAGGGAAGGTGTTCTAGAATTCCCATCTCTTTAAGAATTTTCCACAGTTTGTTGTGATCCACACAATCAAAGGCTTTAGTGTGGTCAATACAACAGATTTTTTTTTTTTTTAATTCCCTTGCTTTTTCTATGATCCAATGGATGCTGGCAATTTGTTCTTTGGTTCCTCTGCCTTTTCTAAATCCAGCTTGAATGTCTAGAAGTTCTCAGTTCACATACTTTTTCAAGTCTAAGTTAGAGGATTTTGAGCATTAACTTGCTAGCATGTGAAATGAGTACAGTTGTGTGGGAGTTTGAAATGTTTTTGTCATTGCCCTTATTTGGGATTGGAATGAAAACTGACTTCTTTCAGTCCTGTGGCCACTGCTGAGTTTTCCAAATGTGCTGGCATATTAAATATAGCACATTAACAGCATCATCCTTTAAGATTTGAAATAGCCAAGCTGGAATTCCATCACCTCCACTAGCTCATAGTATGCTCCGAAGGCCCACTTGACTTCACAGTCTAGGATGTCTGACTCTACTTTAGTGGCTGGGTCATTAAGACCTTTATTGGATAGTTCTTATGTGTATTCTTGTCACCTCTTCTTAATCTCATCTGCTTCTGTTAGATCCTTGCCATTTCTGTCCTTTATTGTGCTCATTTTGCATGAAATGTTCTCTTGGTATCTCCAATTTTCTTGAAGTTTTTATTATGTTTGCTTTAATCCAGTTTTTCTAAGGATACCTATAATACATTGATTAAATCCTAAGATTAAATCTTAAATTGTGTTAACAATTGTTTTGTAGTACCATGGCAAAGTTACTCTAAGCAGAATGTCCTTCTGTGGAATTCTACCCTCAACATAAACTTAACTGGAATCCAATAAAT
Source organism: Bison bison bison (assembly GCF_000754665.1). Lineage (NCBI taxonomy): Eukaryota > Metazoa > Chordata > Mammalia > Artiodactyla > Bovidae > Bison > Bison bison. The sequence goes on from NW_011494898.1 coordinate 3,512,318, forward strand.
TTCATTAGATCTGCAGGGTAATAAAATCATGTTTCTCTCTCTCATTTGAAGTATTGTGACAGTAAACTAGACCAGTTTGATGAATGGGGTGGTTGAAGTCCATATAATCTTCCCATGAATGCATACTATATATTCTGTTTCCAGTAGGGTTCAAAAATATCTGGAATGTCAGAAAATAGAATTGCAAATTTTTATTTTGTTGCATTGTTAAATACATTTTCTCTGTCATGTTGCTTGATGTCCAGTATATCTAAATAAGAGAAGCAATGTTTTCTCAAGATTTTATATTCAAGCACTTCCATTTTGGTGGACTATTTTTAAACACTATCATGCATATGTTCCTGAGATATTACCATTTTGAACTTTCACAGTATGCTGTTATTCTTATACACTGTAAGATTTTTTCCCCCACAACAAGAGCAAACATGTTTAATTGATGCAAAATATCAAGTAGAATTCAGCCACACTTTTTCCTAAAATTATTTTCACAGTAGATATTTTATACAGGATATTTTAAAAGTAAAGAAGATAGAGAAACTCATGTAAGTCCCTTCTTGCCAGCATCCCAAATAAAATAAGATCATGATATTTGAAGGGAGCTATGACATTAGAGGGTCTCATTTTATTTTACATTTAATTGAGCATGGAGAAAAAATTTACTGTGTTGAAACAAATACTTTATTACTCTTTTGACTTTTTTTTTTTTTATTGTTCAGCTGCCTTACATAAAAAAATATTATTCCTTTATGATATCTGGGGCATTGTATAGCCAAACGTTAGACTTGCCAATGTGATGTGTTGTCCTCATAAATATTCCAACTGCTTAGTATATTTCAATTTCATTTGTCATTATTAACTTCCTTTATATTTGGGAATATTAATTTAGGTAAAAACTTGAAGTTAACACCTCATAAATAATGATTTGATGCTGTATCTCTTATCCAATGGAGACAGACAACTTTTACAAATTTGCCCACTCTAAGAAATCCTCTCTGTTTCATAATTGTTACTCATTCTCAAAATCTGGGGTTCTCTACCAAGTTTGCTATACCTGTCCCAACTGACTAGAGACTAGAAGTATAAATAAGGAAAGGGCAGTTGAGCCAATCAGACACTCCCTGAAAGAAATTTGAAATTGGATTTGAAATGACAGATATAGGTCACATAAACTTTAGAGAACCGGTTGTGATAATACAGTAAATAAGATAACCCGTCTATTGTACAAAAAATGAATCAGATATGAAAGAGACATGTAGCACCCAACAGAAGACTTAGCTTAGTTCCCAGCATGTTTTTTTTTTTTTTCCCCCTCAACCATTCTGTGTCTTGACACTACTCTTTCTACTTGATTTTTTAACCTGAGGCTTATCATTATAAAGAAATTATTATAGGGTCTTAAGCTAGTTTTAATGAAAGATAAAAATAAGAAAGAGATATACTGCTTTCTATTTACCACACACTGCTCTAAAACCTTATTCATATTAACCCATCTAAGTGTTGCAGCTCCTGCTGCTGCTGCTGCTGCTAAGTCGCTTCAGTCGTGTCCGACTCTGTGCGACCCCATAGACGGCAGCCCACTAGGCTCCTCTGTCCCTGGCAAGAACACTAGTGTGGGTGTTGCAGCTCCTAGAATTAGGTATTATTACTGTCCTCATTTATAGATAATGAGGATACCAAGGCACATTGTCGTCGTTTAGTCACTAAGTCATGTCCAACTCTTTTGCAACCCCATAGATTGTAGCCGACCAGGTTCCTCTCTCCATAGGATTTCCCAGGAGAGAATACTAGAGTGGGTTGCCATTTCCTTCTCCAGGGGGTCTTCCCGAACTCCTGGTTAGCAGGTGGATTCTCTACCACTATGCCACCTGGGGGCTTCCCCTCATAACTTATGCCTCTTTTATATAAGGCAGTTGAATGAAAAAAATATGGAAAGTATAATAAAGAATTTATTTAAACACATTAAAACTTTTGTCCATGCTCTATTAAACATAGACTCCCATACTTGCAGCCAGAAAGTCTAAAATAGGTTTCCTGATACTAAATAAATAAAACCAAGCAAAATAAAACAAACCAAACAAGTAGACAAAATAGGAACAATATTAAATAAGGAACCTGGTGAAGAGAGTTACATGAAGCAGAGAAGACTCTTGAGAATCCCTTGGGCTGCAAGGCGAAATAGTGAAACCTAAGGGAAATGAATCTTGAATACTCATTGGAAGGACTGATTCTTTTTTTTTTTTTTTATCAAAACTGTTTATTGGTAAATGTGTATCAGAATTGTTAATAATAGTGATTGAATACATCTCAGTAAAGCCTTTTAGGTGTAATGCCTATAAATTGAGAAAGAAAATGACTCTAATGACAGGATGACAAATCCTTTTGCAAGTCAGGATCAAAACTGGAGAGAACATAATTAAATTGTCAGATGTTAGATTAATAAAAATATTTTTGATGATAGATCACTATATGAATTTTTGGCACATAAGTCAGAAAGAGCTCAAAAAATTGAATGATATTATTATACCAAAACTTCTATTTCTATCTTCTTACTTAACATTTTCTCAGTGCTTACACATATATATAATATAAAAATATAATTGATGCTGAACTTGGCCTCAATTAAATTATATCCAATATTCATACATGAAAAACCTGCTATTCTTACTGAGATTGTCAATATTATTTTTCTTTTTGCATATAATAAGTTTTAAAATTTATAATATAGTCATTTTTGGCCAATTGAATTGTAATAATAATTTTCATGAAGTTCAATCTAGAAGAATTTTTTTTTCTTTTTTTTTTTTTCTCCGAGACCATGTTTTTATTTTTTCTTTTTTTTTTCTTTTTTTTTTTCGTCTGTGCCTCACTATTTTATTTTATTTATTTATTTTTTAATTTAATAATTTTAAAACATGTGTTCCCCATCCTGAACCCTCCTCCCTCCCCATACCATCCCTCTGGGTCGTCCCAGTGCACTAGCCCCAAGCATCCAGCATCGTGCACTGAACCTGGACTGGCATCTCAT
>NW_011494898.1:3515442-3515955 GCF_000754665.1 Bison bison bison
ATTTCACATGTTTCAATGCCATTCTCCCAAATCTTCCCACCCTCTCCCTCTCCCACAGAGTCCATAAGCCTGTTCTATACATCAGTGTCTCTTTTGCTGTCTCATATACAGGGTTATGATTACCATCTTTCTAAATTCCATATATATGCGTTAGTATACTGTATTAGTGTTTTTCCTTCTGGCTTACTTCACTCTGTATAATAGGCTCCAGTTTCATCCACCTCCTTAGAACTGATTCAAATGTATTCTTTTTAATGGCTGAGTAATACTCCATTGTGTATATGTACCACTGCTTTCTTATCCATTCCTCTGCTGATGGGCATCTAGGTTGCTTCCATGTCCTGGCTATTATAAACAGTGCTGCGATGAACATTGGGGTACACGTGTCTCTTTCCCTTCTGGTTTCCTCAGTGTGTATGCCCAGCAGTGGGATTGCTGGATCATAAGGCAGTTCTATTTCCAGTTTTTTAAGGAATCTCCACACTGTTCTCCATAGTGGCTGTACTTTTTTTT
>NW_011494898.1:3516668-3517275 GCF_000754665.1 Bison bison bison
GAAGGCTGTCTTTTCACTTTGCTAATAGTTTCCTTTGATGTGCAGAAGCTTTTAAGTTTAATTAGGTCCCATTTGTTTATTTTTGCTTTTATTTCCAGTATTCTGGGAGGTGGGTCATAGAGGATCCTGCTGTGATGTATGTCAGAGAGTGTTTTGCCTATGTTCTCCTCTAGGAGTTTTATAGTTTCTGGTCTTACGTTGAGATCTTTAATCCATTTTGAGTTTATTTTTGTATATGGTGTTATAAAGTGTTCTAGTTTCATTCTTTTACAAATGATTGACCAGATTTCCCAGCACCACTTGTTAAAGAGATTGTCTTTAATCCATTGTATATTCTTGCCTCCTTTGTCAAAGATAAGGTGTCCATATGTGCGTGGATTTATCTCTGGGCTTTCTATTTTGTTCCATTGGTCTATATTTCTGTCTTTGTGCCAGTACCATACTGTCTTGATAACTGTGGCTTTGTAGTAGAGCCTGAAGTCAGGTAGGTTGATTCCTCCAGTTCCATTTTTCTTTCTCAAGATCGCTTTGGCTATTCGAGGTTTTTTGTATTTCCATACAAATTGTGAAATTATTTGTTCTAGCTCTGTGAAGAATACTGTTGGTA
>NW_011494898.1:3517375-3518472 GCF_000754665.1 Bison bison bison
GTCTTGTTCCTGACTTTAGAGGAAATGCTTTCAATTTTTCACCATTGAGGATAATGTTTGCTGTGGGTTGGTCATATATAGCTTTTATTATGTTGAGGTATGTTCCTTCTATTCCTGCTTTCTGGAGAGTTTTTATCATAAATGGGTGTTGAATTTTGTCAAAGGCTTTCTCTGCATCTATTGAGATAATCATATGGTTTTTGTTTTTCAATTTGTTAATGTGGTGTATTACATTGATTGATTTGCAGATATTGAAGAATCCTTGCATCCCTGGGATAAAGCCCACTTGGTCATGGTGTATGATCTTTTTAATGTGTTGTTGGATTCTGATTGCTAGAATTTTGTTTAGGATTTTTGCATCTATGTTCATCAGTGATATTGGCCTGTAGTTTTCTTTTTTTGTGGGATTTTTGTCAGGTTTTGGTATTAGGGTGATGGTGGCCTCATAGAATGAGTTTGGAAGTTTACCTTCCTCTGCAATTTTCTGGAAGAGTTTGAGTAGGATAGGTGTTAGCTCTTCTCTAAATTTTTGGTAGAATTCCGCTGTGAAGCCATCTGGACCTGGGCTTTTGTTTGCTGGAAGATTTTTGATTACAGTTTCAATTTCCGTGCTTGTGATGGGTCTGTTAAGGTTTTCTATTTCTTCCTGGTCGAGTTTTGGAAAGTTGTACTTTTCTAAGAATTTGTCCATTTCTTCCTCGTTGTCCATTTTATTGGCATATAATTGTTGATAATAGTCTCTTATAATCCTTTGTATTTCTGTGTTGTCTGTTGTGATCTCTCCATTTTCGTTTCTAATTTTATTGATTTGATTTTTCTCCCTTTGTTTCTTGATGAGTCTGGCTAATGGTTTATCAATTTTATTTATCCTTTCAAAGAACCAACTTTTGGCTTTGTTGATTTTTGCTATGGTCTCTTTTGTTTCTTTTGCATTTATTTCTGCTCTAATTTTTAAGATTTCTTTCCTTCTACTAACCCTGGGGTTCTTCATTTCTTCCTTTTCTAGTTGCTTTAGGTGTAGAGTTAGGTTATTTATTTGACTTTTTTCTTGTTTCTTGAGGTGTGCCTGTATTGCTATGAACTTTCCCCTTAGGACC
>NW_011494898.1:3518848-3519730 GCF_000754665.1 Bison bison bison
CCCTTAGGACTGCTTTTACTGTGTCCCACAGGTTTTGGGTTGTTGTGTTTTCATTTTCATTCGTTTCTATGCAAATTTTTATTTCTTTTTTGATTTCTTCTGTGATTTGTTGGTTATTCAGCAGTGTGTTGTTCATCCTCCATATGTTGGAATTTTTAATAGTTTTTCTCCTGTAATTGAGATCTAATCTTACTGCATTGTGGTCAGAAAAGATGCTTGGAATGATTTCTATTTTTTTGAATTTACCAAGGCTAGCTTTATGGCCCAGGATGTGATCTATCCTGGAGAAGGTTCCATGTGCGCTTGAGAAAAAGGTGAAATTCATTGTTTTGGGATGAAATGTCCTATAGATATCAATTAGGTCTAACTGGTCTATTGTATCGTTTAAAGTTTGTGTTTCCTTCTTAATTTTCTGTTTAGTTGATCTATCCATAGGTGTGAGTGGGGTATTAAAATCTCCCACTATTATTGTGTTATTGTTAATTTCTCCTTTCATACTCGTTAGCATTTGTCTTACACACTGCGGTGCTCCCGTGTTGGGTGCATATATATTTATAATTGTTATATCTTCTTCTTGGATTGATCCTTTGATCATTATGTAGTGACCTTCTTTGTCTCTTTTCACAGCCTTTGTTTTAAAGTCTATTTTATCTGATATGAGTATTGCTACTCCTGCTTTCTTTTGGTCCCTATTTGCATGGAAAATCTTTTTCCAGCCCTTCACTTTCAGTATGTATGTGTCCCCTGTTTTGAGGTGGGTCTCCTGTAGACAACATATGTAGGGGTCTTGTTTTTGTATCCATTCAGCCAGTCTTTGTCTTTTGGTTGGGGCATTCAACCCATTTACGTTCAAGGTAATTACTGATAAGTATGATCCCTATG
>NW_011494898.1:3520713-3528676 GCF_000754665.1 Bison bison bison
CCCCCCCCCGCCACTCGGTTATCTGGGTGTAAAACCGGCGCACCTTCTCAGGCAGATGTTAACCGTCCAGACCCCCAAAAAGTTTTAGTTAGCAAAGAAGCCTGCTTACAGTTTTATAGATAATGTCTCTCTGGGGCTGCGATTGCCCCCTTCCGGCTCTGGCTGCCTGTCACCGGAGGGGGAAGGTCTGCAGCCGGCTATCTCTGTTCAATTCTTTGTTCCGTGCGCGGGCCTGGCGGTGTCTTAGGTTGGGGCTGGCTTTTCGCGTGGTAGATATCCCACAGTCTGGTTTGCTAGCCCAAATTATTTCGCTCAGATAGTGCTCAGGGTATTCAGGCCAGATTCTTACTCTAAGCGATGCAGCTGCGCCTCCCTGCCCAGCCCCTGCTTGCTAATGGCGCGTGCAGGCGTCTGCGCTGCTTCTCCGCTGGGGGAGTTACCGTAGGACTCGCAATCTTCGAGTTTTAATTGTTTATTTATTTTTTCTTCCTGTTATGTTGCCCTCTGTGCTTCCAAAGCTCGGCACAGATTCAGCAGTGAGAAGGTTTCCTGGTGTTTGGAAACTTCTCTCTTTTTAAGACTCCCTTCCCGGGACAGAACTCCGTCCCTCCCTCTTTTGTCTCTTTTTTTGCTTTTATATTTTTTCCTACCTCCTTTCGAAGAGTTGGATTGCTTTTCTGGGTGCCTGATGTCCTCTGCCGGCATTCAGAAGTTGTTTTGTGGAATTTACTCGACGTTTAAATGCTCTTTTGATGAATTTGTGGGGGAGAAAGTGTTCTTCCCATCCTACTCCTCTGCCATCTTGGCTCCTCCTCCGGAAGGACTGATTCTGAATCTGAAGCTCCATTACTTCGCCCACTTGATGTAAAGAGCCCACTCATGGGAAAAGACCCTGATGCTGGGAGAGACTGAAGGCAAAAGGAGGAGGAGGCTGCAGGGGATGAGATGGTTAGATAGCATCACTGACTTAAAGGACATGAATTTGAGCAAAATCCAGGAGATAGTGAAGGACAGAGGATCCTGGCGTGCTACATTCAATGGGGTTTAAGAGTTGGACATGACTTCTGCTGCTAAGTCACTTCAGTCGTGTCTGACTCTGTGCAACCCCATAGATGGCAGCCTACCAGGCTCCCGGTTCCCGGGATTCTCCAGGCAAGAACACTGGAGTGGATTGCCAATTCCTTCTCCAATGCATGAAAGTGAAAATTGAAAGTGAAGTCGCTTAGTCCTGTCTGACTCTTCATGACCCCATGGACTGCAGCCTATACACTGAATAATAATGGCACTTTTCCCAATCAGAGACCAGAAACAGACACTCCCTTTGTAAATTATCAATTTAAGACATTAATTCTCAAAGGAGATGGGTGATATTGTCCCCAGTGGAAAGACAATTGGTTCCCCGGGGGGGAAAAAAAAATTTATGTATATAGGCATATGTATATTGTATTTATGGTATCAAAGTTACATGTGAAAGGCAATTAGAAAAAGCTGTCCTAAAAAGCTATTTAAAGGGGCAAAAATGGAAAAAAAAAAAAAAAAGATTAAGAAACATAGCTTTAAATTAATTGGTTTTTCCTATGTATATGGAACTCAACTTCCTCCATAATAAAAACTATACATTTTTTTCATTAGAATTTCCTAAGAATTTATACTTCTAGGATTTGGAGTAAGCTTTTATCTATACTTCTCAAGTTCAAAAGCATTATGCAAGTTGTTTTCTGAATTAAAGAGCTGCAAAAAATATTTATGTTTTCTGTCATTAAAAAGCATTTCAAAAATAACACTTTTTTGAGCTCTCATTTGACCAAAAATAGCTTTCCTTTTAACTGATGAAACTTGTCGCTGGCTCATTCTTCCATGGGAACAGCTGCTCGTTGTATGTTTGAACATATTTGCTTAAGAAATACAAAATTATTAACATTCTAATCCTCTAACCTTTTAAGGCGAGCCAGCTGTGATTATTCACAGCTAGACCAGAGCGTTTGGTTTCAGCTTTGTAGAAATTTCTTCCCTTTATTTCTCATAGACTATTACCTGAACAATTTGATTTTCTGAGTAGGAGCTATGCCATATGTAAATCAACCTCAACTATTAGCCCCAAGAACTAGGGAAAATATTAAAAAATGTATTAATCTGGTTTTGCCAACAGTAAACATTGTTCATTGCATTTTCATCTTATTAAAAACTTAGAGCCCTTACTATGTACTATGGTACTGTTTTAAACACTTTAAAATATTAATTAGCTTAATCTTCATGAAGTAGGTACAGTCATTACCCTTGCTATTCTTATAATTTAAGAAATAGAACCAAAGAGTGGTTAAACAAATTGCCAAGGGCCACACACATCTGGTAAGCTCCAATGCCACATTCAAATAGAGGCCATCTGGCTCCAAACCCTGTGCTAATTATCATTAAACTCCAATATTCCAAGCACCTAATTAATTATTTTTCTTGCTCTTTCTTATTTATCTTCACAGAAACCCAAAGAAGTAGCATGGTTATTACTTCCACGTTGATGGATGGAGAACATAAAGAAGATGGAGTTTGAGTGCTTGGCCCTAAATCTCAATATTGTTAAGAGGTAAACATCAGATTTGAACCTAGATCTTTTCTGACTCCAGAACCCCTATGCTGCACTGTGACAGGACTTCACACCAATTGCTTCTCAACATATCAAGGTAATATGTATCATTTATGGAAAATCACCCCACAGGCTTGTTTATATCACTCTATTTGGCATAAATCAATCCATTAGTCATCGACTAAAAGTTTGTTTCTCACCTGTAATACCACTTTTCGCCCAAGAGAATAATTGCTCTATCAAGTTGGTTGACACTTTGGCCACAGAGTTCCTTTTTTATTTACAAGAATTGAAAATATCTGTCTCTTTATGGTTTTGAATTATTACTGAAGTAGCCTTTTAATTTGCCCTTGTAGATTTCAGTGCAAATGGTAATCACGCACATCTTTCCCGGGTTCTAAGTATGATGGGTCCTATCCCAGCATGTTTACCATATTCTGAGTTCAGATATGAAGAAGGCTGCCATCTACAAATATATGTACTATCTTATCACCAAAGAAAGTGGTTTATTTCAGTTAAAGTGATAAATATTCATGTAGTAGTATCATAAGTTATGCTGCTGCTGCTGCTAAGTCGCTTCAGTCGTGTCCGACTCTGTGCGACCCCAGAGACGGCAGCCCACCAGGCTCCCCCGTCCCTGGGATTCTCCAGGCAAGAACACTGGAGTGGGTTTCCATTTCCTTCTCCAATGCATGAAAGGGAAAAGTGAAAGTGAAGTCGCTCAGTCGTGTCTGACTCCTAGCGACCCCATGGACTGCAGCCTACCAGGCTCCTCCGTCCATGGGATTTTCCAGGCAAGGGTACTGGAGTCGGGTTCCATTGCCTTCTCCATAAGTTATGCTATACCATGCTTTATATTGTATTGAGTAACTCACTTAAAATCTCATATTGCAATCCAATTATGTCGGCAAGACAGATAATGTACTACCATTTTATAGATGTTGAAAAGCTCTGATGATGTCTAATGAAGGTAAAGTTAGAGTTGGGACTTGTTTGCCATTGTGTGGATTCTGTTAAGTATATATTTGGTGGAAGAGTGAAGACAAGGATGCTGCTTCCCATTGAAAAGGTTAGTTACTGTTTTTCTGTAATCCAATATGCACTCAAATAACATTGATACCTATAATACAACAACTGGGTAAAACATTTACAAACTGAAAAGTGAATAGGTATAATGTAATAATAAAATTTTCTCCCATTCAAGTACTAGCCAGGCCTGACCCTGCTTAGCTTCTGATATCAAATGACATTGGGCGCATTCAGGGTGGTATGGCAGTAGATAAAACTTTCTAAAGAAGTTGTACAGTTCATACCCTATCTGTACATTATCACAGATGTATATTATTTTAATTTTTGGTATTTTCAAAGTTCTTAATTATGGAATTTAGTAAATGTAAAGTTCTGTTTATTTCCACACATTTTTTTTTTGAAGGATAGTTTTATTAGATACACAATTCTAGGTTGATATTTACTTTTCACAACATCTTGGTAATATTTTTTACTTTCTTTTGGTATCATTTATTGATGCTAAAAAAAAATGCTGTCTTTCAATTGCTGCTCCTTTATAAATGACCCGTGTTTTCTCTATATCCATTTTTAAGGCTCTTTTACTTTGTTCTGAAGCTTCAGTGTAATGAATTTGGACTTGACTAATTTTTTATTTGTGCCAATTTTAATACATATTCATGTATTTCATGAATTTATATTATCATTTCTGTCAGGACTAGGAAATTTGTAGCTATTTTTTCTCAATTCATTTTTAAAATTTTCTTCCCCTACAACACAAATTAAATTTATACTCTACATTTTCCTTCTGTCCCCTGTATCTTTTGATTATTTCCTAATTGTCATCTCCTTTTCAGGGAATTACTTAAATCTGGGTGATTTCTTCAGATACATTTTCCAGCTTTCTTATTCTTTCTTCAGTTGTTTACTATCTGCAGATTAATGTACATTGGCTTTTTTTTTTTTTCAAGGAATTTATTTTACATCTAAAAAGTCTTTGTTTATAATTTGTTTTCAGATCTTTCTGTTTCAATTCTGATGCCCCTTTGTTGCAATTTTTCTAGTTGAATTTATTATTTAAATATTTCTTACATAGTTGTTTTATATTATATGTTTGATAATCTCAAAATCTGTAGTCCTTCAAGATCAAAATCAGTTATTTGCTTTTCATGCTTGTTTTCCAATGTCTTTATTGGCCCTGGGCTGTGAACTCATTCCTTGACCCTAATTTCTGTGAATATAAAAGGGATTAAATTAAGGAAACTTTATTCCAGAGAGAATTTAACTTTACTTCTACCAAAATCCAATGGTCCTTTTCTGAACTATAAGCACTGTAGGCCCCTGCAAAATTAATGAATCAGTGTTGGGTCCCAGAGTCAATTTTTGTATTTTTCAGCTGATTCAAGATAGTACCTAATCCACTTCAGCTACTAGCATTTTCCTCTAAGGAAAAATTAGTCTTATTGGCAACCAATCCACTGCCAGGAAAAAGCTTTCTTAGAAATGAAAAGTTGTTCCTGAATTGTTGAAGGAAGGGGGAACCCCTTCTGGGCTCTTGTCTAACACTTGGAAATGAATTGTCCGAGGAGACACTTTGCTGACAAAGCAAGAGATTTTATTGGGAAAGGGCACCCAGGCAGTAGGGTAATAGAACCCAAGAGAATCTCTCTGCCGCGTGGCTCACAGTCTCGGGTTTTATGGTGATGAGATTAGTTTCTGTGTGGTCTTTGGCCAATCATTCTAATTCAGAGTCTTTCTGGTGGTGCACGCATCGCTCAGCCAAGATGGATGCTAGCGAGAGGGATTCTGGGAAGTGGACGGACATGCAGTGTCTCCTTTAGACCTTTCCCAAACTCTTCCGGTTGGTGGTGGCTTATTAGTTTCGTATTCCTTATCAGGATCTCCTGTCATAAACCAACTCATGCAAATGGTTACTATGGTGCCTGGCCAGGGTGGGCGGTTTTCAATCAATGTGCTTCCCCTAACAGAACCACGGAAGATGCCAGGATTCTTGGCCTCTGGAGAAGAATTCAATCTGGGGCCAGAGATGAGGCTTGATCACTCAGAGCTTTTGTGTAATAAAGTTTTATTAAAGTATAAAAGAGAGAAAGCTTCTGACACAGACATCAGAAGGGGTCAGAAAGAGTGCCTCCTTGCTAGTCTTTAGCCAGATGTTATATAGCTACCAGCAGTCTGCTGATTGGAGAAAGGAAATGTCTCAAAACTCAGAGAATGGCACCAGGCCCCTCACCCACAACATGCATTTTGAGATAACACTGGCACAATGTGAGTTGTCCCAGGCCATAAAATGATTGACATGAATCTTGAAGAAAGGCAGATTTTCAAGCAAATACAAGTCTCATTAGCATAGCTTAAGAGGACATTTGCATGAGTAAAACATACTGGTTTCTTAAGTCTGTTCTGATTGTTAGGGGGAACCTACTTGAAGACAGAGTCTAGGGTAAATATATAGTTTGTTAACATAGCTTAAGATGAACATTTCCATAAGAAAAATGCATTGGTTAGCTCAAGGTTTGAGAAAAGATAAGTTCAGGTGGAGTCAGGTGTCTTCATGGCAACACAGAATTTTAAGAGAAACCTCTTTTTAAATTTGTATAGAGAAGGGGAAAAAAATCTTAACACTTGTAGTTTGTTTCCTCCTGCCACTTAAGAGGGAGAGAAAAAAATGTCTGACACTTGCAACCTGTTTACTCCCTTTGGAGACCCCTGGCCTTCCTCCCTGTTGCCCTCTCAGGGGAAGTAAGATGGGGAAGGGATTGTAGTTGGAAAACTATTTTTTACCACTTAAGATAGAGTGGTGCTCCACTGTGATGGAACTATCTCAGTGAGCACCTTTTTAATCAAAAGGCTGGAAAATAAGTTTAAAATAATGTCATTACTAATGTCTGCACTACAAATTTAAATTTTATATTTGAGGCATGGAAGTTGAATCATTAACCCTTTTACAGAAAGATATGCCTTTCTGATGAGTTTGTGGCTTATAAAAACGGACATATATTGCTGTCTACGGAACAAATTATTTCTAAAAACAATTATTTAATCTTCCACCTTTTCCCATCCCACTGGCTGTTTGTGGAGGGAATTGATTAAAAATATATAAATATTTGAGAATGAAGTTGAATAGACAAAGGTGGACCAAATAGGATGTCTCCAAGGCTAATGAGATTTAAAATTATGCAAATAACACCTTGGTTGAATTTGCATGACAATTTCAACATGATGACGTATGTATACACACTGTAAGTTCAATATTTAAGAAAAACAATAAAATTGCCAATCAATTCTACTAAATTTGATAAGAATCCCCAAAGGCATGCTGGGATGTGAGAGGTTAAAACTGACTAAACTGATGAGCTAATATTTTTTTAGCTTTATCTATTTACCTTCAGTAGTTCTTAAATTTTCCTCCCTAAATTTTTCCAACTAAGGGGTTAGGGAAAAAATAAAATAACATAGTTTCAGTGTTCATTCTGTTCAGGGAGGTAGAACCGTTAGCCGTTATCAGATAGTTATTAAATTTTACACAAATGTATAAATATACTAGGAGAAGGCAATGGCACCCCACTCCAGTACTCTTGCCTGGAAAATCCCATGGACGGAGGAGCCTGGAAGGCTGCAGTCCATGGGGTCGCTAAGAGTCGGATACGACTGAGCGACTTCACTTTCACTTTCATGCATTGGAGAAGGAAATGGCAACCCACTCCAGTGTTCTTGCCTGGAGAATCCCAGGGACGGGGGAGTCTGGTGAGCTGCCATCTATGGGGTTGCACAGAGTCGGACATGACTGAAGTGACTTAAGAGTAGCAGTAGCACAAACAAACTAGTTATAAGTTAGTCTTACAGAGATAGGAAGAAGACCAAGGGGCCCAGGCAATGAATCTGACAGGCCAAATGGGCCTGCAAAGGAGAAGGTGGTGGAGAAATCTGCGTGAAGTCTGAGAATCCTCTGCAAAACATCTTGTCATGGACCTTGGCCCTTTACTGGTGAGCAGGGTCAGTATTTGACAGAAATGGTATGGACCTAACAGAAGCAGAAGACATTAAGAAGAGGTGGCAAGAATACACAGAAGAACTGTACAAAAAAGATCTTCACGACCCAGATAATCACAATGATATGATCACTCATCTAGAGCCAGATATCCTAGAATGTGAAGTCAAGTGGGTCTTAAAAAGCATCACTACGAACAAAGCTAGTGGAGGTGATGGAATTCCAGTTGAGCTATTTCAAATCCTGAAAGATGAGGCTGTGAAAGTGCTGCACTCAATATGCCAGCAAATTTGGACAACTCAGCAGTGGCCACAGGACTGGAAAAGGTCAGTTTTCATTCCAATCCCAAAGAAAGGCAATGCCAAAGA
>NW_011494898.1:3528776-3529651 GCF_000754665.1 Bison bison bison
GTCATAAAGGTCAGTTTTCATTCCAATCCCAAAGAAAGGCAATGCCAAAGAATGTTCAAACTACCACTCAATTGCACTCATCTCACATACTAGTAAAGTAATGCTCAAAATTCTCCAAGCCAGGCTTCAGCAATATGTGAACCGTGAAATTCCTGATGTTCAAGCTGGTTTTAGAAAAGGCAGAGGAACCAGAGATCAAATTGCCAACATCCGCTGGATCATTGAAAAAGCAAGAGAGTTCCAGAAAAACATCTATTTCTGCTTTATTGACTATGCCAAAGCCTTTGACTGTGTGGATCACAATAAACTGTGGAAAATTATAAAAGCGATGGGAATACCAGACCACCTGACCTGCCTCTTGAGAAATCTGTATGCAGGTCAGGAAGCAACAATTAGATCTGGACATGGAACAACAGACTGGTTCCAAATAGGAAAAGGAGTACGTCAAGGCTGTATATTATCACCCTGTCTGTTTACATGCAGGGTACATCATAAGAAACGCTGGACTGGAAAAAACACAAGCTGCAATCAATATTACCAGGAGAAATATCAATAACCTCAGATATGCAGATGACACCACCCTTATGGCAGAAAGTGAAGAGGTACTAAGAAGCCTTTTGATGAAAGTGAAAGTGGAGAGTGAAAAAGTTGGCTTAAAGCTCAACATTCAGAAAACGAAGATCATGGCATCCGGTCCCATCACTTCATGGGAAATAGATGGGGAAACAGTGGAAACAGTGTCAGACTTTCTTTTGGGGGGCTCCAAAATCAGTGCAGATGGTGACTGCAGCCATGAAATTAAAAGACACTTACTCCTTGGAAGGAAAGTTATGACCAACCTAGATAGCATATTCAAAAGCAGAGGCATTACTTTG
>NW_011494898.1:3529751-3537877 GCF_000754665.1 Bison bison bison
ACACTTACTCCTTGGAAGGAAAGTTATGACCAACCTAGATAGCATATTCAAAAGCAGAGGCATTACTTTGCCAAGAAAGGTCCGTCTAGTCAAAGCTATGGTTTTTCCAGTGGTCCTGTATGGATGTGAGAGTTGGACTGTGAAGAAGGCTGAGCGCTGAAGAATTCATGCTTTTGAACTGTGGTGTTGGTGAAGACTCGTGAGAGTCCCTTGGAGTGCAAGGAGATCCAACCAGTCCATTCTGAAGGAGATCAGCCCTGGAATTTCTTTGGAGGGAATGATGCTGAAGCTGAAACTCCAGTACTTTGGCCACCTCATGCAAAGAGTTGACTCATTGGAAAAGACTCTGATACTTGGAGGGACTGGGGGCAAGAGGAGAAGGGGACGACAGAGGATGAGATGGCTGGATGGTATCACGGACTCGATGGACATGAGTGTGAGTGAACTCTGGGAGTTGGTGATGGACAGGGAGACCTGGCGTGCTACGATTCATGGGGTCGCAAAGAGTCGGACACGACTGAGAAACTGAACTGAACTGAACTGAACTGAAACAGAGGAGAAGAAAGCAAGTGACAACTCGAATCTGTCAGCCGTCCTGTGTTTGTGTGTCCCCGTAATCAAGCACTAGTTCCTGTAGAGAGCGGTGAGTGTTGCTTCTCTCTACCTCCCTGTCCTCACAATTGTACCTTGTTTACCCACATTCCTTGGTGGCTCAGGTGGTAAAGAATCTGCCTGCAATTCAGGAGACCTGGGTGTCTTCCCTGGGTTGGAAGATCCTCTGAAGAAGGGAATATTTCCAATATTCTTCCCTGGATAATTCCATCGACAGAGGAACCTGGTGAGCTACAGTCCATGCGGTCACAAAGAGTCTGACGTGATTGGGTGACTAACATTTTCACTTTTTTTTTTTTTTTTTTTTTTAACCCACATTAACCCAAAACAGTACAGAGTAGGAGATTCTAGGAGATGTAGTTCCAATTAAACAGAACTGATTAAATAAAATTCTAAGACAATCACTTTCAATTGAAATTAGTAGTTCTAGACATTTCTCACTTACCAAAGAATAACAGTAATAAAAGTATAAGATATTAAATTGCATTGGAATGTATATTTTCCTTATTAAAAGTTAAAATATTTTTCCTTATTAAAGATATACATGTAACTTTACATATATTAAAAATATATATATATAACTTTACATATATATTATATATATTTAAAAATACACACACACACATATACATACACACATAGATCTAACAGAAAAATTAAGTTTATAAAATGTTATAGGCCTGGGTATAACAGAATCATGAATTATTTAATATTGATATGAATTTTTCTATTCACCAGATGATTTTCCATTTTTTGCACATAGCACAAGAACTTTCTGGATAGATTTATAAAGTCTTATTATTAAAAAATATGCTTCTCTGAGGAAAACTAGTATGTTCCATTAGATGTAAAAATTTTAGAAATCTGATAGAAGCCTTCAATTTAATGTTCTATCAAAAGGCAGTTAGGAATTTCCCAGAAGAGATATATAATGTAAACATGTATTCATTCATATTTTCTGAGTTTTTTTCCTTTCATTCTAATAGGAGAAATTATTTAATTTCTGTTATCTTAGGCTCTTGAAAATATGTGCAGATTTTGTGGCAATACAATCTGATATTTAAAACATTATACTAAATAAATTAGTATTTAAGCAAGTAAGAGAGATAAATTTGTATTTAAGTTAAAATAAATATGCTTGCATTTAAATAAGTAAAGATCTGTTCCTCCACATTTTTGACATGTTATCCAAAATATAATATTTAAAAGAATTTATTTAATCAACAAACATGTGACTCCCCTTATGTTATTTCTCTAATACATGCTTTAGTAGCTATGCATCTCCCCTGGGATAACACACAGAATTTTTAGTATAGGCTTCATATGTTTTGTAATGTGGCTAAGCTATAGTTTCAGGCTTATCCTCGCACTTTCTCATAGGCACACTCTCTCCAGTATCCTAAAATATTTGTGTTTCTCCGAATGACTCATACATTTCCTTGTCTGCCAGGCTTACCACTATGCTTTAATAATTAATTCCCATATGCTCTCAAAATTCTGTAAGTGGCAATGTCAACTAGCAATTTAAACCAAGGAATTTGAAGGGCAACCCACTCCAGTAATTTTGCCTGAAGAATTCCATGGACAGAGGAGACTGGCAGGCTATGGTCCATGGGATCAAAAAGAGTTGGATGGCATCTAGTAAATAGTGAATTTTATGTAGCATAATTTTTATCACTATACTTTTCTTTTCTTTTTTTTTCTATTTTTAATTGAAGTATCATGGTTCTCTTGGTCATGAAGATCTTTCTTTTATAGTTCTGTGTATTCTTTCCACCTCTTCATATCTTCTGCTTCTGTTAGGTCCATACCATTTCTGTCCTTTATTGTGCCCATCTTTGCATGAACTGTTCCCTTGGTGTCTCTAATTTTCTTGAAGAGATCTCTAGTCTTTCCTATTCTATTGTTTTCCTGTATTTCTTTGCACTGATTACTGAGGAAGGCTTTCTTATCTCTTTGCTATTCTTGGAACTCTGCATTCAGATAACCATGATACTTCAGTTAAAAAATAATATTATATTGCAAATAAAAAATAATATAACATTGCTTTTCAATATTATATAAGCTGTGCTGTGTGCTTAGTCACTCAGTTGTGTCCAACTCTTTATGACTCAATGGACTGTAGTCTGCTAGGCTTTTCTGTCCTTGGGAATTCTCCAGGCAAGAATACTGGAGTGGGTTGTCATGCCCTCCTCCAGGGGATCTTCCCAACCTAGGGATTGAACATAGTTCTCCCGATTTGCAGGCAGATTCTTTTACCATCTCAGCCACCAGGGAAGCCCATTATATAAGCTACAGGTGTACAATATAGTGATTCCCAATTTCCAAAGGTTATGCTCCATTTATAGCTATTATAAAATATTGACTATATTTCTTTGCTGTAGAATGTATCCTTGTAGCCTACGTTATATATGATAGTCTGTTCTTAATCCTCTACCACAATATTCCCCCTCTCTCCTCTTTTCTCTTCCCTTGTTAATACTGGCTACTTTTCTGTATCTATAAGTCTGCTTCTGTTTTGTTATATTCACTAGATTGTTATAATTTTTAGATGCCACGTTAATGATATCATACAGTATTTGTGTTTCTCTCTCTGACTTATTACACTTAGTACAATGCCCTTCAGGTCTTTCCATGTTGCTGCAAATAGCAAAATTTTATTTTTTATGACTGACCGTAATTCCATTGTGTGTGTATATGTGTGTATGTGTGTGTGTACACATCTTTATGCATCCATCTGTTGATAGACATATAAGTTGTTTCCATATCTTGGCAATTATAAATAATGCTGCTCTGAACTTTGGGGTGCGTGTATTTTTTTCTAATTAGTGTTGTTACTTTTTCAGACACATACTCAGAAATGAAACTGTCGGGTCATATAGTGGCTCTATTTTTAGTTTTTTTTGAGAAACCCCCATGCTGTTTTTTTACAGTGGTTGCAGCAGTTCACATTCCCACCAACAGTATAGGAGGCTTCCCTTTTCTCCACATCCTCACCAACATTTATTATTTGCATTCATTTTGAGGATAGACATTCTGACAGGGGTGAGGTGATATCTCATTATGGTCTTGACTTGCATTTCCCTGTTGATTAGCCATGTTGATCATCTTTTCATGCTCCTATTGGCCATCTGTGTGCCATTTTTGGAAAAGATCTATTCAGGTCTCCTGACTTTATTGAGTGGTGGCTTTATTTTTATATTGAGTTGTATGAGCTGTTTATATATGTCAGTCATATTATTTGTAAATGTTTTCTCCCATTCATTAGGTCATCTTTTTGTTTCATCAGTGGTTTCCTTGGCTGTGCAGAAGTTTGTAAGTTTAACTAGGTCTCATGTATTCATTTATTGCCCTGAGAGAATTAACCTACAAAAAATTGGTATAATTTATGTCAGATAATATTTTGCCTATGATCTCTTCTAGGAATTTTATGGTGCCATGTCTTATGTTTAAGTCTTTAAGCCATCCTGAGTTTATTTTTGTTTATGGTGAGAGGGTATATTCTAACTTCATTGATTTCCATGTGGCTGTCCAAATTTCCCAACCCCACATGCTGAAGAGACTGTCTTTTTTTCATTGTATATTCTTGCCTCCTTTGGCAAGAACTTAGGTGTTTGGTATGGGTTTATTTCTAGGCTCTCACTTTTGTTCCATTGATCCATATGTCTGTTTTTGTGCCAGCATCAAACTGTTTTGATTACTGTAGCTTTGTAGTACAATCTAAAGTCAGGGAGTGTGATTCCTTTAGCTCTATTCTTCTTTCTCAAGACTGTTTTGGCTATTCGGTGTCTTTTTTGTTTCCATGCACATTTTTAAATTACTTTTTCTAATTCTGTGAAAAATGCATTGGTATTTTGATAGAGATTGCATTGAAGCTCTAGATTGCCTTTGATAGTATGACCATTTTAACAATATCACTTCCTCAATCCCTGAGCATGGGATATCTTTCTGTTTGTGTCAGTTTCTCTCATCATTGTCTTACAGTTGTCTGAGTAAAGAACTTTTACCTCCTTAGATAGGTTTAGTCCTAGGTTTTTTATTCTTTTTGATGTGGTGGCAAATGGGATTGTTTTCCTAATTTCCCTCTCTAACCTATGTTGTTAGTGTATGGAAATGCAGCAGGTTTTTATCAATTTAATGTCCTGTAACTTTACCTAGTTTGTTGAGGAACTTTAGTAGTTTTCTGGTGGCATCTTTAGGGTTTTCTATGTGTAGTATTCTGTCATCTGCAAACAGTGACAGTTTTACTTCTTCCCTTCCAATTTGATTCCTTTTATTTCTTTTTCTTCTCTGATTTCTTTGGCTAGGACTTCCTATACTGTGTTCAATAAGAATGGTGAGAATGGGCATCCTTGTCTTGTTCCTGATCCTAGAGGAAATACTTTTAGCTTTTCACCATTGAGTGTGATGTTAGCTGTGGGTTTGGCACATATGGCCTTTATTATATTGAGGTATAGTTCCCTCTCTGTCTACTTTCTGGAGAATTTTTATGAACAATTGATCTTGAATTGTGTCAAAATCTTCTGTGTCTATTGAGATGATCACATTATAGACAAATGATACCTTTGTCTAGTTTTGGTATCAAGGTGATGGTGGCTTCATAGAATGAAGCCTTGCTCTGCAATATTTTGGAATAGTTTGAGAAACATAGGTGTTAACTCTTCTCTTAGTGTTTGGTAGAATTCTATCTGGTCTTGAACTTTCATTTTTTGGGAGTGTTTTAATTACTGATTCTATTTCACTACTGGTAATTGGTTTGTTTACATTTTCTATTTTTCCTGGTTCACTCTTGGGAGATTGTACCTATTTGAGAGTCTATTCATTTCTTCTAGGTTATCCATTGTATTGGCATATGATGAACAGGAGATATAGCAATAAATAAAATGGGAAAAGTTCTTCTCTTGTGTTCTTGTGAAACTTGCATTCTAACAGTGGAGATATGCAACAAATAACAAAGTAATACCTATTTCTATTAATTTTTTATATTTCTTACTTAGAGTTACTTTTAAATATCCCTATTAATTATGCAGAGTACATCATGAGAAACGCTGGACTGGAAGAAACACAAACTGGAATCAAGATTGCCGGGAGAAATATCAATAACCTCAGATATGAAGATGACACCACCCTTATGGCAGAAAGTGAAGAGGAACTCAAAAGCCTCTTGATGAAAGTGAAAGTGGAGAGTGAAAAAGTTGGCTTAAAGCTCAACATTCAGAAAATGAAGATCATGGCATCCGGTCCCACCACTTCATGGGAAATGGGGAAACACTGGAAACAGTGTCAGACTTTATTTTTCTGGGCTCCAAAATCACTACAGATGGTTTCTGCAGCCATGAAATTAAAAGACGCTTACTCCTTGGAAGGAAAGTTATGACCAACCTAGATAGCATATTCAAAAGCAGAGACGTTACTTTGCCAACAAAGGTTCGTCTAGTCAAGGCTATGGTTTTTCCAGTGGTCATGTATGGATGTGAGAGTTGGACTGTGAAGAAGGCTGAGCGCTGAAGAATTCATGCTTTTGAACTGTGGTGTTGGAGAAGACTCTTGAGAGTCCCTTGGACTGCAAGGAGATCCAAACAGTCCATTCTGAAGGAGATCAGCCCTGGAATTTCTTTGGAAGGAATGATGCTAAAGCTGAAACTCCAGTACTTTGGCCACCTAATGCGAAGGGTTGACTCATTGGAAAAGACTCTGATGCTGGGAGGGATTGGGGGCAGGAGGAGAAGGGAACAGCAGAGGATGAGATGGCTGGATGGCATCACTGACTCGATGGACATGAGTCTGAGTGAACTCCAGGAGTTGGTGATGGACAGGGAGGCCTGGCGTGCTGCGATTCATGGGGTCACAAAGAGTCGGACACAACTGAGCAACTGATCTGATCTGATCTGATTAATGAAAATGGAGAATATCACAGGGTAGGGAAAATTTTATTCCTTTTCCTCAATACTTTCCATAATACCTGGTCCAAGGTAACCATTCTATAAGTAGTTGCTGAATAAACTCATTAATAAATGAATGATAACTACAGAATCATAGAATTTCCCCCACATTTTTAATATATAACTTCTGACTCATTCTCATATATATATTGGGTGATGTCCCAACTCTGTACAAAATATATTTATTTTATAAGTTTACATATTCAGGATTGAAAGGTTTACAAATGCTGTACACTGTTGTTGTTCAGTCACCTAGTCATGTCCAGCTCTTTGCAATCCAATGGACTGCAGCACACCAGGCCTCCCTGTCCCTCACCATCTCCCAGAGTTTGCCCAAGTTAATGTTCATTGCATCAGTGATGGTGTCTAACTGTCTTATCCTCTGATGCCCTCTTCTCCTTCTTCCCTTGATCTTCCCCAGCATCAGGGACTTTTGCAATGAGTCGTCTGTTTGCATCAAATGACCAAAATACCAGACCTCTGCTTCAGCATCAGTTCTTCCAGTGAATATTCAGGGTTGATCTCCCTTAAGATTGACTGGTTTGATCTCCTTGCTGTCCAAGGGACTTTCAGAAGTCTTCTCCAGCACCGCAATTTGAAGGTATCAATTCTTTGGTGCTCTGCCTTCTTTATGGTCCAGCTCTCACAACTGTACATGACCAGTGGGAAGACCGTGGCCTTCACTATACATACCGCTGTCAGTAATGTCTCTGCTTTTCAACACACTGTCTAGGTTTGTTATTGCTTTCCTGCAAAGAAGCAATTTTCTTCTGATATATGGCTGCAGTCACCATCCACAGTGATTTTAGATCCCAAGAAGAAGAAATCTGTCACTACTTCTGCATTTTCCCCTTCCATTTGCCATGAAGTAATGGGGCTGGATGCCATGATCTTAGTTTTTTTTTTTTAATATTTGGTCTTAAGCTGGATTTTTCATTCTCCTCCTTCACCCTCATCAAGAGACTCTTTAGTTCCTCTTTGCTTTCTGCCATTAGAGTGGTATCATCAGCATATCTGAGGTTGTTGGTGTTTCTCCTGCCTATCTTGATTCCAGCTTGTAAGTCATCCAGCCTGGCATTTCTCATGATGTGCTTAGCATATAGATTAAACAAACAGGGTGACAGCAGACAGCCCTTTGATACTCCTTTTTTGATCTTGAACCAATCAGTTTTTCCATACAGCGTTCTAACTGTTGCTGCTTGACCTGCATACAGGTTTCTCAGGAGACAGGTAAGATGGTCTGGTAATCCCATCTGTTTAAGAGCCTTCCACAGTTTGTCATGATCCACACCATCAAAGGCTTTAGCATAGTTGATGAAATAGAGATAGATGTTTTTCTGAAATTCCCTTGCTTTCTCTATAATCCAGTGAATGCTGGCAATTTGATCTCTAGTTCCTCTTTCTTTTCTAAACCCAGCTTGGACATCTGGAAGTTCTTGGTTCACATAATACTGAAGCCTAGTACACAAGATTTTAAACATTACCTTACTAGTATGCTGCTAAGTCACTTCAGTTGTGCCCAACTCTGTGCGACCCCATAGACGGCAGCCCACCAGGCTCCGCCGTCCCTGG
>NW_011494898.1:3537977-3559093 GCF_000754665.1 Bison bison bison
CCGCCGTCCCTGGAATTCTCCAGGCAAGAACACTGGAGTGGGTTGCCATTTCCTTCTCCAATGGATGAAAGTGAAAAGTGAAAGTGAAGACGCTCAGTCATGTCCGAATCCTAGAGACCCCATGGACTGCAGCCTACCAGGCTCCTCCGTCCATGGGATTTTCCAGGCAAGAGTGCTGGAGTGGGTTGCCATTGCCTTCTCCTACTAGGATGGAAGATGAGTGCAATTGTCCAATAATTTGAACATTCTTTGGTACTACCCTTCTTGGGAATTGGGATGAGGACTGACCTTTTTCCAGTCCTGTGGCCACTGCTGGATCTTCCTGACATAATGAATGCAAAACCTTGATGGCATCCCCATTTAGTGATTTGAATAGTTCTGATGGAATTTCATCACATCCACTAGCTTTATTAACAGCAGTGCTTTTTAGGGCCCATTTGACTTCATACTCCAGAATGTCTGGCTCTGGGTGACTATCCACACCATCATAGTAGTCAGGTTCATTAAGATCTTTTTTATGCACTTCTTCCATGTATTCTTTCCTTCTCTACTTGATCTCTTCAGCATCTACTAGGTCTCTACCATTTTTATCCTTTATTGGGTGGAATGCTACCTTGATATTTCTATTTTCCTGACGAGATCTCTAGTCTTTCCCCTTTTATTGTTTTCTTCTATTATTAAACACTGTTCATTGAAGAAGACTTTCTTGTCTCTCCTAGCTATTCTTTGAAGCTCTGTGTTTAATTGGATATACCTTTCCCTGTCTCCCTTGCTTTTTGCTTCTCTTCATTCTTCCACCATTTGTAAAGTCTCCTCAGATAAGCACTTTGCCTTCTTGCTTTTCTTTTTCATTAGGATGTTTTGTCTGCTGCCTCCTGTATAATACTATGGAGCCCTGCCCATAGTTCTTCAGGGACACTGTTAACTAGATCTAGTCCCTTGAGTCTATTCATTACCTCTACTGAAAATTCATACAGAATTTAAGTCATACCTGGGTGGCCTAGTGTTTTTCCCAGTTTTCTTCAGTTTAAGCCTGAATTTTGTTATGAGAAGCTGAAGATCTGAGCCACAGTCAGCTCCAAGTCTTGTTTTTGCTGATTGTCTTCTCCATCTTCAGCTACAGAGAATGTAATCAATTTGATTTCAGTATTGACCGTTTGATGATGTCCATGTGTAAAGTCATGTCTTGTGTTGTTGAGAAAGGGTATTTGCTATGACTAGTGCAGTCTTTTGGCAGAATTCAGTTAGCCTTTGTCTTGCTTCATTTTGTTCTCCAAGGCCGGCATATCTTGACTTTCTACCTTTGCATTCCAATCCCCAATGATGCATAGAATATCTTTTTTTTTTTTTTGGTGTTAATCTTAGAAGGTCTTCTAGGGCTTCACAGAACTCATCAACTTTAGCTTCTTTGGCATTGGTGGTAGGGGTGTATAGGCTTGGATTACTGTGATGTTGAATGGCTTGCCTTGGAAACAAACTGAGATCATTCTGTTATTTTTTTAGTTTGTACCCAACTGCTGTATTTCAGACCCTTTTGTTGATTATGAGGGCTACTGCATTTCTTCAATGGGATTCTTGCCCACAGTAGTAGATACAGTGGTCATCTGAATTAAATTTGCCCATTCCTATCCATTTTAATTTTCTGATTCCTAGGATGTCAGTGTTTATTCTTACCATCTCCTGCTTGACCACATCCAATTTTCCTTGATTCATGGGCCTGACATTCCAGGTTCCTATACAGTGCTAGTCTTTGCAGCAACGGATTTTACTTTTGTCACCAGCCACATCCACAACTGAGCATCGTATCTGCTTTGGCCCAGCCACTTCATTCATTCTGGGGCTATTGGTACTTCTCCTCCTCTCTTCACTAGTAGGATATTGGACATCTTCAGACCGAGAAACTCATCTTTTGGTGTAATAGCTTTTTGGCCTTTTATACAGTTCATGAAGTTCTCATGGCAGGTACAGTGGGGTGGTTTGTTATTCCTTTCTCCAGTGGATCACATTTCATCAGAACTCTCTGCTATGACCCGTCCATCCACCTTGGGTGGCCCTGTACTGCATAGTTCATAGCTTCATTGAGTTACACAAACCCCTTTGCCATGGCAAGGCAGTGATCCATGAAGGGGACAAATGCTGTATTGTTTAGTGTAATTTTCAGCAAAAACATCAGTAATATTAAAATGGATATTTCTGATCTCTACATCTATATATTATATATTTCTAAGTCTGTGTGTGGGAGCACATAATTCCAGAAAAATATAAATATCTGTGAAATAAAAATTAGTATTTATGACTGATCATACAGGTGGGAAAAACTAAGGGTTGAAATATGCAGAGAAAAATTGGTACATGGTTGTCATCAATTCTGAGTGTTATCTTTTATCCTGAACAAATGTGATTTCCCCCTCACTTTATAGTTTAGAAATAGTTCTAAATATAGTTCACCATTTAAGGCTCTAATCCTTGCTTTATTAGAGGGGAATCACAAAATAAATGTGCTCATATTAAGAGATTACTATCCTACATTAGAAAAGAAAAAAGAAAGGTTAGTAGAGAGTCTATTATATGCAAATGAGTGGTTGTACTCATGAAGTTATAATACCACAATGAATTTATAAGCATTTGTATCATGTTCTTGGCAAGATGAGCTTCTGTTTATCTACTCTTCTTATCAACATTCAGTTTGCATTTGCTCTCAGGTTGTTTTCTTTTTCTATTTATTTCAAGCAAATCTGTAGAAGTTAATTCTTTACTACTTGCAGTAGGAATGTGAATCTTAGTAAACTAGATCTAAAAACTTCAGCTTATTAGGAAGACAGGGTATGCTAGATATCCTTCTCCCTTCTCTATCCATCTATCACCAGATTGACCTATTTATATATTTACTCCCTCACCTCTGGCTCCTCTTTCAGTTCAGCAAGTGGGGAACAACAAAAAGTGTTCTAAGTGAGGGAGGAGAGTGATGCGTTGGGATTTGTTTTTCCTCCTGCACAGGTCTGGCTTCATGGGTGTGACACCTGTGCAAATCACACATGGTCCCCCACTATAAAGGACTGGACAATGATTCAAGCATTAACTCAAGGTGAAGAAAGGATACAGTATATTTTTAAGCAAATGCAAGAAATTCCAAATGTCTAAAATGGTTGTTCTCACTAAGTATGTTTTGGTAGGCTGTTGTGTCTCCATTTTTTTTCCCACTGAAAAGTAGAATGAAGCTTATCAGAATAAGATTTGTAAATCTGCATGACATCACCATACACACACATGCACACATAACAAGGAAAAACTTTGCCTCTAGAGATTTGTATGGCTCAATGGGGCATCTCACTGCTAAAAGATGACAAGAGTGACTTGTGTTCTCATAGTGAAAGTTTGTGTAAAGTATTTGAGATATTATACTGCATTAGAGATTGAACTATAATCACTGGTGCTGTTTAATGTTGATGTGAGTGTTTTATATCTTTGAATGTGCTACCCAGAGCCCTTGATTTTGAATGTGCCACATATCAAAAGAAGTAATCAACCTCTGGTCTACAGTATATTCAATTATGACTGAAAATAACTAAAATTTATTCCTCAATGTTGGACTCCAGCCAAGATCTAAAGAGTTTTCCTGACTATACTAAGTAGCTTGGAGTCCATCCTGTTGGCATAGAGAAGACACAGAAAAGTTCTAAGCAAAGGAGAGCAATGAATCATTTTATGCTGTGGGAAAAATAGCTCTGATATATGAAAAATAAAATACTAATTCAGAAGACTTGGAATTTCAGATCTGTGACAGTTTCCATGCCAAATAATGGTATAATAATGTTTGAAATTGTCGTCTAGCCTAAAAAGGAAAGAAAGAAAGGGAGAGAAGGGAGGAAGGGAGGGAATAAAGAAAGAAGGAATAAATGCATTAACTTGCATATTAGCTGATGTGAACACAGTGTTTTAGAAAGACAAGTCTTACTTCGGTCTTTATTCTTAACTTGGAGAAGGGTATATTTTACAGTATTTGAAATCTCTCCCTTTCATTCACAATTCAATCTCTCTCTCCATATATATATATTTATTTATAAATATACATATATATATTATATATATATAATCATTCAAAGATATCCTGGAAAATGTTTCTAAATAAATATTATCAGGAACAAGGTCCTAAATCCAATAAAGTTCTTCATATCCTAGTTCATCTTCAGTTTTCCCAGACATTCCATTTTTACTTCATATTTATCATTTTTGAAATCCTTTTCTTCAACAAACACATCTCAGCATGACAGCTTTTCCCTTCCAGTAGTTCAGCTTTAACCTCAGTGTTATTTATTTGACAAAATACCCCAGAAACTGCTGTTGTTCCATTGATTCCTGGTGGATTGATAAAGTTGTCATCCTTCCTATCTGTGTCCAGTAAATGGATTCTTATCATAATTGTCACAGGACATTCGAGCCAGAGTAACTCTAAGGGCGTAGAGCAGGTCTCACTTTAGTTTGTATGCTTGGCATGGTTTTGAAAACTAGATCTTATATAGTTTCTATAAATTTCAGAACATAACAATTAAAAAATTGATAAAAGTAATTTACTATTGCTATGATTTCCTAACTTCTGTCTCACTTCTTCTGCAAGGTATTTCCTTTTCCCATAAAAATAATAGTAGATAAAGAGATGCCCTCTGTAAATAATGTCTGGTTATATACAGGTTATGTCTAAATCTTAGAGGAAGTTTTATGCATATGATGTTAGGAAAAAATGTGAAACAAAAGAAATAGAATGCATTTATTAATACCCTTTATTTGAAAGAATTAAATGTATAGATTTTGACAATAGGGAAAAATGTCTTTGTTGGGAAAAATTTATCAGTCAAAATGCTTAATTTATTAAGGCACCCTCTGGTTTTCTCTACTGATGTTATCACAATTTACAGCCTGGAGACTTTATTCTTAATACTGATGATTATATATGGCCTATTTTTCTTAAAGGCTACCACTCTACAAAATAAAAACAAAGGATGAGAAAACTCTAAAAAGGACTGTTTTTTGGTTATATATCCTTTTTAGACAATATTTTTTGACCGTTTTAGCAGAGAACACATGCTATAATAATATATTTCTTCCCAGAAATATATCCTTAATTTAATAGTTTCATCTTTTTTGAAAGAGTGTATTCACATCAGATCAGATCAGTCGCTCAGTCGTGTTCGACTCTTTGCGACCCCATGAATCGCAGCACACCAGGCCTCCCTGTCCATCACCAACTCCCGGAGTTCACTCAGACTCAACGTCCATCGAGTCAGCGATGCCATCCAGCCATCTCATCCTCTGTCGTCCCCTTCTCCTCCTGCCCCCAATCCCTCCCAGCATCATAGTCTTTTCCATTGAGTCAACCCTTCCCATGAGGTGGCCAAAGTACTGAAATTTCAGCTTTAGCATCATTCCTTCCAAAGAAATCCCAGGGCTGATCTCCTTCAGAATGGACTGGTTGGATCTCCTTGCAGTCCAAGAGACTCTCAAGAGTCTTCTCCAACACCACAGTTCAAAAGCATCAATTCTTCGGCACTCAGACATCTAATAAATAGAGCATCACCTTTCTTTTTCAAAATGTGATCAGTTTTGATTACCTGACCACATTTGTAAAGTAGAAAATGGGAAATGAGGAATCTATTTGTAAAGAAGGAAAGGCCTTCTGGGTAGCAGTCAGGGGCAACCAAATTCTTCTCAGCTATGTTCTCCCTTGCAGAACTTTAATAAAGTAAAGAACTGATTTATTTGCCTCTTTGGGAGACAAATAATTAAGACTATTTTAACTATTGTATCCTGGGACTTATATATATTTATATTTTCAAGCAGTGAACATGTATGGCCCTTTTTTGTTCGTCAGTTTTACATATTATCCATTGACTTTCTATGATTACAAATGACAACTGTTACTCTGTTGTCCTCTCTGCATTTCATCCAGTATTCCAGATATCATTATAATATAATCTTTGTTTCAATGTATATTTCATGTTTAGGCTTCTTAGGTGACTCAGTGATCAAGAATCTGCCTGCCAAGAAGAAGAGGCAGGTTCAATTCCTGGCTCAGGAAGATCCCCTGGAGAAGAAAATGGCAACCCACTCCAGTATTCTTTCCTGGAAAATCCTGTGGGCAGAGGAGCCTGGTGGGCTGCAGTCCGTGGGGTTGCAAAACAGCCAGATACTACTGAGTACACAAATAATTGATGTTTATATTTTTATGTCTTCCTAAATATTATTCACAATGGAACAGTGGTGTTTTATCATTATTTTTCTCTTGTTATTTTCTGTTACACTTGAAGTTAAACATTATCTTTCTTTTTCTCATTGAATTTTCCTTTTGCATGCATGTGTGCTAAGTCACTTCAGTCGTGTCTGACTCTTTGCAACCCTATGGACTGTAGCCCTTCAGGCTCCTCTATCCATGGGACTCTCCAGGCAGAAATACTGGAGTGGGTTGCCATTTTCTTCTCCAGGGAATCTTCCCAGCCTAGGGATCCAACCAGCATCTCTTACATCTCTGGCATTAGCAGGTGGTTTCTTTACCACTAGCACCACCTGGGAAGCCCTATTTTCCTTTTACCTATTATTAAAGAAGATTTAAATAGATAAATCTTCTTAAACTGTCTGATATCATTTCAGTGCAGCTTTGCAGAAAAAAAAAATCATGTCTGCTAATCAGTTTGTTTTTTTCTTCTTTGGAGATAGCTCTTTTCATCTCAGAGCAACCTATTCCCTTTGTCTCAGGATTGGAGATCCTACTTCCCTAAATTTAGGATTTTTTCTTTGTTGATTTTCTTGTTTGTTTTGGAATAAAGTAGTCAGTGGTAGTTTTTCAGGTTTAAACTATGGCACAGGAAGGCAATAAACCTCTACTTCCATGTTTATTGAATTACACAGACATGATCTAGACTGGTGTCCTTTCTGCCTGACGTACAACTTTCACTTTATCATCTTGGGAATGATCTAGACCATCAAACTGAAGATCCCCTTTACTTCTTTCCTTTACTGGCTATTTTAAAATTAGACACCATAGGTTTCTGAGCAAAGAGAAGTTTTGGGAACGAAGAGGGACTTTCATGGCATTAAAGGGGTCAATTAATTAAGAAGATCCTTAATGTTTCCTAATAGACATTTCAAAATATATAAAGTCAAACTCATAGAAATAAAAAAAGGAATTAACAAGCTCTTAATTACAGTCAGATTTTAATATAAGAGATTTCAATACTCCTCTAGCAATGGCAAACAGAGCAAAACACACACAAACGCACACATGCACACACACACCACTTAGAAAACAAGTTTGAAGTTTCTTTAAAAATTAAGGACACACCTGTCATTGGGTCCATTCTTCTTCAGAATGAATCCCTCATGGCTCAGTCAGTAAAGACCCACCCCCAATGCAGGGGATGTAAAAGACCCGGGTTTGATCCCTGGGTTGGGAAGATCCCCTGGAGAAGGAAATGGCAATGCACTCCAGTATTCTTGCCTGGAGAATTCCATGGACAGAGGAGCCTGGAGAGTTTATAGTCCATGGGGTTGCAAGAGCCAGACACAACTGAGCAACTAAACCACTAACAAACCACCACATTCTTCTTCTACACCAAAGTGATGTCCACCTAAAATAAATGTCCATACCAACTTTATTTGTAAAAGTAAAAGCAGGAAAGAGCCTACATGTCCATCAATATGGTAATGGAGAAGCAAATTATGGCTTTTACATATAATGAAATAAGGTCATCAATAAAAACTAATAAAGACATAACCCTATGGGATGACCATAGAGCTAAAGTGCCTTCTTTTTCATATTATATCAAGGGTACATGCTTTCAGCCCTTATCACTGCTTATGGTGACCTTTGTTACCTGACTGAGATAGTGCTTGACAGGGTTCTCCACTGTAATATTACTTTCTTTTTCTGTTCTTCATTCATTCTCTGGAAAGAAGTTAGTATGCACAGGCCGTATTTATGGAGGGACAATTAAGCTTCACCTCCTCTAGGGCAAGTGTCAACATAAGTTCTTTGGTAAGTCTATACAAGTTCTTACGGTCCATAGGGTCGTAAAGGGTCAGATGTGACTGAAGTGACGTGCTTTTTTATTTAATCTTAGAATATTTTCCTTTTGTTTGTGGTGTTTAACAGAATTTGTGTTTAATATGATTACTGCTATGATATATTCAAATCTCTCATTTTTATATTTGATTTATATGTGTCCTATTGGTTCTTTGTTCCCTTTTTTATCTTTTATTCTGCCTCTTCCATATTGAGTACTTTTGAAGGTTTTATTTCACTCCCTTCATAGGTTTCATGGGTATACCTTATCTTCTTAGTGGTTTTATGATTATAGAATACACAAGTAACTTATCTCATTTGACTTTCTAATAATATCATCGAATTTTACATAGGGAATAAGCACTTTACAACTATTTACTCTCACTTCTCCTCTCCTAGCCAGTATGGTTTTGTTGACATGCAAGTTATTGATTCAATTTTGAAATTATCTGTGATAAAAATTAAGGTGGTTTTTTTTTTTTTTTCTGCCAGCAAATATATTAAAATGGATATTGAAAGAAATGGGCTTTGAGAAGAAAAAAACATGGGGCAGAGAGGTATGGAATAGAAAATAAATAAGTATATATATTCGAAAATTGTCATTATTTTGCCTTAAAATGTCAGTTTTCTTTAAAAGGATATTTGAAACACATGTATTGGCATTCCTCCCTGTTTATCTTTATCAACACTCTATTGCTTTGTTGTGGTCTGTATCAGGTGTCATCTTTTCTTCTTTAACATTCTTGGCATACTACTGCTCTACTATCAATAATTTTTTAGCTATTTTATTTCTAAAATAATCAGCATTTTGCTTTTGTTTTTAAAAGATATTTTGCCTGAAACTACAATTCTAACTTGATAGTTTTTTGTCTTGTTTTAATTCCAGAGCTTCAGCATTGTTTCTGGCTCACCTTCCAGGTTTTGCTGTTTCCAACAAGAAGTCAGCTGTCATCTTTATCTCTGTTCCTCTGTGTAAAATGTTTCTTTTACTGTGAATTCCTTTAAGATTGTATCTCTGTTTTTTAACCAACTTGATTATGATATTCCTTGATAAAGTTTTCATCACGTTTCTTCTACTTGGGGATGGTTGAGGTACTTCAATCTCTAAATTCATTATTTCCAACAGATTTGGAAATTGTAGTTACTTTTCCTTTCGGTATTTTTTCCTGTTCCTGTCCTCTATGAGATTGACAGTTATATCTTATTATTTCTTGAAACTCTGATACTTTTTTAGTTTTTTCTTCTCTTTTTCATTTTAGATTGCATTTACTGTCATGTTCTCAGTTTCACTAATTTGTTTCAGTATTTCTTCTGCTGTTTATCATATCCATTGAGTTTTTTTATTTCCATTATAATTTTTATTGCTATCTTTTAAATATCTGCCATGTCTTTCCTTAATAGACTCACACCTTCCTTTAACGTAACAAAATATGGAGTATGTTTATTATAACTATTTTAATTTTTTTTTACAACTCTTTTCACATCCTCATCTATGTACCATCTGTGTCAATTCTTCATTGGTTTTGACCAATTGCTTTTCCTCCTTTCATCAGTTATATTTTTGAGCTTCTGGTATTTTAGAGTATATGCTAGAGATAATGAAGTTGATTTGTTGGTCTCTGTTCATCTTCCTATTACTATAACTATTAATGAGCTTTCTTCTGGGATGCAGTTAATTGTAAACAGTACTATTTTTTTTAAAGATTTGTTTGAAATTATTGGCAGGTGGTACCAGAGCAACCTGGTATGTGAAGAGTTGACTCATTGGAAAAGACTCTGATGCTGGGAGGGATTGGGGGGCAGGAGGACAAGGGGATGACAGAGGATGAGATGGCTGGATGGCATCACCGACTCGATGGATGTGAGTCTGAGTGAACTCTGGGAGTTGGTGATGGACAGGGAGGCCTGGCGTGCTTCGATTCATGGGGTCGCAAAGAGTCTGACATGACTGAGCGACTGAACTGAACTGACCAGAGCAACCTGTAGTCAAGGGCTACTCTGAGTCTACACTGAAGCAGCATACTTCCAAGTACTCTTCCCAGTAGCCCATGTATTATGAGAATACTTCAGCAGCTGGAAAAGTGAGTTATATCCAGTCCTGTGTAAGTTTCTTATATTGTTTGCTTTGTTCCATTTCTGTTATTCCTTTTCGAACTTCAAATAGTTGTCTCACATACACGCACTTATCTGTATTTAGATGCTAGCTTAAGAGGTATTCTCTGAAGATTCCAAGCCATCACTCTAAACTGCTTACTTTCTTCTGCATTGGGAATTCATTCTAGCCACTTTGGTCTTCTCAAATCCTCAACTCTGTCTTCTTAATTGAGGAGGCCCAGCAAGTTCTATGCTTTCTCTCATTTCAGTATTACCTGGAAACTCTGATGATTATAAACTGAGGCAAATGTTGGGCTCTTCGGGTTTGTTTCCCTTGTCTTAGTGGTTGCTGCCCTTCACTACTTGATAGTCAATGTCTGAATAATCATTGTTTACATACTGTCTGGTTTTTATTTAAGAAGGTAATAGAAAACCTGATCTCCTTTGTTCAAACTTGTCTAGATGCAAAAGTCCTCATTCTTTCGTTTTGATAATATGAGAAATTAATCTATTGCATTAAGCTAGTAAAATTTTGAAATATCTTTATTATATCAGCTAATATTAATGGAACTTAAACATTATACCTAATCTATGTGTCACGGAGTTCTTAGAATGTGTCTTGGCATATATAAACTATCATTAGAGCTCAATGAACTCTAATTCAGCAGCTGTGCCTTAAATAATTTGTACATTTTTGAAACATTTGTTTAGAACATTTGCTTCAATGTTTCTTTTTTCTCTCCAATGAAACTAACATCTCTTAAAGGAAAAAGTTGAAACATTCTAATTTCCTATATCAAAACAGACTTAATTTCTGATTCCCAAAACTCTGTTCTCTTGGTTATAAACATTATCAGATCAAGATGATTCTATAATAAAATAAAAGCAAAGTTGCAATTGAAAGTCTAAATTAACTATTTGGTTGACAGAACAAGAATAAAGGAGTTTTAAAAGGGACAAAGTTTATACAATAATATATTATAATACAATTATATATATATATATGGGCTTCCCTGGTGGATCAGATGGTAAAGAATTTATATATATTATAATATATTATATTATATTACATTTATTGTATAATATTATATATTACATTTAATTTATAAAATGTAATCATATGTTATTAATAGTTACAGTGGAAAGTCAAGGATAAATCATATCTAAAATACTGTTATCTTTCCTGGATGGGAAGCTGTGAGGAAACGTTATATATATTTTTATGCCAGGGTGTACCTGCTGAATTTTAGACGTTGTTTTTCCTTATTACTAATATAAAGTGTGCTGTGTGCTAAGTCCCTCAGTTTGTTTGACTCTTTGCAACCCTACGGCTTGTAAAACAATTACATATACAAGTGTAGGGACTGGATTTTTACTGTGACCCTGTATTTAGTGAAATTTTGTGAGGAAAAAATGGAGTCAGTACACTTATTTCATGCTTATTTCCCCTATATCCACTTTTGAAAACCTAGTCCATTGGTAATGTAACAGTTCAAGGGGCATCAGAGGTAGTTTCAAGTCGAAAACTTGATTGATTTTGAAAAGTTAAAAGGAAAAGAAAACAGGAATGGGGATAATCGAAGGTACTAAGCCAGCCAGAACCGCAGATGGTTATAAGGAAACAGACTTAAAAGACTTGCTTCCTCATCTGATTTTCACCCAAGACTTTAGAACAAGATAACTGGGTTATATTCCAAGATTCATGCTAAAAATAGGGCCTGCATGAGAATTTCCATTACTGGTATATTACTAGAGAAACTAGCTTTTTCAGCACTGGGGAAAGAAGAGACTCCATGTTTCCTCAGGGCCTATATAGCAGGATTGCTTTTCTCTGTAGTCTGTTGAGCAGCCAACATGAATCCAGTGAATTCTGGACTTAGTCCCTGAAAGAGTGCCAAGTATGTTAAATAAGTTTCACATTGGGAGCATCTAAGATCGAATGATCATAGCATCATTAGATTTAAAATGCTCATGAGGCCAAGCTCTAAAGGAAACAACACAAAATTATCAGACTTTTTAAAATGCCAACTGTGAGGACGAATTGATTTAAAGAATGCTTATCAAAAGCATGGTATATGTAGGATTCATCACAAAAGAAAACAAAATAGAAAAAAAAAACACTTATCAAGCAACGAACAGGAAAAGAAAAAAGAGTACGATTTAATGTATTCTATTAAAATCTGTCTGTACTAAAACACACAAAAGGTCCAATGAGGTGTTAGGGACCAAATAAAAATGAAAGAGAGTTGTTGAAATCTACAAAGAATAACAAGGAAATTAGGTAAGCAGCTGTCTCATTGAAGTGAAAAAGATTAGCTAATATCTACCAGTTAAGAACTTAAAAGTGTGGCTTAAACTCTCCCTCTATTACTTCCTTTCTGATTGGGTTTTAGGGAAACCTGTTTTTGTGGATAAAGTCTGATCAAGGTCAGCCCAGGTGGTGGCCCACACGCTGCAACTTAAAAATGGTTGGATTAACCTCATTTCCTACAACCCCAAAAGGACACATCTCAGGAGACTCAGTTGTAAGCCTCTTTTTAAAAATGTTAACATAACTTCGAGCGTGAACTTTTTAATTCCAGCTCTCTTCATTCGCAATTAAGATGAATAGATTCATATTTAGATAGTTTTTCCTCTTTGCTCAGGGAAATCAGTTTTCTAAAGTAAAGGAAAAGGTGTTTTGATGAAGTCGAACTACAAAGTAATCAACTGTTTTTTAAGTATACCAAGGAGCCAGAGAGAATAAATCTTCTCAGGGAAAAAGCAATGGAGGCTATTAGCCAAACAGACTATAAACACACACACACACACACACACACACACACACACAACTTAAAAAGCAAGAACATGCAGGCACGGCATCGTAGGTCCCTGAGTGATTCAAGGAAGACATATGAAAATAGGTGGTTGGAGAGGGGTTTATTGGAAGAAAGGAGTTCAGGAAAGAATGTAAGAAAAATAATTCTTTTTTACCTCACTTTTTCCTAGAAAACCCATTTTCTGTTTCTTTCTGTACATGAAAAGATATGGCAGGGGGTTGATATGGAGACTTAGAGTTTTGCTATTCAAATGCAGTCTGAGAACTAGCAGCATGGATACCACTTGAGAGGTTGATAGAAACAGAGAATTCGTGCCATGCTCTAGACCTGCCAAGTCCTAAAATCAGTAAGATCCCTTAGTAACTGGTGGGCATATTTGAACTAGAGAAGCACTGATTTCAAACCTTGACTCTGCTGTCAGAAAAACCTGGGTTTGAGTTCCTGTTCTACAAATTATTATGTAACCTTGGATAAAGTATTTAACTTCTAATAATTTTTCTCTGCCAGAAAAATGGAGATAATAAGGACATTGAACTAATGAATGTATTGGTTTAAATGAAATATCATCTTAAAATTAACACAATGCCTGGTATATCAAACAAACTCTACATACACTGGATAGCAAGACAACAGACTTGGATTAAATGATTAGAACAAAGTTAGAAAATATGTAAGAGATAAAATTAACTCTTTCCTTTGTTGTGTCATTTAGTGATCCTGGGTCTGGTGTGGGTGTGAACTCCTAACCAGGCTTCGTGCTATATTCCAGCTCTGGCTGTAAAGCCAGAGTGATTCATTTAAACAAAGTAATATTTGTCCATTCTATCATACAAGTCAGATCAGCTTCTCAATATAACTAAACAACTGGGCAGATATTGGTCATTAAATAACAAAAAAAAAAAAGTAACAATAAAGAGAACTGATGCTGCCAACAGCCTTGCTTAAATGAAAAAACTGAGTGGAAAGTTAAGGTAGAATGTAATTACATGGCTGTTGGAGATGCTGTCTAAAAGCAGTAAAGTGTGTTGCTATTCTAAATCTCTGACTTACCTATAATATTTTATCTCCAACTACTTCATTCTTTGCATTGACAAATTCTATAGCATAATTTTGGTACTTCCTTTGTAAGTATAGAGGGAAATTGTTTCACTGGTCCATAGCTTTAAAATCATTCTGATTGCTCTGGGTTCCAGCCAAAATTAGAGTTGCTACTGTATTTGGGCCAGTCCTTGCTGGTCAGAAAGCTTTAAAAGGTAGGATATACCTGCATTTATATATCCATGCCCGAAGAACCATCTTCATGATAATCCCCTTTTTACTGACTTTGATGCTTGGAGAGTTGTAGTACAGAGAGATAACAGGTGATATTTCTCTGACTTAAAGGAGATGAAACCATGCTGATGATCAACTTGTTAATAGATATTATAGTAACATATAACTAAAGCTCTTGGGCCTTCATTTGGAAAATGAAGGTTGATGATTTCACTTAAGAGAATTATTATGGGTCTAAAATCAACTAAATGTTAAACTACCTGTCAAGTGCTTCCCAAGGAAGGAGTCCAATAGGTGTTAGTTTTCCTCCACTCTCAGTGAAGCATATTGTTTCATATCAGTTCAGTTCAGTCGCTAAATCACATCCAACTCTTGGCGACCCCATGGACTGCAGCAGGCCAGGCTTCCTTGTCATCATCAACTCCTGGCGTTTGCTCAAACTCATGTCCATTGAGTCAGTGATTCCATCCAACCATCTCATCCTCTGTCATCCCCTTCTCCTCCTGCCTTCAATCTTGCCCAGCATCAGGGTCTTTTCCAATGAGTCAGCTCTTAGCATCAGGTGGCCATCAGGAAGCTTCAGCTTCAGCATCAGTCCTTCCAATGAATATTCAGGATTGATTCCCTTTAGAATTGACTGATTTGATCTCCTTGATGTCCAAGGTACTCTAAAGAGTCTTCTCCAACACCACAGTTCAAATCATCAATTCTTCAGTGCTCAGCCTTCTTTATATTTCAACTCTCACATCCATACATGACTCCTAAAAAAAACATAGCTTTAACTAGATGGACTTTTGTTGGCAAAGTAATGTCTCTGTTTTTTAATATGATGTCTAGGTTTGTCATAGCTTTTCTTCCAAGGAGCAAGCACCTTTTAATTTCCTGGCTGCAGTCACTCACCATCTGCAGTGATTTTGGAGCCCCCCCCAAATAAAGACTGTCACTGTTTCCATTGTTTCCCCATCTATTTGCAATGAAGTGACAGGCTTGGATGCTGTGACCTTAGTTTTTTGAATGTTGAGTTTTAAGCTAACTTTTTCACTCTCCTCTTTCACTTTCATCAAGAGGCTTTTTAGTTCCTCTTTGTTTTCTGCCATAAAGGTGGTGTCTTCTGCATATCTGAGGTTATTGATATTTCTCCTGGCAATCTATTGTTTCATATACATATGCTATATAATATACATCATATTTTGAGCTGGAAATATTGAACAAAATATACTTTACAGTGCATGTTTTGTGACCTACCATGTAAGACAAATAGCACTTTAATCCATCTGTTTCTGTTTTAATTCCTAAATACCTCCTGCCTCCCATTTTATCCCATCTCATAAATGAACAGTGATGACCAAAACCTTTCTGGCACAATTTGTAAATTAACTAATTAATTTGCTAATTTTAAACCTAATTTCCAAAACAATCTCTCAAGTTTCTCCTATCCATGGATGATAATGTGAGTCATTGACAGAACTACTAACTTCTTTCTGCCTATTCTAGCTATGCAGAGTTTTCAGCTAGCTTCAAAAATTAGAGTACTTAAGAGCAAATAGAAAATTCAGGAAGACTTATTTCACACAAAGATTGTGAACATATCGAATAAATTGCTAACTTAGACCAGCGGAGCAGATAATATAATTTAGTTTAGCATTACAGAATTTATTTCTAAAGGAAGGTGAAGATGGCAGTAAGGAAGTAGAGAGAATTAATGCCAGTTGGCTTGGAGAATGTCAGATAAACCCAGATGAAGATTCTTTAATGCTCACATGGCCTTCCCCCACCTCTTGTCTTGGTATTCTTTATGTCCTTAGGACCTTTTAATTTTGCGGAAATGAATATAACTGTGACTAGCTTAGCAAAAATTGCTGCTGTATACCATAATGCATGCTATAAACCATGCCGGGATCTTAAAGTGCATAATCGGGCTGCAGATGGCACTGTTAATTTCTATTACAGACTCTAAAACCATGAGGGAGTTAGTTCTTGCCTCACTGCCTCACTGTTCTACAAGAACGATTTTTGATAGTTTTCCTTACTGCACAGCTTTTCTGCAAAGTGTTTGTCTTTTAGAAAGGCCAAAAGGAACTTACTGCTTTTTAAAAAAAAACCTATGCAAAACTCCCAACCTGCTCTGAGCCCGGCCTCCTGCAGTTCCCAGTTTGCTAGCCACCTTTAAGAAGGGACAGGTATCTGCCCCTGTCAGAGTGAAACAGGCTTTTCACTCAGAATGAAACAGCCTTCTTCTGGGCTTTGAGAATTTATGAAAAGACCAGCTATCTGCTTCATACCAAATGTAGAGCATAATATTAGTTTCTAGCCAGGAAGGTTCTTTTGAGGATGGCAAAGTTAAATAAGAAGGTAAATATTAGAATATATGTGTATACATATATATCCATGCACATATAAAAATGAATTTTGCATGTTCTGACATATGATTCTGTACCCTTTAATGGTGTCTTACTTGAAATTATGTGCATTATCTGGTTTCACCCAATAGGTTACACATTTGTAAATTCTGTTTTTATTTTTGGGTTTCTGTGGTTTTGAAACCTCCAAACGCTTGTCAAATCCAAGAAACCAACCTTCTAGCCTACCTCTAAGATGAATCACTGGCAGGACATATGCTTTGTATCAGTAAACCTCACTTAGATTCTTAGAGATATCACTTAATAAGTTACTAATATACAGTCCTTCTAACTTTTTTATCTTTCACTATCTAAAATATCTAATTATAAGATAAAGTGAATTAAAGAATAAATGTATAGTGCTAACCATAAAGCAAGGCATGCAGTAAACCCACAGCAATTTTGACTGTCTGCTCCTGCATGTTTCTTTCATAAGAAAGTCACTACTATCACTTCCCAAAAGTTTTAGGCAACCTACAGTTCTCCCATAGCAGTCAATATTTTAAGATTGGTGGTGGTGGTTTAGTCACTAAGTTGTGTCTGACTCTTGTGATCCCGTGGACTGTAGCCTGCCAAGCTCCTCTGCCCATGGGATTCTACAGGCAAGAATACTGGAGTGGGCTGCCATTTCCTTCTCCAGGGTTTTTAAGATTGAATATTCTTAGAACTAAAGGATCTTGAGTATGACTTCACTAATTACCAACATCATATCAGTAGTTAAGTACTTCAGTCTTTGTGATTAATCTTTTACAATGGATGATTAGATGATACGAGTTAAGAGTATGAATGCAACTTCTTAAATTATTTTGTTTTCCCACAAAATAATATTGTATAGATTTATAATATGCCTCTTTTTCCTCAGTTTTTCATGCGTAAGTTAAATGGTTATATTAAGAAGCCATTGCTTTTGCTTCTTTCTTGACACACAGGTTCCTAATAACAATTTGCATTGAACAGCCCAACTTGATGTACATTTAAACAGTGTAATATATTTAAAAGTTAGTAACCCCCTATTGAGAATCTAGTCCATCTCCTCATTTATCTATTGATAAATGAGTTTTGGGTTTTTTTTTTGTTTGTGTGTTTTTTGAAGACATATTCATTCATCCATTATATTTGTTTTGTATAAAAATTATCTTGTTCTTTTTTTACATCTTCAACATCCAGTACAGTTTTGGCATATAATATTAGCTTCATGAATTTGGTTGAGTAGGATAGAAGTTCAAGAGGTATGGGACATATGTATACCTATGGCTGATTCATGTTGATATATGGAAGAAGCCAATACAGTATTATGGAGTAATAATCCTTAAATTAAAAAAAAAAAGAGAGAGAGAGAGAGAGAAACTGTCCTTGCCCTTAAAGATGTTACATTCTAAAAGGAGAGAGAAGCATTAAAAAAAATCACAACTCAAAGGAACAAATAATCCAGCCAAAGAAAGATATTTCTGAAAGATTTATGGAGATACATTTTACATACCATAAAATTCATCTGTCTAAAGTGTGCAGTTCAGTAATGTTTAAATATTTACAGAATTGTACCAGCATAACTATAATCTAATTTTGCAGTATTTTTTTTTTTCACTTTCCATTGACCACTCCATCCTGCCTTGTCTTAGGCAACTACTAATTTTCTTTCTGTTTCTACATACGCTCCTTTTCTGTATATTTCATATAAATAGAATACTAAAATATGTGCTCTTTTGTGGCTGACTTTTACCATGTCACATAGTGTTGCAGTATCTATCATCACTTCATTCCTTTTACTGTCAGATATATATCCATTGAAAGGATATACCAAATATTTGACACAGCAATTTTGAATTTCCTAAATCAACGTGTATACTCACCAGCATATGTACGTTTGATAGTGTATTTGCACTGTTTTTCTCTTAAATGCCCAGTGAAGTCTCTTAAAGATCTTGATGCGCCAAACTTATCAAGGATTTAAAAGATTGATAATACCCACTGCTATTGGGATGCATACCTTTAGGAGACAACTTGACAGTATGAACCACATTATTAACTGTTCTTAATCTTTTGATATACCTTAAATAAATTATTTGAAATGTATAAAAGATATGTACAAAATTATTTTTGATAGTGATGTTTGGAAGGGTTTAATATTACAAGCCAAGTTCTCTACAAAATCAGATTGCTTACAAAAGTACAAACATTAGTGTATCATTGATACACTTCACTGATAAAAATGACAAGGTAGATCCCTATTTTTGGCCTGGAAAGATTGAGATATTTTAATGTAAAAAATAAGCATGCAGATAATGCTCACAGTAAAGTCATAAGGACACATAGATATATAGATTGATATCTTTAGCTAGTTAGGTAATCAACTATATGTGTTCTTATGTATAAATGGAAGGTTAATGAGTATATGTGGGGTTGGGGTGGTTATTGGTGGAGGGGAGTGGCATTAACCAATAAGCTTAGTTTATGAGAGACATACAAGGTGAAAGATAGAACATTGGGCCTGTAGAGGTGAAGTCAGGGTGTTGTAACTTAGGCACACACTCTTTGCCCTTTACATAGAGCTGTAAGCCCATCAGAGAATATGTAGACCTTGATGAAAGGACAGAAGAGGAGGAAAAATAAATATGTACGTTACTGCAGTTTTTGAGCTTGTAGTTGACTAGTGTGAGAAAAGCTAGGAAGCAGGTGACAAGCATGACTAGGTCCTAATGCAGAGCATGGCTAGAACGTTGACTCCAGAATGCTGACAGACAACTAGCACATCATTGTGAGCCTCTGCTAATTTGTGGCACTGGTGTGAACAAACACAGAGCAACTCACTGGTGTATGAGGCATCATGTGCTCATACCCACTCACGTCTAACTCTTTGCAACTCCATGGACTATAGCCCGCCAGGCTCCCCTGTCCATGGAATTCTCCAGGCAAGAATACTGGTGTGGGAGCCATTCCCTTCTCC
This sequence comes from Bison bison bison, assembly GCF_000754665.1. Classification (NCBI taxonomy): domain Eukaryota; kingdom Metazoa; phylum Chordata; class Mammalia; order Artiodactyla; family Bovidae; genus Bison; species Bison bison. Next base: position 3,557,559 of record NW_011494898.1, read on the forward strand.
TGGCGATCTTCCCGACCCAGGGATCAAACCCAGGTCTCCTGCATTGCAAGCAGATTCTTTACCATCTGAGCTACCAGGGAAGCCTTCTCAATAGGAGGCTCAGGAAGCAAAGGGGGGAAACCTCACCTCTGTCACCCAGGATTCCAGATAAGTGTGAGCTTCTCCCAGGCTGGGAGTTTCCAGTAACAAACTTTCCTGATAAAAGTCCACACGGGGCTGGTCAGGTACATCTGGCCACTGGCTCAGAATGAAAATTGGTCTTGCTGACAAGGCAAAGATCACCTCTAACAGGGGGATAATTTGCAGATCTGAAAATCACATCCTCCTCAAGTTTGAGTCTGCCAGTTATCAGATCAGAAGGTAAGTAATGAAGGAAGCTGAAGAGAACTCCTAGGTAACGGGCTTCCTGACAGGTGTCTCTGCTCTTGTGGAGCAAAACTTTGTTTCTGGATAAGAGTTTAGAGTATGCAAAACCGAGAAAGCTGAAGAGTGTCAGTTACTAAGATTTTGAATGTGAAAGAGACGTTCAGGGAGCTATATTTTAAGAATTTATTATGTGTTAGGCAAAATTCTAATTCCTTGTGTGTATCTCTACATTAATCCTTATACCACTCTACAAAGTGGGTATTAGCATGATTCCCAGCTTATAAATAATGGCCAAGTATGGTGAAGTAAGGTGATTTGTCCAAGGTCACATAAACAGAGGCAGGGATAAGATTCAAAGTGAGATTCTTCACTGAACTTTATTGAACAAGATGAAAAGAGAAGACTGGTGCTTTGTTTTAAACTGCATTGTTATTGTTCAGTCACTAAGTCATGTCCAACTCTTTGTGACTTCATGGAATGTAGCCCACCAGACTCCTCTGTGCTCCAGCTCCACTATCTCCTGGAGTTTGCTCAGATTCAGGGCCATGGAGTCAGTGATGCTACGTAATCATCCCATCCTCTGCTGCTCCTTTCTACTTTTGCCTTAAATTGAAAGGCACTTTTTAAATGCATGTGTTCAAATTACCTATGGAAAGCAAACCTATTATTTATTGGTTATACTTTTTCCTCGATTGTGCCAATATATTTAAGAATATTTAAGGAAATTTAGTGTGAATGTATTTCAGAGTTTAGTTAAATGTGCGCACAATTTTTTCACTTACAAATTACTGTTATTGTTTAGTTGCTCAGTTGTGTCTGACTCTTTGCAACTCCTTGGAATGAAGCACCCCAGGATTCCCTGTCCTTCACTATCGTACAGAGTTTGCTCAAACAAATGTCCATGGAGTCCATGATGCCATCCAATCATTCCATCCTCTGTCACCCTCTTCTCCTCATGCCATCTATCTTTTCCAGCATCAGGCTCTTTTCCAATGAGTTGACTCTTTGCATCAGGTGGCCAAAGTATTGGAGTTTCAGGAAGATTATTTTAAAAACGTATTCTTAAAACAGAGAGAATATAGTGGCTGGAGCCCTATAAATTAACCAGTGTTCAAAATAATTTTTTCAGCCTGCTACTTATAGTGTACCCCTATCCTGACCTTCAGTGT
>NW_011494898.1:3559193-3604729 GCF_000754665.1 Bison bison bison
TTGGATTTTACCAGAAACACAGCCCAGGCCTGTCTTCTTCCAAGAGTGAGTGTAGAATGAAGAGTCAGAGTGTTCTCTCTCGTTGTATGCCTTTAAGCCATTACAGTCCACTCATAGCCCAAGAGAAGACCAAAGTTCCTATTTCATCTTCTGAAGTGTGTGTGTGTGTGTTAGTTGCTCAATCATGTCTGACTCTTTGAGACTCCACGGACTGTAGCTTGCCAGGTTTCTCTGTCCATCGAATTCTCCAGGCAAGAATACTGGAGAAGATTGCCGTCCCCTTCTCCAGAGGAAATTCCCAACCCAGGGATTGAACCCTGGTCTCCTGCATTGCATGCAGATTCTTTATCATTTGAGCTACAGGGAAGTCTGATTCCTACAAACTTTGCCTTTCAACTCATCACTTCACTCAGGAGCATCCCATGCTTTGTGTGTTGGCTTGTCGTTTTCGAGGTCTACTTGGGATTTAGTTAGTTGGTTTAATTCTAAGTCCTTCCTCATGCCACCTTGCCAGAAGCTTCTCCCATATACAGACCAATCCTTCTATCATAACGTGTGTGCGTGCTAAGTCACTTCAGTCAAGTCCAATTCTTTGTGACCCCACGGACTGTAGCCCACCAGGCTCCTCTGTCCATGGAATTCTCCAAGCAAGAATACTGAAGTGAGTTCCCATGCCCTTCTCTAAGAGATCTTCCTGACCCAGGGATCAAACTCGCATCTCTTACATTGCATCTCTTACATCTTGTGCATTCACAGGTGAGTTCTTTACCATAAGTGCCATCTGGGAAGCCCCTTCTATCATAATACCTGTAATATAATCTCTGTACATGGAATTTCCCAATATTCCTAAATATTCTATATTTTCCTTCCTCCTTTCCTTCATTCTATTCTTCCCTCCCTCCTTCCCTTTCCCGTTTTCCTTCTCTCTTTCATTAACATGTAAGTTTCTATCTTACAGTTGTCAGTTCTGCTAAGAATTTTACCCTACTTCTCTGCTTAGAACACTTACATACATCTTTGTATTTCAGTTGATCTCTAAAGCTTATTTCAATCTCTCCAATGTTTCCATTTCTAAATAATAAATACATTATATATTTTTGGTTTGTACTATGTCCATTACATAAATTTCCCTTGTTCTTAAACTATGGAAAGTGAGATTTCATATCTTATGCATTTTCATATTCAATACACTAGCTAGAAAAATATCTGACAAAGAGTAACTATTCAATTTCTTTCCTAATGAATAAATCAGTGTCACTGCATCATGAGGAATTATGATTATTGGCATTATTCAGAATACTGGCCCAGACATATCTTTTTTTATATCCAAATAACATGAATCTGTATTCTCAATTATATTGGCTTAAATATTCACATCACATAACTTCAGAGAAGGACTCATACTTGTAATGCGAAGAAAGTATTCAAAGAGTGCATTGATATATGTTAAAAGATACACAAAAATGAGAATGTGACCTGAAAAATCAAAACAGAATAACCCCTACCAAGTATCCATTATACAAGACATTATGAATGAGAACTCTAGAGGAGCAAAATATTTCCCACATAAATGATAAAATATTATGGTTGACTGTGATCTCAAATGAGATATGTAAAGTTGGCTATTGAAAATGATAACTTTTAATTTCACAATTATATGTGTATCAATTATGCTATAAAAGTCATATGGTCCCTTTGTACACATAACACTTGAGTAATTTTTATTTTTCTGAGTGTTTTTCATAGATGGTTCTTAAATAAGTTAGTCTTTCTGAGGAAAATAAACAGAAATCAATCACCATCCTAATCAGGATAATAACAAGTACAAAATTCATGCTGGCTAGAGCTTTTAATAGTACCCTTAAGTCTGTGGGTTGCTGAAATATTTGCTTCTGATAGGAATGGAAGCATATTTAATCATTACACTCAATAATTTATTAGGGCCATATGATCTTCACCATTATGCATGTGGAAAAAGCAAAGGGCAGTGGCAAGATTCAGAACTAACTTAGGCATCTGACTCCCTGCAAATAGAAGCTAAAGTAGCTATAAATGTAAGCATGAAGCATGAATTTTGGAAAGGAACATTAAAAAAAAATAATCTCTGGGAAGATCAAAGACTGTTAGGAGGTGGTATTGGTGGCACCATGGTTGTAAGACTTGTGGAGAGTGTCGCAGTCTGCTCACATAGCCATAACAAAATGCCACAGACCGGACAGCTTAAACAACAGACATACATTTCTCCCAAGTCCAGATTGGCTGGGGAGTCCAATATCAAGGTGCCAGTCAACTCGGCTCCTGGCGAGAGTCTCTTCCTAGCTTCCAGATAGCTGTCGTTGGGGTTGTATATTCACATGCACCTTGGCATGTGCAAAGAGACAGAGAGATCAGGCTTTCTAGAGTCTTTCTTATAAGGAAACTTATAAAATAAGATTTAGGCCCTACCTTTAATAAAACAATGACTTTATTGTGTATTCTTCAGTCACTAAGAATAAAATAAAATAAATAAGAACAAAGTAAAATAAAGAATAAGAATAAAATAAGAATAAAGAATAAAATAAAAGAATAAGTCACTAAGAATAAAATAAATAAAATAAAACCCTTCAATAAAACAATGACTTTATTGTTTATTCTTCAGTCACTAAGCCATGTCTGACCCTTTGTGACCCCATGGAATGAAGCATGCCAGGACTCCCTGATCTTCACTATCTCCCAAGTTTGCTCAAAATCATGTCCACTGAGTTGGTGATGCCATCCAACCATCTCACCTTCTGTCATCCCCTTCTTCTCCAGCCCTCAATCTTTCTCAGCATCAGGGTCTTTTCCAAGGAGTTGACACTTTGCATCAGGTAGCTGAAGTATTGGAGCTTCAGCTTCATCATCAGTTCTTCCAATGAATAATCGGGGTTGATTTCCTTTAGGATTGACTGGCTTGATCTTCTTGCTGTCCAAGGGACTCTCAAGAGTCTTCTCCAGCACCACAGTTCAAAAGCATCACTTCTTTGGTGCTCAGCCTTCTTTATGACCTTATTTAACCTTGATTACTCTGGAAAAGCCCTAACTTTAAATATAGTCACATCTGTAGGTAGGGCAACATTTGAATGTTTTGCATTTGGGAGATATAGACATTCAGTCCATAACAGGGAAGAACTTCTTAATTATTTTCTTGTATCTCCCCTTATTGGCTTGGAAAAATTGAAGTCTGCCTCTTTGCAGGAAAAACAGACAGACATTTAAATAAGCTGAATTAAATGTTATTTCAAGAATAGGTGACACTGTTTACTTATAACAGGAGGCATACAATGATTTGGTTTCCCAAATTTTAGTGGTGTTTAAGATCGATCAGTGCTATGGATGTTTTTGGCCTGATCAATCCATTATTAATTCTTCATCAACCATCTATTAGATCATTGTTTTAGCAGCTATTGATAAGTGTTGCCCACATGTGTTATTTCTTCAGCAGGATGAAAAGAAAGTGAGAGAAGGAGATGAAATTAGTTTTCATCCACACCTGAAATATACCAATGCCTGGTTACACCTCAGCAGTTAAGATGTCTTCCTTCCCGCCTCTGCCTTACCCCTTTGCTCAAGCCCTATGCTTTCCAGTCAGAAGCAGCCCATAGATAGCAAATTGAATACAGAGGGAAGTTGGAGCAATAAAGCAGAGAAATGGTTAAAAGAAAAAGACAGTCACACATTCCTCCTCTTCCACAGTCTGAATCACTTTGTGATTAAGAAGCTTTAAATTGAATGAGAAACTGAAGGTTTGACATAACACTGGATTGACATTTTAAAAACCTAAAAAATGAGATTGATCCTTGATGAGTGAAAATGATCGGAAAGATATGGAGTGTGTCAGGAAGCAGGGAAAGAAAGTGAAAGTGAAGTCGTTCAGTCATGTCCGACTCTTTGTGACCCCATGGACTGTAGCCTACCAGCCTCCTCCCTCCATGGGATTCTCCAGGCAAGAGTACTGGAGTGGGTTGCCATTTCCTTCTCCAGGGATCTTCCTGACCCAGGGATCAAACCCGGGTCTCCTGCATTCCAGGCAGACACTTTAACCTCTGAGCCACCAGGGAAAGAAAAGCAGAGATTAAAAGAATAATGCTTTTGTTTTTCTCATACCCAACAGAGTCCAGTTTGTTAAATAAACAAGTTACATTAATATGAATTTGCCAAATAGTTTCCCATATACTGATTGGCCTTCATGATTTAAAGAAAGATTAAAGGAGTTCTTAATCAGCTGTTTTATAAACCAGGAATCAGCTAATTTCAGAAAGCAGAAATCTGCAAAACATATTGTGGATGTCAGAGATTACTGAATTAAAACAATTCTCTTATTTGGGCATGCCACAATATTTTTTCTTAATTAAAATATACTCTATATGTCACAAAGTTATTTTTTGGTAGAGATTACTAAGCATTTACTTATTTATATATTTACTTATTTCCTTATGTGGATATTACTAAATTGAAGCAAGCCTGGAAGGAATGTCAAATAGGTGAGCGGATGGTTGTGAGGGGCTCACAAGGATGAAAGTGAGCAGATGTGGGAGGCAGAATCATTTAGAGCAGGGAGAGCTGGAGGAAGGGAAAGGGTCACTACCAATGAGGCAAATTTGGCAACTTAAAGTGGAGCAAAGGATCAGAATTGTGAAGCCAAGCAGAATGAGGTCATAATTACTTAAAGCTGGAAACAGCGACTGAAACAGGCATATGTATTTTAAATTCCATATTTTAGAGTAGAATCAAATTGTGTATATTGCATTTTTAACCAAAATTGACTTTTTAGGTGAGTCCCAAGCCCAGGTACTTGTGAATATGACCGTAATTAGTCGATGCAATCAATTGAAAGATGGCACAGTGGAAAAGAATCCATCTGCCAATGCAGATGAGAGGCAACAGACATGGATTTGATCCCTGGTCAGGAAGATTCCCTGGAGTAGGAAATGGCAACCTGCTCCAGTATTCTTTCCTGGGAAATCCCATGGACAGAGGAGAGTGTCAGGTTACAGTCCATGGGGTCGCAAAAAATCGGACATGACTGAGGGACTGAGCACACACAGTCAATTAGGATGCCATACCCATACAAGGAGAGCCCTATAATGGACAGAACTATGAGAGAATGCATTTTTATAGTCTTAAGTACCCAGTTTGTGATACTTTGCTATGGCAGCCCTGGAAAACTAAAACAGTTATATATTATTATTAATTACTTAATAACTGATAGAAGTGGTCTTTGAGTGGAAATAGAACCTGAAAAAAGAAAACAAATATATAAGTATCTATTGCAACTTCTAATAATTTTAAAACACAATTCACTAAGTTAACATTTATATAAATTCTTTGGAAGGAATGATGCTAAAGCTGAAACTCCAGTACTTTGGCCACCTCATGCGAAGAATTGACTCATTGGAAAAGACTCTGATGCTGGGAGGGATTGAGGGCAGGAGGAGACGGGGACAACAGAGGATGAGATGGCTGGATGGCATCACCGACTCAATGGAGATGAGTTTGAGTGAACTCCGGGAGTTGGTGATGGACAGGGAGGCCTGGCGTGCTGCAATTCATGGGGTTGCAAAGAGTTGGACACGACAGAGCAACTGCATTGAACTGAAATTCAGTGAAATATATGTGATTTCTTCTTTAAAATATTGAAATTAACACTGATAAAAGCCTAATACTATGCTCTCATAAGAACATATATTGTGTTTCTTAGATTATTCCAGCATTTACAGTGATATACTTTTTTGATAAATATTTACTGACCATCAGTATGCTTTCAGGCACTGCTCTAGACACTGTATATACAAGTTTTAAAAACATAGAAAAATATCTTTCCTGGTGGGGCTTCAATATGATGAAAGCAGAAAGATAATAAAATAAATAAATAAAATATATAGTATGTCAATGGTGATAAGAGTAATGGAGGAAATTTAAGAGAGACAAAGATTTCCAAAAGTGTGGCTTAATTTTTCAACCTAAGTTTTACTAGGCAGGTAGATTTGAACAAAGACTTGAAGGGCAAGAGGGAGAGGACCATGCAAGTTCTGGGTGATGCACTCGGGCACACGTTTGAGGGAGAGATTATACCACATGTGTGACTAGCGGACTGGGCAGCATTTCAGCTAGACAAGAGTGCTAAGTTAGTTCATATTAGTTAAAGGATACACATGTCAATGATACACTTTCGAAGTCAGTAAAAGATAAAGAGCCTTTTCTCTGAGGAAGATATGGCAGTCACTGTTTTAACATGGCCAAATGTGAGTCAGAATTGTTGGGTGACACCATGTACGGAAAATAAAAAGGCAAAGACACAGTAAACCTACCTTAAATTTGATCAATCCCTGAGTTTCTTAGTTGCTGAGCAAATAAATTCATTTTCTATTACTATAGTGTAGCCCAATTTGAGTTGGATTTGAGTCACTTGCAGTTAGGAAATAAAAAATACTTTAACTGATCCATTGAATAATGCTGACTCTTGTAAATGCAAATCATACAGTTACCCTGAATCCTGTCTATATGATCATTTCACCTTCCTTTGCCCTTGTGCATTAAAGAATTACATATCCTAAAAAGGCATAAAAGATTTTTATAGGGAATGTATAGCAATTCATATCTACAAAAAGTTACATGAGAATAATATGCCACTCAATGCATTACTATGTTTTTGTCTTTAGCAATATTCAAGCTTTAATTTTAAATTAACCAAGTATTGCTTCCAACATCCCCTGTGAATACAAAGATATTGAACAAAGAAAAAAGTACACAATAATGGCTTTCTTTGAGACATATTTATTAGTTAAATTAGTCTATGTATACTCTTTCCACTCTACCACCCAAGAAAAGTAAAAAATCTTTGAGCATCTACCTTAAAGTCTGTTTCCTCCTTGAGCCAATTCTGCTATTTAAATTCCTTCTGCTTTCTCCATTTTTCTTTCATAGTATGATCTTTTTTCCTGTCATGTTGCTATTTGTTGTTCATAAATTCCAAGGCATAACCAGTGCATGCAAATCACAATGTTTTTATGAGAAGAGGGGTTTAGTGCCAGTACAAAGATTTATGACACCATATATTTTTTTACTTGCTATTAGTTACATAGGCATTTTAATGTTGAGATTAATTTTTAATAACTCTTCCATTTGCATCTCTGGACTTATTGATTTGAAACGTCATGGTGGTGATCATATCTTTTCATAGTCAAAGGAACTTTAAATAAGCCTTTCCCATAAGACCACACATTTCATATAGTCATATTCACTGAGCTGAAAAATGCTTTGTTGTTTTGAAAATTATCAGAGTGGACATATTATGTGAATGATCAAAATTCTACTTAATTTTGAAGAGGCTGTGTAATATCATTTGACAATAGGAAGAAAGAAACTCATTTTATCTTTTCTTGGTACTTAAAATCACAAGCAAAATAAATGTAAAAGGCTATAGGTTAGTAAGACCCAGTTTATTTAAGAATGTAGAGACATCATTGTGTACCTTCTTTTATTATACTCACTCGAACAAAAATGAACTCTTATTTTTTAAAGTTACCAACATAATATGGGTCAATAAAACAATTAAGATCCTTCTAGAGAATCCCAGGGACGGGGGAGCCTGGTGGGCTGCCGTCTATGGGGTCGCACAGAGTCGGACACAACTGAAGCGACTTAGCAGCAGCAGCGGCAGCAGTGGTATATTCTTAAATTTATTTCTCCATGGAATTTGGCATGCAAAACTTATATTTAAATGGAGAAATAAATAAAAATGAAGCAATTAGAAACCAGTGTACACACACACACACACAAATTGTCATGAAAACTTTTTAAAAAGTTTAAAAATATCTGACTGTCTAAATATCTAACAGCTGTGAGTGATTAATGGTGCATTCATGAAATGACATATTATGCAGTTATTTCAGTATATGCTATAGAATAACATTAGTGACAAAAAATCACATTTGAGGTTAAAGTATCATGGATACTTGAAAGGAGGAATGTATATATGTATGTGCAGAGAACACTATTGTAATCCATTATAGTATGCTATAGTATGTTAGTAATCATTATCGCTTGGTGGTATGATTGCAAATGCTTTTATGTCATTATAATTTATTCATACTTTCTATGTTAATATTGGATAAATTACCTTAAAATGTATATACTCATAGGCAACTTGAGGGAGATACAGTAAGAAATAATAAATCCTTACATTTAAGGAGCATGAGAAGAAGGATGATCTATGAAGCTGCACAGAAATGGAATAAACTCCTTTTAGAGGTATCTTCTTTCTGTAGTACTGTTTTTTTTTTTCTTTTTAAAAAAAATTAATTTATTTATTTTAATTGGAGGCTACTTACTTTACAATATTGTAGTAGTTTTTGCCATACATTGACATGAGTCAGCCATGGATGTACATGTGTTCCCCATCCTGAACCCTCCTCCTACCTCCCTCCCCATCCCATCCCTCAGGGTCATCCCAGTGCACCAGCCCTGAGCACCCTGTCTCATGCATCGAATCTGGACTGGCAATCTATTTCACATATGGTAATATACATGTTTCAATGCTATTCTCTCAAATCATCCCACCCTCACCTTCTCCCACAGAGTCCCAAAGTCTGTTCTGTACATCTGTGTCTCTTTTGCTGTCTCGCATATAGGGTCATTGTTGCCATCTTTCTAATTTCCATATATATGTGTTAATTTTTAATTTTGTATTGGAGCATAGTTGATTAACAATGTTGTGATAGTTTTAGACGCCACAGCAAAGTGATTTAGTTATACATATACATGTACTGGGGCTTCCCTGGTGGCTCAGACAGTAAAGCGTCTGCCTGCAATGCTGGAGACCCAGGTTTGATCCCTGGGTCGGAAAGATCCCCTGGAGAAGGCAATGGCAACCCACTTCAGTATTCTTGCCTGGAGAATCCCGTGGACAGAGGAGCCTGGTAGGCCACAGTCCACGGGGTCGCAAAGAGTCGGCCACGACTGAGCGACTGCTTCGCTTATTCATGTATTATTTCCCGACTTCTTTTCCTATTTAGGTTGTTATATAATATTGAGCAGAGTTCCTTATGCTATCTATCCAATAGATCCTTGTTAGTTATCCATTTTATATATAGCAGTCTGTACATCTCAATCCCAAACTCCCTAACTATCCGTCTTCTACCCTTCCCCCCAGTAGCCATAAGTTTGTTCTCTGAGTCTGTGAATCTGTTTCTAACCTAGTCATTAAGTGCAAGATCATTAAAACTCATTTTTATGACATATCATATTAAATAATTCAGAAAGTTTTCAAAAACTGAGCAACCTAGCTGTTATTAAAAAAAGTATATTTCCCTATGCTTTTTAATGTTCCTGTCTACTTTTTTAAGAAAACAAATATACTTGATACTTTTATTAAAGTGAGATAGTGAAATAGAATTGACTTAAACCCTGTTTCATTGTATCAATAAATAATATTCATGAACTGATAAACGATGAAGATATATAAAGTTCAATATATGTCAGAAAAAAGTCATTTTCCCCCAAATTGCCTTTTTTATATTTCCTGTTTATGTATCAAAACATGTAATTATTAATATTTTTGATTCATTGGCTATGCTTTGTAAATGAAATAGTGATTTAAGTTACAAGAATTTTATTTTAATAGTATCTCGGGAATTTTAAAAAATGACTGTGCATATTAATGCTTAAAAGAAGTAGGAAAAATTATGGATATTGTGACAGACCCTTTAATGGATTTTATCAATGGAATCAGGGTTTCTAGCATACATGTGGGAAGAAAATTCTGTGCTAAGATTGGAAACTTTGTCCAGCTTTTGTAAAACTTTGCTCCAGAACACTTCATTCTTTGACAATAAGCAAGCCTGTCACCCAAGTTACAGTAAATCTGAATCTAGAATGACTAAAAGAGCCTCCCTAAATCAAGGTATTTCAATGCGTATGTGTTGAGGTGAGAGTGAGGTCATCTTTAATCTTGGCAATGTGTGGATTCATGATATGTGAGGGGTTATGTTCTTTTTTTGAAAAATGATAAAAAGAATGGCAAAAATGATAAAAAGCAAAAAGGAAGAAGAGGGACTGTTTTATGCCAGTTATCAGACAAATCAAATTTAGAAAAAAACAGTATGAAAGGTGAAGATTTGAAAATTGATTCCCTAAATATTCACTTTGATGTGAGGCTTTTGAACTGTGGTGTTGGAGAAGACTCTTGAGAGTCCCTTGGACTGCAAGGAGATCCAACCAGTCTGTTCTGAAGGAGATCAGCCCTGGGATTTCTTTGGAAGGAATGATGCTAAAGCTGAAACTCCAATACTTTGGCCACCTCATGCGAAGAGTTGACTCATTGGAAAAGACTCTGATGCTGGGAGGGATTGGGGGCAGGAGGAGAAGGAGACGACAGAGGATGAGATGGCTGGATGGCATCACCGACTCGATGGACGTGAGTCTGAGTGAACTCCGGGAGTTGGTGATGGACAGGGAGGCCTGGCGTGCTGTGTTTCATGGGGTCGCAAAGAGTCGGACACAACTGAGCAACTGAACTGAACTGAACTGAAATATTCACTTGGCAATATTTCCATGGTATAATACCATGTGTGTGGTATATACCATATGGTATAATACCAGTGTGAAGACTTGCTCATAAGGTTAAGAACACCCAGAGCTGTTCGTACCTGCAATTTATGTTAAGAGAAACTGATTAGCAGTCATACTTTAGGTCAATGTTTTTCTAATTATGTATCTTTATTATATCATTAAATTGCTTTGGTAAATCTCATGTAAATATATTATAATTATGATAATTTGAAATAGAAAATATCAAAATACAGAGTTTGTCATAGTAAGAATAAGCATTAGTTTGGAAAATTTGTTACTGGGAAATTTGATTTTATATATGTGTATATGTACACATGCACATACATATAGATACATAGATATATGTAGTAGATTATATTGTGAAATATATTTCTTACTATGTATAATATTCAAAGACTATCAATGCAAATACCTGATTCCTTAGGCAGTAAAATATAGATTAATACTCAGTTTTCATCATATGGCTGTGAAATTCATCTCAGAATACTTTTCTTATTTTTTTTTTTCTCTCTCTCTCTCTCTATATGCCAAGCGCCAAAAACTGAAATTTAAACGAACTGACCTTAGGGCTGATATACAGAATGGGTTATGAGAATCTCATTTTGCAAGAACCAGTTTACCTAGTTGATGTTTTTAAAATAATCTTAGTGGCAAGGAAAATCAAATGAGGTGTCTGAGACAGGTTAAAATCAAATGAGGTGCCTGAGACAGGTTAAAATTTTACAAAGAGCACAGTAAGTTGAAGCAAACCTTGTAACACAAGGTTACTTGGCTTAGTGTTGCATGCTATTTAAACAACTCTTTTATATACAGATGTCTGCAGGACTTTTCAGTAATGATGACTGACAATAATTTTCCTGCCTCTGTTTTCCAATTGTGGTACTCATATAAACCAAAAAGAATTGTAAAAATTTAAATATACTGGAAACTGGTGAAAAACTGCAGAATTCCTGAAGGAGTTCTCACTATCCAAAGAAAGAAAGAAAGGTGAGGAGTGAAGGATGAGAAAGATAAGTAACAGGCTGCCCATTACAGATAAATTCTGTCTATTGGAATTATACCACATTATTGCCTCCTGTAATCCAGTATTTGCTTACAAGATTTGCTTACCCCTGCCCATAGCAATGGGCTTCCCTGATGGCTCAGATGGTGAAGAATCTGCCTGCAATGAAGGAGACTGGGGCTCGATGCCTGGGTCAGGAAGATCCCTTGGAGAAGGGAATGGCTCCCACTCCAGTATTCTTGCCTGGGAAATCCCATGGACAGAGGAGCCTGGCAGTTTACAGTCCATGGGGTCGCACACAGTGGGACACGGCTGAGCATGAATGCACACCCACACCAATAGCAATACCCATAGATATGTACACATATATCTCAAATCAATAGATCTCAAAGTACAGTTTTCTCAATAATATAAGGTGTATCTACTAGTAAAACAAATTTTAAAAAGGATTTTAATGTAGTGTGGGGAATACCAAAGGAAAGTAGATATTCTGCTGTTGGATAACACATAGCCGTCAATGAATCAGTCCTCTTTTCTCAGCATAGAGCATGGGGACCAAACAATTAATTAGTATATGAACATACATATGAAGAAGTACAATGCATGAACGTATGGGTGAATGTATCCTTTTGAATTACAGTTTTTGTTTTTGCTTTTTTCCTGAATATATGCCCAGGAGTGGGATTGCTGGATCATAAGGTAATTCTGTTTTCAGTTTTCAGAGGAACCTCCATACTGTTTTCCATAGTAGGTGTACCAACTTACATTCCATCAAAAGAGTAGGAGGATTCCCTTTTCTCCACATCCTTTCTACTATTTGCTATTTGTAGACTTTTTAATGATGGCCATTCTGACTAGCGGTACCTCATTGTAGCTTTGATTTGCATTTCTCTAATGATAAGCAATGTTGATCATCTTTTCATGTGCCTCGTAGCCATCTGTATTTCTTCTTAGGAGAAATGTGTATTTAGGTATTCAACCCATTTTTCATTTTGTTTGGCTGAGTTGTATGATCTGTTTGTATGTTTTGGAAATTAACCCCTGTTGGCCACATCATTTGCAAATATTTTCTTCCATTCTGTATGTTGTCTTTTAATCTTGTTTATGGTTTCCTTTGCTGTGCAAAAGCTTGTAAGTTTGATTAGACCTCATATATTTATTTATTTATCTTTATTTCTAGTGTCTTGGAACACTGACCCAAGAGAATACTGGTACTATTTATGTCAGAGAATGTTTTGACTATGATCTCCTCTAGGAATTTTATGGTATTATGGCTCATGTTTAAGTCTTTAAGCCATGTTGAGTTTATTTTTGCATATGTTAAGAGAGCATGTTCTAGCTTTACTGATTAACATGCAGCTGTACAACTTTCCCACCATCACTTGATGAAGAGACTGTCTTTTGCCCATTGTATATTCTTGTCTCCTTTGTTGAAGATTAATTGACCTTAGGTATGTGGGTTATTTCTGGGCTCTCTATTCTGTTCTATTGATCTGTATGTCTGTTTTTCTGCCAATACTATGCTATTTTTATTAGTATAGCTTTGCAGTATTGTCTGAAGTCTGTGAGGGTCATACCTTCTGCTTTGTTCTTTTTCCTCAGGATTGTTTGGGCAATCCTGGGTCTTTTATGATTCCATATATATTTTAAGTTTATTGTTTCTAGTTCTGTGAAAATGTCATGGGCAATTTGGTGGGGACCACATTAAATCTGTAGATTTCTTGGATAGTATGGCTATTTTAATAATATTAATTCTTCCAATCCAAGAACATAGGATATCTTTCCATTTGTTGGAATCATCTTTAATTTCTTTTATTAATGTTTTACAGTTCTTTCACGTCCTTGGTCAGGTTTAGTCCTAAAGTGGGAGGTTGAGGTTAGCCAATGTAAGCTTTTACATATACGTATATAGGTAATTGTTGTTAGTTTATATTAGTTTATAATTGTTGTTATACATATATAGAATTGTTAGTTGTTGTTAGTCCATTATATACATATAATATATAAGGTCCTGCTGTACAGCACAGAGAAATATATTCAGTATCTTATGAGAAATCATAATAAAAATAATTTTAAAGGAATATATACATATATACATAAAACTGAATCACTTTGCTGTACAGCAGAAATTAATACAACACTGTAAATCAACTATACTTCAATGTTAAAAGATAAAGTGAAAAAAAAGGGAAAGAGATATTCTTAACAGTAGAATATGGGTAGTAGAATATGGGAATAACATAATAATGGGCTTCCAGAATAGAGACCATGAATAGGTATATTAAAAGGGTGATCAACAATGTCAATCTTGAGTTCATAAATAAGCTATTTTATTTAGGAAAGAAATAGTCATGATAAAAAAAAAAAATCTTAGTTATTTGCATGCTTCTTCCAATCAAGAATTAGGTTGTCAAGAGAGATTCAATGAGAGTGTTTGTAAAGGCCTGCAAGTTTTTCCTAAATCTCTTCACATGGCCCATAAAATAAAGAAATAATGTGTTACATAACATTCTTATTTGTAAAAAGTCACTTTTTGTCTTCAGAAAACCTGAGTAAACTAAATATATTTGTTTCACATCTTTAGACAGTATAATTGCAATTCAAATTTGTTAACATTTATATTTCATGAACATTGGTTTTTCTATCTTTGCTAAAGATAAATATGAACTAGTTATATGCAATAATTTGCCTATGAGGTAATGTCAAAAGACAGTACTATTTTATATAGCTAAGTGGATTATTAATATATACATAAACAACAACCATCTTTCAGTGTCAGTGGTCTTATTTTAAGTACAATGATACTTATTGTGTTTTTAATATAGTGTATAGACTATACTTTCCAAATTTCTGTAATTTAAAAAAAATTTTGTAATTTACCTTGATTTTTTCCCCTGTATTTTGGATGAATCACAATAATTACAGTTCTTCTTGATAGTATTAAAATAAAGTAGTCTTAATATGTGTGAAAATCACATACATTTTTATGCATTGTTTCTGGGCATATTTCCAATAACTTACAGCTTTAGTAAAAGTTATTAATTTCAGAATGTTCCCATGTATTTATTTCCCTGGTAGCTCAGACACTAAAGAATCCACTTGCAATGCAGGAGACCCAGGTTTGATCCCTGGGTTGGGAAGATCCCCTGCAGAAGGGAAAGGCAACCCACTCCAGTATTCTTGCCTGGAGAATTCCATGAAAGAGGAGCTTGGTGGAATACAGCCCATGGGGTCACAAAGAATAGGATACAACTGAGTGACGAACTGACACCTTCACTTTTTTCTTTTTCCCATGTATTTATATCCTTGAACTCCTGTCACATGGAATAGTTTATTTTTACATTAAAGATAGAGATACACACACATACACACACACACACACACATACATATATATTCTGTTCATTTATATGACATAAGGCTAATAGTTGCAAACAATTAGCTAACCCTTATAAAACTAGCATTTATATTAGTAAAAAACTATCAAAATAAAATTGATTTTTGTATTTCACAAGAGAAAATACATGTCACAGTTTTGATTTAAAATATATGTGAAACACCCAAAAACATACACATGCATCATGGAACATAAACTGTGAAGACAGTGGTAGGGATCAGAGGTAAAGAATAAATAAAATCACAGCAGACGTGAAAGGGGTCCACCTCTGTGTGAAAGTCAGCCCCATGGATATCTAATGCACTGGATGTACTGGGGATTGGGTCTAAATACATATTTTCTGTAGAATTTAGTATTGAATGTAGCCTTATGTACAGTAAAATCAAGGATGCTTTCTTCATCTCATTCTGCCTTTTAAAGTCACCAAATATAGGAGAATAAGAATTTCATAGATATGGAAATATCAGTTGGAGAGAATTTTACCCTTTTCAAAAATAGATATGCACACCAATATTCAACACCTTCAATAAAAAAAATCCTATTTTCAGCTCTAATAAACCCCCATTAAATCACAGTAATCATGTGCTAGAGAACAGGTGTTTTAAATCACTAAATTTGGAAGTGGAGTGAAGTTGCAGGAGCATGTTGGAAGCTTTTCATTGGCTGAGTCTGACTGCAGTTTCCATGGCAATTCCACATTTACCCTGGTTCCCAAATCTTCTTCTCACTCTTTCAAAATGCAGTGGAAAATACTATTTAGTGTGAGGAGAACAAATTGGGTCAAATTATCATCATTTATGTAGCTAGAAACAGGAATAGGAATAAAGAGAACCATGTGTGGACTCTCCTTTACAATTTGCTCACATTTTATTTCATCTATATTCATTTATGCATAATGTCTACACCCTCTGCTGTTAATCAACATATGTTACAAAAGAAAAATATCCATAGGGCAACAGCTTGTTACAATAACCATCATTTATGGAGAGAAAATGCCAGTCATATGAGTGGTGTTTGTGCCTAGAGTCTTACATATTTGTTGTTGTTCAGTCACTCAGTCGTGTCCGACTCTTTGCAAGCCCAAGGACTGCAGCTTGGGCTTCCCTGTCCTTCACCATCTGCCAGAGCCTGCTCAAATTCATGTCCATTGAGTTGGTGATGCTATCCCACAGTCTTGTCCTCTGTCATACTCTTCTCCTCCTGCTTTCAATCTTTCCCAGCATCAGGGACTTTTCCAATGAGTCAGCTCTTCCCATCAGGTGGCCAAATTATTAGAGCTTCAGCTTCAGCATCAGTCCGTCCAATGAATATTCAGGACTCCTTTCCTTTAGGATGGATTGGTTTGATTTCCTTGCAGTCTAAGGGACTCTCAAGAGTCTTCTCCAACACCACAGTTCGAAAGCATCAATTCTTTGGCACTTAGCCTTCTTTGTGGTCCAACTCTCACATCCATACATGATTACTGGAAAAACCATCGCCTTGACTAGACAGACCTTTGTCAGCAAAGTAATGTCTCTGCTTTTAAATATACTGTCTAGGTTGGTCATATCTTTTCTTGCAAGGAGTAAATGTCTTTTAATTTCATGGCTGCAGTCACCATCTGCAGTGATTTTAGAGATCAAGAAAAAAAAGTCTTTCACTGTTTCCGTTATTTCCCCATCTATTTGCCATGGAATGATGGGACCGGATGCCATGATCTTTGTTTTCTGAATGTTGAGTTTTAAGCCAGTTTTTTCACTCTCCTCTTTCATTTTCATCAAGAGGCTCTATAGTTCCTCTTCACTTTCTGCCATAAGGGTGGTGTGCAGAATATCTGAGTTTATTTCTCCTGGCAATCTTGATCCAGCTTGTGCTTCATCCAGCCCGGCATTTTGCATGATGTACTCTGCATATAAGTTAAATAAGCAGGGTGACAGTATACAGCCTTGACATACTCCTTTCCCAGTGTGGAATCAGTCAGTCCTTTGTTCCGTGTTTGGTTCTAACTATTGCTTTTTGACCTGCATATAGATTTCTCAGGAGGTAGATCAGGTGGTCTGGTATTCCCATCTCTTGAAGAATTTTCTAGTTTGTTGTGATCACACAATCAAAGGCTTTGGCGTAGTCAATAAAGCAGAAGTAGATGTTTTTCTGGAACTCTCTTGCTTTTTCTGCCAGTGGATGTTGGCAATTTGATCTCTGGTTACTCTGCATTTTCTAAATCTAGCTTGAACATCTGGAAGTTCTCGGTTCATGTACTGTTGAAGCCTCATTTGGAGAATTTTGACCATTACTTTGCTAGCGTGTGAGATGAGAGCAATTGTGTGGTAGTCTGAACATTCTTGGCATTGCCTAGAAAATACTGTTTTAGAAAAGGCAGTGAGAGTTATCAAGGTAGAAAATTATTTCATAGGGTTCCTCTATCTGGGACTTTTCCTGTGTATCCTTCATCATTGTGGCTGACACCACTTGTTTCTGTTTTCAGCAATAAGTACCTAGTTTTTCAGAGAGGCTGAATGTACATTCTCTGTCTTGGGAAGTAGGGTCTAGGAGCATAGAAACTCCAAAGATTTTTTGTGTTTTTTTTTTTCTTTTTAATTGAAGGATAGTTGTTTTACAGTAGTGTTGGTTTCTACCAAACATCAATATGTATCAACCATAGGTTTACTTATGTCCCCTCCCATTTGAACATCCCTCCCACCTGCTTCCCCATCCTAAGAACTCCAAAGTTTTGATAGTCAGTATCTCATGCCATCTTAGAACTTTGTGGAGGTGGATCTAAAAGTAATGATAAAAGTGAGCTGTTAGCTTATCTTACTTCAGCCAAATAGTTTCCCCATAAAGTCTAATATCAACACTGTGATCTCTGGAACTAAAATGCAAGACATAGAGCCACAAACTTACATTCCATTTCCTAATAGAGTTCCAATCCTGAACCTCTATCTCTGCTAACCTTTCTTATTCAGAGCCAACAACCATATTTAACCATTTCACATCCTTTCTATATTTTCCCTGGGCCATGTCCTTCTCTTGGTATTTTCCAGAACTAGAAGCTGGTGTTTTACCAAGTCCCAAGTTTTACCACCTCATAATAGTTATTCCAAAAAGGGAGAGGTATAAAAAGGCACAACAAGACAGGGCTTTTACAATTCCTACTCCCTAACAATGAGAGGTTTTATACTCCAGCCCTAAGGAAGGGGATGTGTTATTCCATCTTTTAAGGAGCCCCCCTTATGTTTTCTCTAAAAAGAGACTTGAGGAATTCAGGGAGGATATTTATAATGAATAAGAGAGTCTTCCATTCTTAGCAGACTTGTCTGCCTGTAGTTAAAGACTATCCAAAGACAACAATTCATTCTTCCTTAATTCTGCTTCCTTAACAATTTGCCTAATTTTATCTATGTCGTCCCAGGTGGCACCAGTGGTAAGGAATCCTCCTGCCAATGCAGGAGACACAAGAAATGTGGTGAGATCCCTGGGTCAGGAAGACCCCCTGGAGAAGGGGAATGGCAGCCCATTCTAGTATTCTTGTATGGAAAACCCCATGTGCAGAGGAACCTGGTGGGCTGCAGTCCATGGGATCACAAAGAGTCAGACACGACTGTGCAGATATGCACGTATTTACGCACCCATGTGTGCATGCACGCACACACACACACACACACACAACTGATTTGAGGGCTCTTAGGGAAGTATTGGTAGCACAATGGCTGGAGGAAAGCTTGGGTGGGATTCTTATATCCCCTCAACTCTCCATAAATACTGACAGAACCACACCTTACTGAGAACTTGTCCTTGTAAGAATATCAAGGTTCCATGAACATATAGAGATCCCTGAAGGACTCTCTCATCATTCTGCATGTGTAGCTGCATGAGAGATTCCAAGTAAAGCAATATTGCAAATGTGATTTATTATAATCCATTATAGGTCTGAGATTTTATGGCACTTCAATACATACTTCAATTATGTTGTTTAGGTCTCTGTACTGAAGTTATTTTATTGCATATATCTTTTCCACATTATTTTCTATAAAGTCCAGGAAGGCAAGACATTAGTTTATGTTTTGTTTGTTTTAATTTTCATTCTGTGTGTCTGGATCCATTCAACAAACATTCATTTAGCAAGTTCTATAGGACAAACAGGTTTCCCTGATGGCTCAGATGGTAAAGAATCTCCCTGCAATATGGGAGATCTTGGTTTGATCCTTGGGTTGGGAAGATCCCCGGAGAAGAGAATGGCTACCCACTTCAGTATTCTTGCCTGGAGAATTCCATGAACAGAGGAGCCTGGCAAGTTACAGTCCATGGGGTCACAGAGAGTCAGACACAACTGAGTGACTACTACTATAGAACAAACACTTAGCTAAAAGATAAATACAATATGATCCCTTCTCTCTAGAATTTCAAACTGGTGAGCCATTTGGGCACTTACTGTGTACCAGAGGAGTCACTGTTTCTCAATTACGCATTTACCTTAAGGAGGAAAAGTTTTATCCCATTTTACATCATAGAAACTAAGAATCAAAGAGAATTCCAATCAAGTGGTTTCCAGAAGAAATCTTAGGTAAGGATGGGATGCTTATAAAGAGAAATCTAAAAATCCATCTACTATACAGAAAAGGAAAATGTGATTCAGAAAAGTTAAAAAAAAACCAGATCAAAAAAGAAAAGTCTAGAGAAAAATATCAGGGAAAAAAAATGAGCCAAATGAATTATCTGAAGTTCTTGCTTTATTTTACATGCTGTGTGCTAAGTTGTCTCAGCTGTGTCCAACTCTTTGCAACCCTATGAACTGTAGGCTGTGGACCCCAGGCTCCTCTGTCCATGGGATTTTCCAAACAAGAATATTGGATAGGGTTGCCATGGTCTCCTCCTTCCCCGCTCTGGGATCAAATCCATGTCTCTTACATCGCCTGGATTGGCAGGGGGGTTCTTTACCACTAGCGCCGCCTGGGAAGCCCATTTCACATGCTACCAAGATAGTAAATTGGCAGATAGAAAGCTTTTCTGAGAAACACGCTGGTAATTAAGCAAGAACCTTAGTGTATGGGTCTGTTTAACCCAGATCTATGTCAAAGTTGTGAAATGAAACAGGAGATATTTCTCAAAAATCTTTGTCTTTAGGTAGTGTTTTCCCACCATGTAAATAGGTTGCCAAAGGGATATCACCTTTTATTTCCTGTGTAACTCACTGACATGTATTTGAGCAAAGAATTCTACTTATTTTACAACTTAGTAATGAAATAAGAAATTATAAATGCTATTTATTCCATTGCTACTACTATTACCCAGTGATGGTGCCATACCAAAAATGTGTATATATTTTTCTATTATTCTGTATTTATTCCTTTTTTAATTGGAGGATAATTGCTTTAAAATTTTGTGTTGATTTCTGCTGTACAACAATGTGAATCAGCCATAAATATACATATGTCCTGTCCCTCTTGAGCCTCCCTCTCACCCAGCCCCTCATCTCACCCAACCCCTCATCTCACCCAACCCCTCATCCCACCCCTGTAGGTCATCACAGAGCACCAGGCTGTGCTCCCTGTTGTATAGCAGTTTCCACTAGCTCTCTATTTTACACGTAGTGAAGTACATATTTCAGTGCTACTTCCTCTCAGTTTGTCCCGCCCTCTCCTTCCCCCACTGTGTCCACAAGCCTGTTCTCTATGTCTGTGTCTCTATTCTGCCCTGCAAACAGGTTCATGGTATCATTTTTCTACATTCCATATATGAGTTAATATACAATATTTTTCTCTCTCTGTCTTTCTTCACTCTGTATAATAGGCTTTAGGTTCATCCACCTCAGTTCACCTGACTCAAACTCACTCCTTTTTATGACTGAGTAATATTCCATTGTATATACGTACCACAGCATCCTTATCCATTCATCAAAAATGTATATCTTCAAACCTTGTTATTTCAGAACTCTTTGTGCTGTCCAGAGATCTAAGATTGAAGATCAATTAAATTTCTCTTTTTTGAAAAGTCAATATTAATGCCACTGATTCATCCTAATTTATGAGGGGCAGTATGAGATCTTTATTATGTCTGAGCTAGTATCTCTTAAAGAGTAATAATAATATTTTCATATATTTATATTTATTTTATAGAACTAAGAAGTTTTAGATTCTTTACAACTTTCCCCTTTTTTCTTTCTTTTTTTTTTTCTCAACTAATTGATTTTTTTTTATTTTATTTTATTTTTAAACTTTACATAATTGTATTAGTTTTGCCAAATATCAAAATGAATCCGCCACAGGTATACATGTGTTCCCCATCCTGAACCCTCCTCCCTCCTCCCTCCCCATACCATCCCTCTGGGTCATCCCAGTGCACTAGCCCCAAGCATCCAGTATCGTGCATCGAACCTGGACTGGCAACTCGTTTCTTACATGATATTTTACATGTTTCCATGTCATTCTCCCAAATCTTCCCACCCTTTCCCTCTCCCACAGATTCCATAAGACTGTTCTATACATCAGTGTCTCTTCTGTCACCTCCCCCATAATTGCTCCCACTTATTAATATGCACTGTGTTGAAATCAGCTTCCAAGGTGGCTCAGTGGTAAAGAATTTGCCTGCCAATGCACGAGCTGCAGTTGGTGTGAGTTCAATCTCTGCATTGGGAATATCTCCTAGAGGAGGAAGTGGCAACTCTCTCCAGTATCCTTGCTGGGATAATCTCATAAACAGAGGAGCCTGGTGGACTACAGTCTATGGGGTTGCAAAGAGTTGGACACGACTGAGAACAGACACACATGTTGAAAGCAGCAAGCTAAGTATACACCGTTTACCTCCTCACATCCTGCTTGTGTACGATTAGTAAAGTTTCTCTTCCCGTTATCAGGGAGGCACTACAATGAAGGGAAAAGAGCAGGGTCTGAATTTAACTCACCTGAGTCCAGGTCTAATTTTGGCTTCTTCTGTCTGTAAGACTTTATGCAAATTATTTAAACACATGAGCCTCAAATATTTTTAAAAAATCTTCCAAAGTGAATAGCATCACTATTCTCTAAATGTTTTGTGAGAAATTTATGAGACTTCCTGACCTACTGTCAGATCATACAGTTGTTAAATGAATACCTCCCTCTTTTTCCTTAGACCTCACTCCTGGGCCAATGTTTCAGCTTATTAAAGAGCCACTGAATAGGGACTCATGCCCTCTGCTATTTAGAGAAACAAAGGATATTCTGAACCACTAGGGGTGCAGGACTTGTGCATTCAGCTTTTACCTAGCCCAAGCTCTTTAAAGTATGAAGTTGACCCTGATCTTGTATGTGAGACAGTCTGTTTTAAAGCATCAGAGAATTTGGCTCTCAGTATTTATCTACTGAATCTAAAATTACAACCACTAGGTTCTGAAGAAAGGGGATTTTACTAGCTCTCTGACTTTAGGGAAGAAACATAGTCAATCT
Source organism: Bison bison bison (assembly GCF_000754665.1). NCBI lineage: Eukaryota > Metazoa > Chordata > Mammalia > Artiodactyla > Bovidae > Bison > Bison bison. The sequence goes on from NW_011494898.1 coordinate 3,581,583, forward strand.
TTATAGTTTTCTAATGAGTAAAATGAGATATTAGGTGATATCAAGCAGGCCATGGTGGAAACCCATGGTACTGCTGCTCCCTCCAGAGTCTCTAATAGAAACATTTGATCCATTACAAAGCTCCCTCCTTCTGGGACAGGGCCTCAAAATTCTGTTTAACACAACTCTTGTGTTGGGGATGTAATTTGATCGTTATTTGTTAGTGCTTGGGTTATATATTTCCTTATCTGCCTTTCAGTCTTTAATTGCACATTCTATGATTATTATTAAAATTAGACCCATTTGTTATCCTATGTTAGAGTTACATCCTCAAGAGTCAATTGAGTGCTTTTGTCTCTTTGTTCCAGCCTACTGTGCTTTTTCATTCTTTTGTTTACTCTCTAAATATAAAGATTATTAGCCATAAATCAGTCAACATTTGGAGAATGGTTGCCAAAAATCATCATTAGTTTTATAACCAATGATCTATAGTCCTTCTAGCAGTTAATTAGACATACCAATCCATGCTTATGAAAATAATAAAACCATGTCTTATAAAGAGGAAAAATGCTTGTTTTTTTCCCCTATAGAATGATATTCAAATAACTGAAACAGTGATATCAAATCACTGTGATATAAATTTTAACAAGGGTAAGGACCGCTTAGAATTCATCTTTGATATGTGTCCTCTATAGTTTCTAACCTTCTCATTTAAGCTATATTTCTATTGAACTTCCTTAAGTTTTAAGCTTAGGATCAGAATCATCAGAAGGGGTCAATGTTGGGGTCCCGCAGTTTAGTTCTGGCTTGTTCCTATCCCCTGTACAGTTCCGTGCATTTTGACAACTGTCACGTGGCCACCATGACAGTATCCTAAAAGTACTCACACTGCCTTAAAATGTTTCACACTTTAGCTATTTCCCCTACCCTTGCAAAACTCTGGGCAGAATTGCTATTTTTATTGCCTCTATAGTTTCACCCTTTCCAGAATGTCAAATATTTGGAATCATGTAGTATACAGCCTTTATAGACTATCCTTTTTAACTTACCAATATGGATTTCAAGTTCTTCTATATCTTTTCATGACTTGATATATCATTTCTTTTGATTGGAAACATGTGCCATTGCATGGATATACCATAGTATTGATGCATTCATCTGTTGAAAGGTTTCTTGGTTGTTTCAGTATAAATATTCATGATTAAGTCATACATAAATTTGCGATCAGTGTTTTTTGTACATATGACTTTCCAAATAAATCTGATAAATACCTAAGAGTACAACTGCTGAATCATACGGTAGGGTTATATCTGGTTTTGTTAAGAAACTGGCAAATTGTCTTCCAAAGTGGCTGTACCATTTTGCATTTCCACCAGCAATAAATGAAAAATTCTTGCTGTTCTACCTTCTTGTCAACATTTGTATCGATAGGCTTTAGATTTAGCCATCCTCATAGGTAGGTGTGTAGCGGTATCTCATTTTGTCTCACTTTTCAACTCTTAAAAATAAATGATGCTGAGCATCTTTTCATAACTTTTTTTACCATCTGTATATCTCCTTTACTGAAATGTTTGTTCAGATCTTATACTCTTTTTTGTTGTTGTTGTTGTTGTTGTTGTTGGGTTGTTTCCTTATCATTAAATTTTCAAAATTCTTTGTATATATTGGTTAAAAATTCTTTATCAACTAGATAATAGCAAGTATTTTTCCCAGTCTGTGTCTTGTTCTTCCATTCTTTAACAGTGCCTTTGTAGAAGGTTTTTATTTTAACCAAGTCCAACTTATAATTTTTCCTTTCATGGACTCTGTTTTATGTTGTATCTGACAATGAATCACCTAACTGAAGGTTACCTAGATACACAGGTATCCTGTGATATTTTCTAAAAGTTGTTTAGTTTTTGAAAAAGGAAAAAATAAGTTTATGATATATTTCTAGTTAACTTTTAAAAGAAGTGTAAAACCTTTGCTTTGATTCTTTTATTTTAGTCACATTGCTTTTTTTCTTGGCTAGATAGACTGTTACTAATTTTATATATCTTTTCAAAGAACTTGATTTTTATTTATGGGCTTTCTGCAGTTTTCCTATTTTCAATTTTTTTTTTTTTAAATTCTTTCCTACATTGTACAGTTTCTGTTTGCTTCAGGCTTTATTTTTCTCTTTCTCTCTTGTGGTCTAAGATAGGAGCTTAAGTTATTGGTTTTAGATCCTTCATCATTACTAATAAATGCTTTTAATGCTATAAATTCCCTTTAATAACTATTTTTGCTGCATTCTACAAGTTTTGATGAGCTGTATTTCCATTTTCATTTAATCCAATAAAAGCTGTCTTTTGGGACTTTTTTGACTCATGTTTTATTTAGAAGTCTGTTGTTTAATTTCAAAATGTTTCGGTATTTTCTGTCTTTCTGGTTTTGATTTCTAGTTTAATTCCATTGTGACTTGAAAAAATACTTTGTATGATTTCTGTTTTTAAATGTATTAAGTTTTTGGGGGGCTTGGGTATGGTTTGTTTTGTAGGAAATGCCATGTGAACTTGAGAGGAATGTACATTCTATTCTTTTTTGATTGAATATGCTATAAATATTTATTACATCAAGTTGATTAATAGTGAATTTTTGGTCAAGTATATCCTTTCATACATTCTACCTGCTGGACCTTCCAACTACTGAAAGAGGACTGTGAACGCATCCAACCATAGTAGCAGATTTCTTGTTGCATTCCGTCAGTTCTTGTCTCTTGTATTTCAGGACTCCATTATGAGGTGTATGCATATTAAGATTGTTATGTCTTTTTGGAGAATTGAGCCCTTCATTATTATGTATAGCAAAGTCGCTCAGTCGGGTCTGACTCTTCGTGACCCCATTGACTGTAGCCTACCATGCTCCTCTGTCCATGGGATTTTCCAGGCGAGAGTACTGGAGTGGGTTGCCATTTCCTTCTCCAATTATTATGTATACCCCTCTTTATTTCTGATAATTTCCCTTGTTCTAAAGTATGCTGTGCTTGGAATTAATACAGCTTCCTTTAATTTACTTTAGTTACTTATTAGGATGGTATCTCTTTTTCCATCCTTTAATTTTTATCTAAATGTGTCTTTAATGTTTTTTCAGTCAGATAAACTTTGTGTTTAATTGGTGTATTCACATTTAAAGTGATGATTTATATACCTGGATTAATGGCTACTATTTTGTGACTGTTCTCTAATCATTGCAGTTGCTCTTGGTTTATTTTTATATTTTCTTCTCTGTTTCTGCCTTCTCTGATTTTAGGTGGGAATTTTATATAATTCCATTTTCTCTTCTCTCTTAGCATAATAATTATGATGTTGTTGTTCAGTCACTCAGTTGTGTCTGACTCTTGGCAACCCAATGGACTGTAGCACAGTAGGCTTCCCTGACCATCACCAACTTCTGGAACTTGCTCAAACTCATGTCCATCAAGTTGATGATGCCATCCACCATCTCATCCTCTGTCTTCTTCTTTGCCTCCTGCCTTCAATCTTCCCCAGCATCAGTGTATTTTCCAGAGTCAACTCTTCGCATAAGGTGGCCAAAGTATTGGAGCTTCAGCTTCAGCATCAGTCTGTTCAAAAAATATACAGGACTGATTTCATTTAGGATTGACTGGTTTGATCTCCTTTCAGTCCAAGGGATCTCAACAGTCTTCTCCAACCCCAAAGTTCAAAAGCATCAATTCTTTGGTGCTCAGCCTTCTTTATGGTCCAACTCTCACATCCATACATGACTACTGGAAAAACCATAGCTTTGACTAAATGGATCTTTGTTGGCAAAGTAAAGTCTTTGCTTTTTAAAATGCTGCCTAAGTTTGTCATAACTTTTCTTCCAAGGAGCAAACATCTTTTAATTTCATGGCTGCAGTCAACATCTGCAGTGATGTTGGATATCAAGAAAATAAAGTCTGTCTCTGTTTCTATATTTTCCCCATCTATTTGCCATGAAGTGATAGGACCAGATACCATGATCTTAGTTTTTTTTTAACATTGAGTTTTAAGCCAGCTTTTTCACTCTCGTCTTTCACATTCATCAAGAGGCTTTAAGTTCTTCTTCGCTTTCTGCCATAAGGGTAGTGTCATCTGCGTATCTGAGGTTATTGATATTTCTCAGAGCAATCTTTCTTCCAGCTTGTGCTTCATCCAGTCTGGCATTTCTCATGATGTACTCTGCATATAATTTAAATAAGCAAGGATGATATACACCCTTGATGTACTCCTTTCCCAATTTGGAACCTGTCCGTTGTTTAATGTCTGATTCTAACTGTTGCTTCTTGACCTGCATACAGGTTTCTCAGGAGGCAGGTAGGGTGCTCTGGTATTCCCATCTCCTGAAGAACTGTCCATAGTTTGTTGTGATCCACACAGTCAAAGGCTTTAGCATAGTCAATGAAGCAGAAGTAGATGTTCTTCTGGAATTCTCTTGCTTTTCCTATGATCCAACAGATGTTGGCAATTTGATCTCTTTTTTTCTAAATCCAACTTGAACATCTGGTAGTTCTTGGTTCACATACTGCTGAAGCCTAGTGTGGAGAATTTTGAGCATTACTTTTCTAGCATATGAAATGAGTGCAATTGTGCAGTAGTTTGAACATTCTTTGGCATTGCCCTTCTTTGGGATCAGAATGAAGACTGACCTTTTCCAGTCCTGTGGCCGCTAAGTTTTCCAAATTTGCTGGCATATTGAGTGCTGCACTTTCACAGCATCATCTTTTAAGTTTTGAAATAGCTCAGCTGGAATTTCATCACATCTACTAGCTTTGTTTGTATTGATGCTTCCTAAGGCCCACTTGACTTCACAGTCCAGGATATCTGGCTCTAGGTGAGTGATCACACCATCATGGTTGTCTGGGTCATTAAGATCTTTTTTGTATAGTTCTCCTGGGTATTCTTGCCACCTCATCTTAATATAATTATACTTCTTAAAAAATTTAGTGGTATCCTAAACATTTGTAATATATTTTAAGTGAATATGAGGATACTTTAAAATAAGATTATATTATTTCACAGATATCCAGATATTTGTAAAAGGGTATTTTTCCCAATTCCTCCCTTCCTCGCCTGACAATGTTGCTGTCATTTACTTCATATACTGAAATCTCACAATACATTTTCCTGTTATTACTCTGTAAAAAATACTTTGAAAATTCCCTTAGATTAAGAATAAGAAAACTAAAATATTTTATTTTTACCTTCATTTTATTCCTTCTCTGATATTCTTCCTTCTTTTATGTAGGTATACGTTTCTACATCATTTTCATTCTTCTTGAAGAATTTTTCTTAACATGTTTGCAGATCATATACACTGATGATGACTTTCCTCAATTTTTGTTTGAAAAAGTCTTTATTTTTCTTTCACTTTTGAAAGTTGTTTTCTCTGTATAATTTGAGTATTCTGGCTTTTGCTTTTTCTTATCAAACTTTAAATATTTTACTCCAGTTTCTTCTTGCTTTGTGTGGTTTTTTCCTCCATTTCTCTGTAGGTAATGTATTTTATTCCTCTTGCTTCATTAAAGATTTTCTCTTTGGTTTTCTGTAGTTTGAGTAGGATATGCCTTAGTTCAGTTTTTTTTTTTTTTTTTTTTTTTGTCTTTATTCTGTTTGGGTTTTATTTATTTATTTTAAAAAAGACAAAGTATAATGTATTGGGTAATAGAAACTGAGATAAATAGACCTTCAGTGTAAAGTCTATGTTTATCTGTCTGGGTGTTAGGCTCTGTTTAATATCTTGTGTAGCTGCAGATGAAGGCAATGGCACCCCACTCCAGTACTCTTGCCTGGAAAATCCCATGGACGGAGGAGCCTGGTAGGCTGCAGTCCATGGGGTCGCTAAGAGTCGGACACGACTGGGCGACTTCATTTTCACTTTTCACTTTCATGCATTGGAGAAGGAAATGGCAACCCACTCCAGTGTTCTTGCCTGGAGAATCCCAGGGACGGCGGAGCCTGGTGGGCTGCCGTCTATGGGGTCGCACAGAGTCAGACACGACTGAAGCGACTTAGCAGCAGCAGCAGCAGTGTCTTTGTCCATGTCTCCTGTTGTCTTTGGGTTGTTGTAAGACCACTCTCGTAAGTAGAGTCTGTTTCTTGCAGCTCCTTCATCTGAGAATCGACTACTGTTATACTAGAGCTCTCATGATTTGGTATTAAGATTGGGGGAGGGGAAGCATAATTTAATTTTGTAATTCAAATTTTATCTTTTAGTGGGCCTTCATCCTTCACTAGTGTTTCTTAGCTTTATCCTTTGCCACCTTAGATGTAACAGGAAGGCAAAGGGGTTGAATATGGGTAACCACCCTTCTCTTAGGTTGGGTAAGTTTATGGTATAGTTTTCTCTTGGAGGGAGACTTTTGTTTTTGATAACTCTCTGGGCGTACTGCAAATGATTACTTTTTTCTTACCCTGTCAGAAATGAAAGTGTATTTCCCTTGACTCTTCACTATGAGAACCTTGTATAGTTCTTTGACTTAAAACTCATGAAAGTGTGGGATTTCCTCTAAGACTGAACTTTAGGAAATATATCACTCTCAAGCTAACCTGTACTCAGCCTCCAGCAACTAGTGAAAATTACCATATAGGTGTTTCTACCAGTTAATGTCTTCAGAAGGTTCTGCTTCAAATAAACTGATCTTGGCTCTGTTTCTCCATATTCGACTATCTTTCTAGATTTCTGGTTGGGTTTGCCTTGTGATATCAATTCTCTGAAAGATGCAAAAATAAAATAATTTATTTTCAGTTTTCTCAACTCTTTTCTTGTTTTAAGAGTGGAAGTGGTGATTTTTAAGTTTTTTATATCTCATAGTTGAAAGCAGAAATCTGTTGGAATTCATTTTTTGATAGAAAGTCTAATGTTCTAATAACTAGTTCTCTACTTTCTGGATTAATATCAATCATTACAAATTTGGTTACAGTATGTACATCATGAACTGTTATGCAGTTTTTATAAAAAATTAGGAATTAGATATTTCTAATTACTATACAGGATAAAGAGAGATTTCCAGAGTATATTGTTTTGTGAAAAATAATATACAGAAAATTATGTAATAAGTGACCATTTGGGAAAATCAGGGGAAATATTTCATGTTTGCTTATATAAAAATAAATAATCTTGATAAATCTATGAAAATATCATAAGTAGTTACTTATAGGAAATAAAGATAAGGTGATGAGAAAGAATGAACAGAGGAGGATACGGAAATTATCATCATATACCATTGTAAGCAATATCCTTATTTTTGGATGCTATGATTATATTTCTCTCTCTCTCTCACACACATACATACACACACACACACACACACACACACACAATTGAGCTATTAAGATGATGCTGTGAAAGTGCAGTACTCAATATGCCAGCAAATTTGGAAAATTCAGCAGTGGCCACAGGACTGGAAAAGGTCAGTTTTTATCCCAATCCCAAAGAAAGGGAATGCCAAAGAATGCTCAAACTACTGCACAACTGCACTCATCTCACATAGTAGCAAAGTAATACTCAAAATTCTCCAAGCCAGGCTTCAACAGTACATGAACTGTGAAATTCTAGATGTTCAAGCTGGATTTAGAAATGGCAGAAGAACCAGAGATCAAATTGCCAACATCTGTTGGATCATTGAAAAAGCAAGAGAGTCCCAGAAAAAAAATCTGCTTCTGCTTCATTGACTATGCCAAAGCCTTTGACTGTGTGGATCACAACAAACTGTGGAAAATTCTTCAAGAGATGGAAATACCAGACCACCTAACCTGCCTCCTGAGACGTCTATATGCAGGTCAAGAAGCAACAGTTAGAACGGGACATGGAACAACAGATTGGTTCCAAAGTACATCAAGGCTGTGTACTGTCACCCTGCTTATTTAACTTATATGCAGAGTAATAATGAGAAACACTGGGCTGGATGAAGCACAAGCTGGAATCAAGATTGCTAGAAGAAATATCAATAACCTCAGATACGCAGATGACACCACCCTTATGGCAGAAATCAAAGAAGAACTAAAGAGCTTCTTGATGAATGTGAAAGAGGAGAGTGAAAAAGTTTGCTTAAAACTCAACATTCAGTAAACTAAGATCATGGTGTCTGGTCCCATCACTTCATGGCAAATAGATGGGGAAACATTGGAAACATTGAGAGACTCTTTTTTGGGCTCCAAAATCACTGCAGATGGTGATTGCAGCCATGAAATTAAAAGACACTTGCTCCTTGGAAGAAAAGCTATGACCAACCTATACAGCATATTATAAAGCAGAGACATTACTTTATCAACAAAGGTCCATGTAGTCAAAGCTATGGTTTTTCCAGTAGTCATGTATGGGTGTGAGATTTGGACTGTAAAGAAAGCTGAGCACTGAAGAATTGATGCTTTTGAATTGCGGTGTTGGAGAAGACTCTTGAGAATCCCTTGGGCAGCAAGGAGATCCAACCAGTCCATCCTACAGGAAATCATTCCTGAATATCCATTTGAAGGACTGATGCTGAAGCTGAAACTCCAATACTCTGGCCACCTGATGCGAAGAACCAAGTCATTAGTAAAGACCCTGATGTTGGGAAAGATTGAAGGTGGGCAGAGAAGGGGACAACAGAGGATGAGGTGGTTGGCTGGCATCACTAACACTATGGATTGACTTTGAAGAGGCTCCAGGAGTTGGTGATGGACAGGGAATCCTGGTGTGCTGCAGTCCATGGAGTGGCAAAGAGTTAGATATGACTAAGCGACTGTACTGAAGCATACAGTATTTTCTAACTAAATTTTAAGTTAAATATTTCCACTACAATATCTGTTTAAATAAGTGGTATGATGACAAAATCGACAGACTAAATAAATAGAAGCACCAAAATAAAGGGAAGGCAAAAAGCAAAATATGCAGGAAAAGTATCTCAAAATTTGCAATATAATATGCATATCTCCCCTTGCTTATTTAAAAGAATTCCCATCATAGCCTTTATTCCATTAAAAAGGGTAAGTATTATAACATAGGACAGGTGGTGTGTTTACATCTTTGATCATACTATAAACTTAATTTTCATTGCAGAAGAAACTATTGGAAATGTAATAAAAACATAATGAAGTCAACATTGTTGCTTACCAAGTGGGATTTTGCCTCGCAGTTAATTGAATGTCATTGTGAAATGCTGACAGAGAACAGAATGGAGGGAGAGACTTAAAGAGAAAATGATTTTATCTAAGCATTTGTATTTTCAAAAGTAGCTTTTACCATCTGGATATTTGCAACCATATAGATAAAATACATAGCTAGGTGAGGTTTTTGCTTTTCATCTAGATTTCCCTGTATCCTCTCCAGGGCTTAGTCAGAAATGGACATTCAATAGGTACTTGATAAATACTCAATGATAAATATTTGCTATCCCGTAGCGAAAATCACAGGCTCTCTCTGAGACTGAATCGATTGGAGATTCGATATAAAAATGTCAGCCAGCTTTTTTTCATTTATTTTTCTTCTTTGTAAAAGGTGGAGCTTTTTTGAATTTTTAAAGTTTTATCTAGATATAATTCATATACATACCATTTGCCACTTAAAAGTATACAATTTAGTGTTTTCTTATTCTATTCACAACAGTCATTAACAATCAAATTGACAGACATTTTAGTTCCCTCAAAAGAAATCCAGTACATGCTAGCAGTCCTAACCAACCACTGGTCTACTTCCTGTCTGCAATCATTTGCCTCTTTTTGATATTTCATATAGATGAAATCACAAAATGTATGGCTTTTGTGATACCTATATTTCATTAACATATTATTAATCTTCACCCATGTTTTAACGTGTATTATCTATGTGTATTGCCTAATAGTATTCCACCTATATAGATATATCAGATTTTATTTATCCATTCATCAATTGATAGACATTTTTGGATTATTGTAAACAATGTTGCTATGAAAACTGACTACACATTTTTGTGTGGATATTTGTTTTCATTTCTCTTGGATATTTACTTAGGAGTACAGTTTCTGGGCCGTACAATAACTCTGTTCTTAACCTCTTGAAGAACTACTAGACTGTTTTCCAAAGTGGCTATACCATTTCTAAATCTCACCAGGAGTATGCTGCTGCTGCTACGTCGCTTCAGTCGTGTCTGACTCTGTGCGACCCCATGGACAGCAGCCCACCAGGCTCCTCTGTCCACAGGATTCTGTAGGCAAGAATACTGGAGCGGGTTGCCATTTCCTCCTCATCACCAGGAGTACATGAGGGTTCTAATACTTCCAGTATTATAGGCCTCCTGTGCCTGGAATAAAGAGTTTTCCCTGTGAGTGGGGGAAGAGAGAGACAGTCCATCAGGCCTGCTCTGCTTGTCTGAAATTAGAGCTTCTGTAAAATGGAGTTGGTAGAGAATGAGAAAGGCCAGCAGCCTGCTCTTTCTGGGGTGAAACCATAGGCCCAGGCTGGAAGCTGGGGAGGAAAGGAACCCTTATGTTCTTAGCTGTACACGTTGAAAGTAGAACTTTTGAGGCAAAAAGAGGTGAAGGGAAAGAGTGGCCCAAATGCCACAGACTCCCTATTCTTACCAAGATTAAGTAAATTTTCTTGAATAAATGATTCTCCATTCTCTATGTGTCTTTAGGACAATTCCAAAGACTTAGAATGGTGGTTTTCTGTATCTATAATTTTCACCAGTTAAACTGTTGATTAACAATGTTGTGTTAGTTTCAGGTGTACAACAAAGTGATTCAGTTACATATACAAGTATCCTTTTTCAAATTCTTTTCCCTTTAAGGTTATTCCAGAATATTGAGCAGAGTTTCTTGTGCAATGCAGTCGGCCCTTGTTGGTTACCTATTTTAAATATAACAGTATGTATGTATCAAACCCAAACTCCCAATCTATCCCTCCCTTCGGGCTTTCCCTCCTGGTAACCACAAGTTCATTTTGATGAGTCTGTTTCTGTTTTGTGCATTTCATTTTTTAGATTCCACATATAAGCAATACCATATGCATTTTTATTTCTCTGTTTGACAGTCCACTTGGTATGAAAATCTCCAGGTTCATCCATGTTGCTGAAGATGGCATTATTCCATTTTTTAAATGGCTGCTTAATATTCTGCTGTATAAACGTGCCACATCTTCTTTATTCATTCGTCAGTGAACATTCAGGTTGCTTCCGTATCTTGGCTGTTGGAAATAGTGCTGTGGAGAACACTGGAGTGTATGTATCCCTTCGAACCTGTTTTTCTCTGGATATATGCCCAGAAGTGGGGTTGCTGGATCATATGGTAGCTCGATCTTTAGTTTCTTAAGGGGATTCCCCTACTGTTCTCCTTAGTAGCTATGCCAATTTACATTCCCAACAACTGTGGGGGAGGGTTTCCTTTTTTTCCACATCCTTACCAGTATTTATTGTTTGCAGACTTGGCTGATGGCCATTCTAATTGGTGTGAGGTGATACCTCACTGTAGTTTTGATTTGCATTTCTCTAATAATTAGCGATGTTGAGCATCTTTTCCTGTGCCTCTTGGCCTCTGTATGTCTTCTTGGAGAAATGTCTGTTTAGGACTTCTGCCATTTTTTTGATTGGGTTGTTTGTTTTCCTGATATTAAGCCACATGAGCGGTTGCAAATTTTGGAGATTAATCCCTTGTGGGCCACATTATTTACAAATATTTTCTCCCATTCTCTATGTGGTCTTTTCATTTTGTTTATGATTTCCTTTGCTGTGCAAAAGATTTTGAGTTTAATTAGGTCCCATTTCTTTATTTTTGTTTTTGTTCCGTTACTCTAGGAGATTGATTGAAAAAGATCTTGCTGTGATTTGCGTCAAAGGGTCTTACACCTATGTTTTACTCCAATAGTTTTTTATAGTATCTTGTCTTACATTTAGATCTTTAATTCATTTTGAGATTATCTTTGTGTTTGGTGTTAAATAATGATCTAATTTCTTTTTCTTTCTTTTTTTTTTTTAACATATAGCTGTCCAGTTTTCCCAGGACAACTTATTAAAGAGATTGTCTAAGCCATTATATAGTTGCCTCCTTTATCATAGACTAATTGACCATTGATGCATGGATTTATTGCTGAGTTTCTATACTATTCCATTAATCTATACTTCTGATTTTGTGCTAGTACCATACTGTTTTGATGACTGTCTTTGTAGTGTAGTCTGAAGACAGAAAACCTTATTCCTCCAGCTCTGTTTTTGTTTTTTCCTTCTCAAGAGGGCTTTGGCTATTCATGGTCTTTTTTTGTCTCCATACAAATCTCAAGAGTTTATTGTTCTAATTCTGTGAAAAATGCCATTGATAATTTTACAGAGACTGCATGGAATCTGTAGATTGCTTTGGGTAGTACATTTTGGCAATATTGATTCTTCCAATCTGAGAACACAGTGTATCTTTCCTTTGTATCGTCTTTGATTTATTTCATCAGCATTTTACATTTTTTGGAGCATTGGCCTCTTTGTTGTTTTTCTTCCATTGCCCAGTCATGTCTGACTCTATGCAGTCCCATGGACTGCAGCACATCAGGCTTTCCTGTCCCTCACTATCTCCCAAAGTTTGCCCAAGTTCATGTACATTGCATCGGTGATGCCATCCAGCCATGTCATCCTCTGATCTTCTCCTTCTGCCCTCAAATTTCCAAATATCAGGGATTTTTTCCAATGAGTCAGCTGTTTGCATCAGGTGACCAAAATACAGGAGCTTAAGCCTCAGAATCAGTTCTTCCAATGAATATTCAGGGTTGATTTCCCTTAAGATTGACTGGTTTTTGATCTCCCTTATGTCCAAGGGACTCTCAGGAGTCTTCTCCAACACCACAATTCAAAGGCATTGATTCTTTGACACCCTGCCTTCTTTATGGTCCAGCTCTCATGACCACTGGGAAGACCATAGCCTTGGTTATAAGGACCTTTGTCAGCAGAGTAATGTCTCTGCTTTTCAACACACTGTCTAAGTTTGTATAGCTTTCCTGCCAAGAAGCAGTGCTTTCTGATTTCATGGCTGCAGTCACCAGCCACAGTGATTTTGGAGCCCAAGAAGAGGAAATCTGTCACTACTTTCACCTTTTCCCCTTCTATTTGCTACGAAGTAATAGGGTCATGTGCCATGATCTTAATTTTTAAATATTTAGTTTTAAACTAGTTCTTTCACTCTCTTCCTTCACTCTCATTAAGAGGATCTTTAGTTCCTCTTTGCTTTCTGCCATTAGAGTTCTATCATCCACATATCTGGGGTTGTTTGTGTTTCTCCTGCCTATCTTGACTCCAGCTTATAACTCATCCAGCCTGGCATATCTCATTATGTGCACAGCATATAGGTTAAACACACAGGGCAACAGCAAACAGCCCCGTCATACTCTTTTCTCAATCCTGAACCAGTTTTTCCAGACAGGGTTCTCACTGTTTTTTCTTGACCCACATACAGGTTTCTCAGGAGACAGATAAGATGCTCCCATATCCCCATCTCTTTAAGAGGTTTACACAGTTTGTTATGACCCACACAGTCAAAGGCTTTAGCATAGTCGATGAAACAGAGGTAGATGTTTTTCTGGAATTTATTGCTTCCTCTATGATCCAGCGAATGTTGGTGGTTTGAACTCTGGTTCCTCTGCTTTTCTAATCCCAGCTTGAACATCTGGAATTTCTTGGTTCACATAATGCTGAAGCCTAGCATGCAAGATTTTAAGCATGACCTTTCTAGCATGGGAGAAGAGTGCAATTGTCTGATGGTTTGAACATTCTTTAATGCTGTCCTTCTTGGAAATTGGGATGAGGGCTGACCTTATCCAGTCTTTTGGCTTCTGCTGGGTCTTCCAGATTTGCGGAACATATTGAATGTTAACACTTTAATAGCATCATCCTTTAGGGTTTTGAATAGTTCCACTGGAATTCCATTGCATCCACTATCTTTATTAATAGCAGTGCTTCCTAAGGCCCACTTGACTTCACACTCCAGAATGTCTGGCTCTGGGTGACTGACCACAGCATTGTAGTTATCCGATTCATTAAGATCTTTTTTATACAGTTCTTCCATGTATTCTTTCCATCTCTTCTTGATCTCCCTAGCATCTCCTAGGCCTCTGCCATTTTTATCCTTTATTGTGCCTATCTTTGGGCAAAATGTTCCTTTGATATTTTCAATTTTCCTGAAGAGATCTCTACTCTCACCCCTTCTGTTGTTTCTTCTATTTTTATATGCTGTTCATTGAAGAAGGCCTTCAATAATAATAAAGTGTCATATTTAATACTAAACCTACCTAAAGTGTTGTTGTTGTTGTTATTCAGTCATGTCCGACTCTTTGTGACCCCATGGGCTATAGCACATCAGGCTTCCCTGACCTTTTCCATCTGCCAGAGCTCGCTCAACTCATATCCATTGAGTCAGTGATGCCATCCAACCATCTCATCCTCTGTCATCCCCTTCTCCTCCTGCTTTCAATCTTTCCCAGCATCAGGGTCTTTACTAATGAGTCTCTTCTTCATATCAGGTGGCCAAAGTATTGGAGTTTCAGCTTCAGCATCAGTCCTTCCAATGAATGTTCAGGATTGATTTCCTTTAGGATTGACTGGTTTGATTTCCAAGGGACTGTTTGCATTCCAAAGGACTCTCAAGAGTCTTTGCCAAAACCACAGTTCAAAGCATCAAATCTTTGATGCTCAGCCTTCTTTATGGTGTAACTCTCATATTCATACATGACTATTGAAAAAAAAAAAAAAACATAGCTTTGACTATATGAACATGTGTCAGCAAAGTAATATCTCTGCTTTTTAATATGATGTCTAGGTTGATAATAGCTTTTCTTCCAAGGAGCAAACGTCTTTTAATTTTATGGCTGCAGTGACCATCTGAAATAATTTTGGAGCCCAAGAAAATAAAGTCTGTCACTGTTTCCATAGCTTCCCCATCTATTTGCCATGTTCCATCCAGTTTGGCATTTCGCATGATGCACTATGCATATAAGTTAAATAAGCAGGGTGACAGTACACAGCCTTGACGTGCTCCTTTCCCAATTTGGGACCGGTCCATTGTTCCATGTCTGGTTCTAGCTGTTGCTTCTTGACCTGCATATAGATTTCTCAGGAGGCAGGTAAAGTGGTCTGGTATTCCTATCTCTTGAAGAATATTCCAGTTTGTTGTGATCCACACAGTCAAAGGCTTTAACATAGTCAACGAAACAGAAGTAGGTGTTTTTCAGGAATTGTCTTGCTTTTTCTATGATCCATGGATATTGGCAATTTGGTCTCTGGTTCCTCTGCCTTTTCTAAATCCAGCTTGAACATCTGGAAGTTCTTGGTTCACGTACTGTTGAAGTCTAACTTGAAGAATTTTGAGCATTACTTTGCTAGTGTATGAAATGAGTGCAGTTGTGTGGTAGTTTGAACATTCTTTGGCATTGCCTTTCTTTGGGATTGGAATGAAAACTGACTTTTTTCAGTCCTGTAGCCACTGCTGAGTTTTCCAAATTTGCTGGCATATTGAGTGCAGCACTTTCACAGCATCATCTTTTAAGATTTGAAATAGCTCCACTGGAATTCCATCACCTCCACTAGCTTCGTTCATATTGATGCTTTCTAAGGCCCACTTGACATTGCATTCCAGGATGTCTGGCTCTAGGTGAATGCTCACACCATCACAGTTATCTAGGTCAGTAAAATCTCTTTTGTGTATTTTGCCACCTTTTCTTAATATCTTCTGCTTCTGTTAGGTCCATACTGTTTCTGTCCTTTATTGTGCCCATCTTTGTATAAAATGTTCCCTTGGTATCTCTAATTTTCTTGAAGAAATCTCTAGTCTTTCCCATTTTATTGTTTTCCTCTATTTCTTTACATTGATCACTTAGGAAGGTGTTCTTATCTCTTCTTGCTATTCTTTGGAACTCTGCATTCAGATGAGTATATCTTTCCTTTTATTCTTTTCCTTTCACTTCTCTTTTTTTCTCAGCTATGTGTAAGACCTCCTCAGAGAACTATTTTGCCTTTTTGCATTTCTTTTTCTTGGGGATGGTCTTGATCACCACTTCCTGTATAATGTTACAAACCTTGTCCATAGTTCCTCGGGCACTCTGTCTATCAGATCTAATCCCTTGAATCTATGTGTTACTTCTACTGTATAATTATAAGGGATTTTATTTAGGTCATACCTGAATGACCTAATAGTTTTCCCTACTTTCTTTGAATTTAAGTCTGAATTTTGCAATAGAGTTCATGAATCTAAGCCACAGTCAACTCCTGGTCTTGTTTTTGCTGACTGTATACAGCTTCTCCATCTTCACTGTAGAAGACAGGAAGAATAAAAGAAAAGCAGGCCCTGGCAAGGTCCACAAAAGATATTTATAATTATTGATAAACTGGATGCTATAAGGCATGAGACTCTTGGAACAAGTGCAGAGGGAACAGTTCATAGTCTTGAAAACAAGATATGATCCTGGGGCCGGAAAATCGACCCCAGACTCTTTCTCAACTGGCATCTCAGAGTCACATGTTTTACGTATCTGGTGGAAAATCTATAGATAAGAATATTAGTCTTAGTTTCTGATTTGTTATTGATTACTGTTTCTTAGTAATCAATGTTTCTTACTGTTTCTTACTCAGTGGTTAATGATCACTTTGTTCTTTGGCCCTGAAGGCCACATGAGTTATAGCTTAACTCCCCGCATATTCTTTCCTTCACGGCTGAAAGTATAGTAAAGCTGGCTTGGGTTCAGTTTCGGCACCTTCACCTTGGAGCCGTGTTGGTCCCCTGATCCTCGCTTTTCACTGAATTCTTGTGTCTTGTTTCTCATTCACCTGCTGTATCTAGCTTTTGGAAACCCTGCTTGTTGAGCCAATCCTGACAATCGCCTCAAAGGATATAAACAATCTGACTTCCTTACTGATCATCTGGTGAGGTCCATGTGTAGAGTCATCTCTTGTATTGCTGAAAGAGGGTGTTTGCTATGACCAGTATGTTCCCTTGGCAAAACCCTGTTAGCCTTTGCCCTGCTTCATTTTGTATTCCAAGGCCAAACTTGCCTGTTACTCAAGATATCTCTTAAGATCTATCCACCATGACCCCTCCGTCTTGGGTGGCCCTACACATTATGGCTCATAGTTTCATTGAATTTCTAACTTTTGCATTCCAGTCCCCTATGATGAAAAGGACATCTTTTTTGGTGTTAGTTCTAGAAGGTCTTGTAGGTCTTCATAGAACCATTCAGCTTCCACTTTTTTGGCATTAGTGTTTCAGGGATAGACTTGGATTACTATGATACTGAATGATTTTCCTTGGAAATGAACAGAGATCATCATTTTGTCATTTTTGAGACTGCTCCCAAGTACTGCATTTCAGACTCTTTTGTTGACTATGAGGGCTACTCCATTTCTTCTAAGGGATTGTTGCCACAGTAGTAGATTTAGTGGTCATCTGAATTCACTTTGCCCATTCCAGTACATTTTGGTTCACTGATTCCTAAAATGTCAATGTTTACTCTTGCCATCTATTTGACCATTTCCAATTTACCATGATTCATGGACCTGACATTCCGGGTCCCTATGCAATATTGTTCTTTACAGCATCGGATTTACTTTCACCACCAGACACATCGATAAGTGGGTGTTGTTTCCACTTTGGCTTAGCCTCTTCATTACCTCTGGAACTATTTCTCTGCTCTTGTCCAGTAACTTATTGGGCAGCTACCGACCTGGGAAGTTCATCTTTCAGTGTCATCTTTTTGTATTTTCATACTGTTTATAGGTTTCTCAACCCATAAACAAGAATGCTGAAGTAGTTCCCCATTCCCTTCTCCAGTGGACCATGTTTTGTCAGATCTATCCACCATGACCCCTCCGTCTTGGGTGGCCCTACACGTTATGGCTCATAGTTTCATTGAGTTAGATAAGGCTGTAATTCATATGATCAGCTTAGTTAGTTTTCTGTGGTTGTGGTTTTCACTCTGTCTGCCCTCTGATAGATATGGGTAAGAGGCTTGTGGAAGTTTCCTGATTGGAGGAACTGGTTGTGGGGGAACTAGGTCTTGCTCTGATAGGCAGGACCATGCTCAGTAAATCTTTAATTCAATTTTCTACTGATGGGTGGGGCTGTGTTCCCTCCTTGTTGTTTGGCCTGAGGCCAAACTATGGTGGGGTAATTGTAACCTCCTTCAAAAGGGCTTATGCCAGCATGCCCTGTGGCTCCCAGGACTGTTGTACTCAGTGCCCCTGAATGTGGACCCCGCCTCTGCTGGAGACTCCTGGACACTCACAGGCAACTTTGGCTCAGTCTCATGTGGGGTCGCTGCTCCTTTCTCCTGGGTCTGGTGTGCACAAGGTTTTATTTTTGCCCTCCAAGAGTCTGTTTCCCCATTCCTGTGGAAGTTCTCTAATCAAATCCCACTGGCTTCCAAAGTCAAATCCCCTGGGGGTTCTCAGTCCCTTTGCAGGGGCCCTAGTTTGGGAAATGTGTGGGGGCCCTAGAACTCCCTGCAACAGTGCGAGATCTTCTTTGTTATAATTGTTCTCCAGTTGTGGGTCGTTTGCTCGGTGGCTCTATGGTGTGGCTAATGTTGACCTCCTCCAAGAGGACTTAATGCCACACACCACGCCTCCCAGATCTGCTGCAGCCAGAGCCTCTGCCTCTGTGGCAGGCCACTGCTGACCCATGCCTGTGCAGGAGACACTCAAACACTCAAAGGCAGGTCTGGCTCTGTCTCTTGTGGGGGTCACTACTCCTTTCCCTAGGTCCTGGTGTGTACAAGGGTTTTGTGTGTGCCCTCTGAGCATCTCTGGTGGGTATGGCAATAGATTCTAAATGGGATTTCGCCCCTCCTACCATCTTGTCAGGGCTTCTCCTTTGCCCTTGGACACATGTCATCTTTTTCTGGTGGGATCCAACATTCTCCTGTCAGTGGCTGTTTAGCAGCTACTTGTGATTTCAGTGTTCTCACAGGAGAAGATGAGCACACATTATTCTACTCTGCCAGCTTAAATCCTGAAGTATTAGTATTAGGCCTTCTTGTCTCTCCTTGGTATCCTTTGGAACTCTGCATTTAGTTGGATGTACCTTTCCCTTTCTTCCTTGCTTTTCACTTCTGTTCTTTCTTCAGCTGTTTGTAAAGCCTTCTCAGATAATCACATTGCCTTCTTGCTTTTCTTTTTCTTTGGGATGGTATTGGTTGCTGCCTCCTATACAATATTACAGACCTCTGTCCATAGTTCTTCAGGCATACTGTTTACTAGATCTAATCCCTTAAATCCATTTGTCACCACTGCAGATTCATAGCTTTATTCCTATGTATATTTTATTATTTTTGATGTGATGGTGAATGGGGTATTTCCTGTAATTTTTCTTTCTGAACTTTCATTTTTAGTGTATAAAAGTGGAACAGATTTCTGTTTATTAATTTTGTATCCTGCAACTTTACCAAATTCATTGATGAGCTCTAGTAGTTTTCTGGCAGCATCTTTAGGATTTTCTATGTACGTATCATGTCATCTGAAAACAGTGATAGTTTTACTTCTTCTTTCCCAAGTTGGATTCTATTTCCTTTTCTTCTCAGATTTCCATGGCTAGGACTCCCAAAAATATGTTGTGAAAATGGACATCCTTGTCTCGTTCCTAATTTTAGAAGAAATGCTTTCAGCTTTTGTCCATTGAGTATGATATTAGCTTTAGCTTGTCATATATGGACTTTATTATATTGAGGTATGTTTCCTCTATGCCTACTTTCTAAAGAATTTTTATCACAAATAGATGTTGAACTTTGTCAAAAACTTTCTCTGCATTTATAGAGATTATCAGGTTTTATTCTTCAATTTGATGATGTGGTTTATCACATTAATTGATTGCTTGATCATCATGTATGATCAATTTCATGTATTATTGCATTGGGTTTGTTGATGGCTTTGCATCTATATTCATTGGTGATATTGGCCTATAATTTTCTTTTTTTACTGATATTTTTGGTTTCAGGATCAGGGTAATGGTGGCCTCATAGAATGAGCTTGGGGACATTCCTTCCTCTGTAATTGTTTTTTGGAATTGTTTAAGAAGAACAGGTGTTAGTGCTTCTCTAAATGTTT
This sequence comes from Bison bison bison, assembly GCF_000754665.1. NCBI lineage: Eukaryota > Metazoa > Chordata > Mammalia > Artiodactyla > Bovidae > Bison > Bison bison. The sequence continues at coordinate 3,601,582 of NW_011494898.1, forward strand.
GATAGAATTCACCTGTGAAGCTATCCTGCCCTGGGCTTTTGTTTTATGGGCGTTTTCAAATCCTAGTTTCAATTTCAGTACTTGTGAATGGTCTGTTCATATTTTCCATTTCTTCCTGGGTCATTCTTGGGATTTTTTTCCCTTTGTAAGAATTTGTGCATTTCTTCTAGGTTGTCCATTTTATTGGCAAATAGTTGCGTGTAGTGTCTTATGATCCTTTATATTTCTATGGTGTCCATTTTAACTTCTCCTTTTTCATTTCCAATTGTATTGACTTAAGGCTTCTGACTCCTCTTCTTGATGACTCTGGCTAAAGGCTTATGAATTTTGTTTAACTTTTCAAAGAACCAGCTCTTAGTCTCATTGATCTTTTCTGTTGTTTTCATTGTCTCTATTTCATTTATTTCTTCTTTGATCTTTATGATTTCTTTTCTTCTGCTAACTTTGGGTTTTATTTATTATTCTTTCTCTACTTTCTTTAGGAGAATGGTTAGGTTGTTTGAGATTTGTCTTGCTTCCTGAGGTAAGATTGTTTTGCTATAAACTGGCCTCTTAGAACGGCTTTTGCTGCATGCCATAGGTTTTGGATCATCGTGCTTTCATTTGTCTCTAGGTATTTGTATCTATCCTCCGAGAGTGGAATTTCCATTTCCCCCACTCTTGTGAAATTCTTGTGATCAAACCCCACTGACTTGCAAAACTGGATGTTCTATGGACTCCTCATCCTATTGCCAGATCTCCAGGCTGGAGAATTTGACATGAGGCTCAGAACTTTCATTCCTGTGGGAGAACTTCTGTGGTATAATTACTTTACAGTTTGCAGGTCACATGCCTGGCAGGTATGGAGTTTGATTTTATCATAATTGTGCCCCTCCTACCATCTCATTGTAGCGTCTTCCTTGACGTTTTTTTCTGGATATAGGGCATCTTTTTTGATAGGTTCCAGAAGTTTTTTGTTGTTGTTGTGATGACTGTTGAACAGTTATGGTAAGTCCCCTACATACTAATGAATTTTGTTCTGAGAGTGTCTTCATAAGTCCAACTAAGTTGACCTAGTTACCCAACTAATGTAATCAGATATAACAGGTTTATAATACTTTTCACACAAATAATACACAAAAAACAAACACGAAAAAGAAAATAATTTTAATCTTACAGTATAGTATCTTGAGCCTTGTAATACCAGCTTTATCACCACTGCTTTTACACTTGATTCCAGATATCCTAGGCTTGAAATAAAGCTGCTGTACTGCTATACTTTATACAGTGCTATACGATAAACTATACAAAGCACAACCACTTGTAGGGGATACACGCCCGTCACAATATGCTCCAGACACAAGAACTAACTTACGTGATTGAATGTATGAAGTCACACTCACATTTTCAAAAGTTCACAACTTGAAGGTTCATATGCAGAAGACTTACTATAGTTGTGATTTTGGTGTTTTTCAAAAAACAGGTGAGCTCATGTCTTTCTACTCCATGATCTTGTTTCCTTTCTCTAAACTGTACACTTCTAAATAACTCATAGGGCAAATAAGAATTCACACAAGAAAAATATTTTTAAATGATTGCAGTTAAATTAATACTTAGTAAGAAATTTACAGTTTTAAACCTTTATATGTGAAAAAATGCAAGATCTAAGTTTCCACTATACTCCAAAAATGGAGCAAAGAAACCCAAATGGTCAAAGAAAAGAATAAAGAACAGAAATCAACAGAAGAAAAATCATAGCTAAAATAATTCTATTACCATATACATACAAAGATATTGTAAAAAAAAAAAAAAAAGGAAATCACAGTACAAAATTCCTCAGGCATATCAATGCAAAATTCCGTAACTATATTAGCAATGAAGACATTAAGATCACATAATAAGGAAGCTGTGAATACCAATAATATGTGGATTTAAGAAATAGATGGTGATTTAAAATAACCCTGTTGTCCTCTTTTCTGATGGATTCTTATCTGTGATAGAAAGGTCAATGTGATTCCACAAGCTATTAAGGTAGTGATTGTGAAAAATGAAATATTGAATGTATTCTTAATGGGAAGCATTAAATGTGGGAAACTGGGGACTAGAAAATCTGAGATTCTAGAGTAAAACCTAGAGTAGGATCAGGGAAATGGTGATAGGGTTTGTTCTAAGGTCATGATTTAATAAATATTCTGCTAGATTTCCTTCTAGTGGGTCTGGCCTTACTTTTATCTCAATTCAGTTAGACAAGAAACTAATTCTGAAGCTTTCTTATGAAAAGGATATATGTTTCAACCTGAGCACACATACTAGCATGAAGAAAGCATTTACAGAGATACATAGTAAACAGAAGAACATCACTGATATTTGTATTTTCCCCACATTATGACTTTCAGAAACCTGAACATAATGAAAGAACGAAAACTTAATCTGGCTGTTGGAAAGTGCAGATCTTCCTCAGCTCATGATGGGTTACAATAAACCCATTCTAAACTGAAATTGTAAGCATATGGAATGCATTTAATAAACATAGCACAGGAAACATTGTAGCTTAGCCTGCTGCTGCTGCTGCTGCTAAGTCGCTTCAGTCATGTCCAACTCTGAGTGACCCCATAGATGGCAGCCCACTAGGCTCCTCTGTCCCTGGGATTCTCCAGGCAAGAACACGGGAGTGGGTTGCCATTTCCTTCTCCAATGCATGAACGTGGAAAGTGAAAGTGAAGTTGCTCAGTTGTGTCTGACTCTTAGCGACCCCATGGACTGGAGCCTACCAGGCTCCTCCATCCATGGGATTTTTCCAGGTAAGAGTACTGGAGTGGGGTGCCATTGCCTTCTCTGGTAGCTTAGCCTAGCCTACTTTAAACATGCCCAGAATACTTACATTATCCTAAGTGGGGTAAGACAATCTGGTACGAAGCCTATTTTATCACAGCATTAAATACATTGTGGGCATTTATTGAATAATATGTTGAAAGTTAAAAACAGGATGGTCGTGTTGGTAGAGAATGATTCGAAGAGTGTTAAGCAGTTCACCCTTGTAATCCTGTGGCTGCCACTGCCTAGCACTACAACGAGCATCATATCAGATTAGTCTGGGGAAAAGTCAACATTCCAAATCTGAAATTTGGTTTCAACTAAGTGAGTGTCACTTTCACACTAAAGTGAAAAA
>NW_011494898.1:3604829-3622841 GCF_000754665.1 Bison bison bison
AAATCATTAAGTCAAACCATCATCAGTCAGGGGTCGTCTGTACTGGTGAAACTTATCTGAAAATAAGGAAGGAGTAAATGAATACATGTAGGGCATTTGGAATTGGACATTAAGTACAACTAATGCAGAATTTCTTTAAAATTTCAGGTTTTAAGAGAATTTTATTTCACTATATAAAGAGTAATGTTTCAATTTTATTTACTAGTTAAATTGTTTAAGGCCTTGTCCCTCAGTCATGTCTGATTCTTTGTGACCCCATGAACTGTAGCCTGCCAGGCTCCTCTGTCCATTGAATTCTCCAGGCAAGAATACTGGAGTGGGTAGCCATTCCCTTCTCCAAAGGATCTTCCCAACTGAGCGATCAAACCCAGGTCTCCTGCATTGCAGGCAGATTCTTTACCCTTTGAGCTACCAGGGAAGCCCCTCACCAAATCTTCAGATAAAGTGCAACTTCAGGATTGTGTGCCATTTTATCTTATAGCATCGGATAAATCCTGTTCCTGCACCACATGCTTCCAGGGGTGAGAAACATATGAAGCAAAGTTCTGATATTTTAGGAAAGCAGAATAAAAGGAGAATATTAAAATTAGGGCTATGCAATGGTATAATGAACTGCTATGAAAGTAAAGACCATAAATTCTAGTTATTTTTCATCCACAGTGTTAGACACAGGAGTTCTCAATATGAATAACTGGTTACTTTTTTTAAAACCAGTTTTTCTCCCAATGCTTTGTCTCAGTAGCCCATTGATATTTTGTGTAAAGTTCACATTAGAGTTAAACCTTCCCTTCAATACAACCTTTTAATTTAGTGAGTCTAGAAAACACACATTTTTGTTTAACAAAAGTCTTGAAACAGCAGGTTTCTATTTGGAAGTTAAGACTCTACATCATGTACCTGTGACGTGAAATATATCTATTGTAAGGACGAGAACACTGAAACAATGTTTTACTGTACTTTTAACTTTTTTATTATCCTGAAATGTATAGTTCTTAGAGTAAATTATTGTGAAAATAGAGATATTTCCATAAAACTACACTGTAGTTTATTCATATTTACAATTATAATAAATCTTTTCAAACTCAGCTATAATAATCTGATTGAGGCAAAAAAGAATTGCAGAAGAATGGCATCCGCAGCATTGCCACAATTTTATTGCAACATGTAAAAAGCAAAGTAATTATACAGTAAAAATAAACTTAAAGAATTATGAGCCAGGTTTACAGATTAAGGCATTAATTATTTCAATATATGAGCAGTCAGTGGTGGTTTTAGTTATCTATGGCAATTCCTCAACTGCACAGTAAGAGTTGTAAGTCGTTGGTTACTAGGGATTTACTAAGGCCCAAACATTTACATTTCCAGTGCAAAGGAAGGTGGAGCTAATGATCTCATAACCAACAGCAGGACCTTAGTACCTTGTTAACAGACTGTATTTGCAATGGCCAGAAGGCTTAAGGTTATCACTTAAGAAAGTTTGTTTCGACCTCAGTTGGTTCTCCTAAGTCCTCACTAGAATGCTGTGGTTATCTTTTCCCTAGAGTTTATCCCTCTTTTTTGCAATTTTCTTGTTAAAAGCCTGACTCCTCTACCAGACTGAATTCAAATCTGCTGTGTTCTTTTTGGTGTTACTACCATAGTGCCATGGGTATCTGTGGTGGCTCAGACGGTAAGGAATCTGCCTTCAATGAGGAAGACCTGGGTTCGATCCCTGGGCTGGGAAGATCCCCTGGAGAAGGGAACAACAACCCACTCCAGTATTCTTGCCTGGAGAAATCCACAGACAGAGGAGCCTTGCAGACTACAGTCCGTGGGATCACAAAGAGTCAGACACAGCAGAGAGACTTTCACTCACCATAGTGCCAGCCATTAGGAAACGTGGTCCATAAGGATGGAGCAAACATTATCTCAATGTCGCAAGCACGTATTTATTCTGGATATATAACCAAGGAGATTTTGATGTTTATGTGTGACTTTTTAGACAACTTTGGTCAGTTTACCTAGCCTGGGACCATATCTCCTTTTTCTAGTGCTTCCTTCTGTCTTTCAGCCCCATTCCCCACCCAGGACCCCACCAAAGGAATAAACCCCTTGGTAGAAAAAAGCCAATGGGCTTCCCTGGTGGCTCAGACAGTAAAGAATCCATCTGTAATGTGGGAGACCTGGGTTTGATCCCTGGTTGGGAAGATCCCCTGGAGGAGGGCATGGCAACCCACTCCAGTATTCTTGCCTGGAGAATCCCATGGAGATAGGAGTCTAGTGGGCTACTCTCCATGGGTTCATAAAGAGTCAGACACGACTGAGTGACTAAGCACAGCACAGCACAGCACAGCAAAAAAAAAAAAAAGTCAACAGAAGAGAAATGCAGGGATTATTTTCCCAGATCTTTAAGACTGATTTTAGTCTATATATTAGAGTTCTCCAGAAAAAACAGAACCAATTTCTCATCTATCTATCAACTGAGAGAGGTTTATTATAAAACATTGGCTCACATGATAATAGAGGCTGAGAAGTCCTGTGATATGCAATGTGCAAGCTGGAGACCCAGGAGAGCTGGTGGTATAATTCCTGTCCAAGTTTGAAGACCAGAAAAGGAGGAGAGATGATAGTGTAAATTTTAGTTCAAGGGCAAGAGGAGATAAAATGAGATGTCCCATCTCAGTTTGGTAGGCCAGAATGGGACACATCTTCCTTCTACTTTTTTCTACTTGGGTCCTCAATAGATTAGGGCCTGAGTAGAAAAAGCGGGCAGTAAGACTGCCCACTTACACCAGGGAGGGCAGTCTACTTTACTGTGTCCAACAATTCAAATGCTTTTATCATCCAAAAATGGCCTCACAGACACACCTATAAATAATGCTTAATCTGGGCACTCTGTGACCCAGTATGTTCACATATTAATAAACCAGCACAGTCCCACCTTGAGATCGTATGTATTCCTGCCCCTAGGTTCAATGAAGCACTTCTTTTTAATGATTTGCCTGTTTGGTTTAATCAAAATGGTTTTATTACAAGTAATGAAGTATTTTATCTAATGTATCATAACATAACTTTTAGCTTGAAGTGTCAGCGATTAAGAAGCTGTATTTTTCAAACCAAATGGTTTTCCCCCATTTATCTATATTGCCAGAAGATCATATAGTAAGTGGATTTATCATGGGCATTGCTATAGCACACTTAAATCTCAGTTAAATCTCATTCTGCTAAAAAAGAGAGGTTGGGATTGTCTGTTTAGTATCTTCCTTAATCTTTTTGTCATTTACATAAAAATCAACTTATTTGTTTACATAGCCAAATTTAACTTCAAGCCATAAGATAGGCACTCTTTAGAGTACGAACTTTAAAAAAATGATATTCCTGTTGGAAAAGACTCTGATGCTGGGAGGGATTGGGGGCAGGAGGAGAAGGGGACGACAGAGGATGAGCTGGCTGGATGGCATCACCAACTCGATGGATGTGAGTTTGAGTGAACTCCGGGAGTTGGTGATGGACAGGGAGGCCTGGTGTGCTTCAATTCACGGGGTCACAAAGAGTCGGACATGACTAAGCGACTGAACTGAACTGAACAGATAGAGACAAGTTGGTATCTTAGCACTGAGCTTGTTTCATCGATTACATGACGTCCCAAACCACATCTTAGGAGCCCTTTTTACTGCTGACATCTGTGATTTGGGTGAGTGGCCAGTAAGAAGCAGCAAGTGGTGATAGATATTTTGGAAGCAAACTGAGGCTTTCACATATAGATCCCAATGCTCAGTAACTCCTACACTTGCCCTGATACTCTCACTCAGGATATTTCTTTACAAGTAAATTTCTGTTCATTCTGGTGTTCATGCATGCTTTGTGCTGATCTTTGCAGTGTGGCCAGAGGAAAGATGTATGTCCCTGCTCCCCTGTGATGATTCTGTTATAAACAGCGTGATATAATCAAAGAAAACAGTGAATTGACAACAGAGAGGAGGAATATAGGATCTGTGTTTTTTTATGATTTCACAAATTATTCATGCAAAATTTTTAAAGTTTTAGTTACCTTAGATGCATTGAGTACACTCAACTCATAAGTGAGGAAACTGAGGACCAGAGATCAACCCAAGATTAAAAGTTACTTGAAAACTACCAGTGAACAGGTTGTGGAGGTTCTGATTTCCTGTTTAGTAATCTTCCTACCTCAGTGAGGTTATTTCAGGTATAACAATTAGACAAACATCAAATTTATTTCGGAGAAGGCAATGGCACCCCACTCCAGTACTCTTGCCTGGAAAATCCCATGGATGGAGGAGCCTGGTAGGCTTCAGTTCATGGGGTCACTGAGAGTCGGACACAACTGAGAGACTTCACTTTTATGCATTGGAGAAGGAAATGGCAACCCACTCCAGTGTTCTTGCTTGGACAATCCCAGGGATGATGGAGCCTGATGGGCTACCGTCTATGGGGTCATACAGAGTTGGACACGACTGAAGTGACTTAGCAGCAGTAGCAGCAAGTTTATTTACTAATGGGAAAAAAAATATTTGTGGATGGAAAGTATTCTTCTAAAACAATGTATAGGTGACTGGGTCATTTAAAATAACAGTATCTGAACCAAGACATCTAGGTGCAGGAACAACTAACACACTGCTCACACTCTGACACTAACCAACCTGACTCCACTGGCTATAAAGTGTTTGCCTGCAATGCGGGAGACTCAGGTCAATCCCTGGGTGGGGAAGATCCTCTGGAGAAGGAAATGGCAACCCACTCCGGTACTACTCTTGCCTGAAAAACTCCATGGACTGTCGCCTGAGGAGCCTGGTGTAGGCGACAGTCCCTCAGGCGACAGTCCATGGAGTTGCAAAGAGTCAGACACGACTGAGAGACTTCACTTTCACTTCAAAACAATAACAACAATGCAACTAAATAGTATGACTAAAACCCCCAATATTTTTTTATCAGTGTGAATAACCTCCCAAGTGACATAAGATTTTCTTTTCTAACATGTCTCAAATTAATTACTTTAAACATTCAAAGCATCAATCTGACTAAAAACATGGAGCATTCCAAGGTGTTTCCAAGCCCAACATATAGTATTCAATTACTGTCTTATTTTGTTCTATGAAGACCTACAAGACCTTCTAGAACTAACACCAAAAAAGGACCTTTTCATTATAGGGGACTGGAAGGCAAAAGTAGGAAGTCAAGAAATACCTTGACTAACAGGTAAATTTGGCCTTAGAGTACAGAATGAAGCAGGGCAAAGGCTAGCAGAGTTTGGCCAAGAAAATGCACTGGTCATAGGAAACACCCTCTTCCAACAACACAAGAGAAGATTCTACACATGGACATCACCAGATGCTCAATACTGAAATCAGATTGGTTATATTCTTTGTAGCCAAAGATGAAGAAGCTTTATACAGTCAGCAAAAACAAAACTGAAAGCTGACTGTGGCTCAGATCAGGACCTCCTTATTGCCAAATTCAGACTTATATTGAAGAAAGTAGGGAAAACCAATATACCATTCAGGTATGACCTAAATAAAATCCCTTATGATTATACAGCAGAAGTGAGAAATAGATTCAAGGGATTAGATCTGATAGACAGAGTGCCTGAAGAACTATGAATGGAGGTTCATGACATTGTACAGGATGCAGGGATCAAGACCATCCCCAAGGAAAAGAAATGCAAAAAGGCAAAATGGTTGTCTGAGGAGACCTTACAAATAGCTGTGAAAAGAAGAGAAGCAAAAGGCAAAGGAGAAAATGAAAGATATACCCATTTCAATCAGAGTTTCAAAGAAGAGCGAGGAGAGATAAAAAAGCCTTCCTCAGTGAACAGTGCAAAGAAATAGAGGAAAACAATGAAATGGGAAAGACTAGAGATCTCTTCAAGAAAATTAGAGATACCAAGGGAACATTTCATGCAAAGATGGCCTTAATAAAGGACAGAAATGGTATGGACCTAACAGAAGCAGAAGATATTAAGAAGTGGCAAGAACGCACAGAAGAAATATACAAAAAAAGATCTTCATGACCCAGATAATTACAATGATGTGATCACTCACTTACAGCCAGACAGCCTGGAATGCAAAGTCAAGTGGGCCTTAGGAAGCATCACTATGAACAAAGCTAGTGGAGGTGATAGAATTCCAGCTGAGCTATTTCAAATCCTAAAAGATGATGCTGTGAAAGTGCTGCACTCAATATGCCAGCAAATTTGGAGAACTCAGAAGTGGCCACAGGACTGGAAGAGGTCATTTTTCATTCCAATCCCAAAGAAAGGCAATGCCAAAGAATGCTTAAACAACTGTACAATTGCAACATCCCAAACCCTAGTAAAGTAATGCTCAACATTCTCCAAGCCAGGCTTCAACAGTGTGTCAACATTCCAGATGTTCAAGCTGGATTTAGAAAAGGCAGAGGAACAAGAGATAAAATTGCCAACATCCGTTGGATCATCAAAAAAGTAAGAGAGTTCCAGAAAAACATCTGCTTTATTGACTATGACAAAGCCTTTGACTGTGTGGATCACAATGAACTGTGGAAAATTGTCAAAGAGATGGGAATACCATACCACTTGACCTGCTTCTTGAGAAATCTGTATGCAGGTCAGGAAGCAACAGTTAGAACTGGACATGGAACAACAGACTGGTTCCAAATCAGGAAAAGAGTACATCAAAGCTGTATATTGTCACATGCTTATTTAACGTATATGCAGAGTACATCATGAGAAAATTGGGCTGGATGAAGCACAAGCTCTAATCAAGATTGCCGGGAGAAATATCAATAACTTCAGATATGCAGTGACACAACCCTTATGGCATAAAGCGAAGAAGAAATAAAAAGCTTCTTGATGAAAGTGAAAGAGGAGAGTTAAAAAGTTGGCTTAAAAATCAACATTCAGAAAAACTAAGATCATGGCATCTGATCCCATCACTTCTTGGCAAACGGATGGGGAAACAGGAGAAACAGAGACAGACTTTATTTTGGGGGGCTCCAAAATCACTGCAGATGGTGACTGCAGCCATGAAGTTAAAAGACGCATGATCCTTGGAAGAAAAGCTATGACCAACCGAGACAGCATATTAAAAAGCAGAGACATTACTTTGCCAACAAAGGTCTGTCTAGTCAAAGCTATGGCTTTCCAGTAGTCACGTATGGATGTGAGAGTTGAGCTATAAAGAAAGCTGAGCACTGAAGAATTGATGCTTTCGAACTGTGGTGTTGGACAAGACTCTTGAGAGTCCCTTGGACTGCAAGGAGATACAACCAGTCCATCCCAAAGGAAATAGGTCCTGAATATTCATTGGAAGGACTGATGCAGAAGCTGAAACTCCAACCCTTTGGCCACCTGATGCGAAGAACTGACTCACCAGAAAAGACCCTGATGCTCGGAAAGATTGAAGGCAGGAGGAGAAGAGCACAACAGAGATGAGATGGTTGGATGGCATCATGGACATGAGTTTGAGTAGGCTCTAGGAATTAGTAATGGACAGGGAAGCCTGGCGTGCTGCAGTCCATGTGGTCACAGAGAGTCAGACATGACTGAATGACTGAACTGAACTGAACTGATCTTGTTTTGGGACTATCTTTGCCTCGGGTGTCAAGTAAGGAGATTTCTATTTGTACATATGAGACATGAAGAATATGTAAAGTGTCCCTGTTGAAGGTGTTGTTGTTTGTAGTGACTTTACAAAGTATAATAAAAGAGTCTGGGTATGCATGTGGCTGAAGTTTCCTAGGCCTTCTGTTTTGGCCACTATTCTACCACTCTTTTTAATCCATATCTATGTGGTGATGGAATATCGTTATTTGCAATATAAGCACACCTAAGTCTTCTGGAACTAGACCTCTTTAGAAACAGGAAGTTCATATGTGGAGAGTTCAAGATCTGAGAGCGATGGTCCAGACCAGTTTCTAGCTCTGCCACTTGATTTAGCCAATGGACTTGGGCAGTACGACTTTAAAGCTTGACTGGACTCTATGTTAAATCCACAGTTGTGAAAATCAAATGAAATTGCCATGAAGACACTTTATAAAAATAAAAATTACTTAATAAATATAAGGTATAGGCCCCAGGAAACAACTCATATCAAGATAAGTAAATGTTTACTTACTCTCACAATTAAAAAAGATCAAGAAGATATTTCTTTTAAGTTCGATTTAATAAGACAAAATGCTAAGAGGAAAAAAAAATTGGAAAGTGCTTAATAACAGACTGTGATTAATCACTTTAACAAATGGGTTGATGTTGGCTATGCTACTGATCATCAAACCAATTTCAGTAATTCCATTATGCAATAAAGATATTCCATCCAAATTTTCTCAGCCAGTGGTTGGCTTACATTCAGATATGGACATTTCTGCTTGTGTATTAAAATACATTGTGTCTTGTGGCAGTAAAAAGGAAACAAGACATCCTCAATTTAATTAGTACAGTGATTTTCTAATGGATCTTAGGTACAAAATTTTTATCCAAAGGAAACCTTAATAGGAAGCCCTTTATGTACCAATAAAGCAACTTCATTTTCACTTTTCACTTTCACGCATTGGAGGAGGAAATGGCAACCCATTCCAGTATTCTTGCCTGGAGAATCCCAGGGACAGCGGAGCCTGGTGGGCTGCCATCTATGGGGTCGCATAGAGTCGGACTCGACTGAAGCGACTTAGCAGCATGACCATTTCAGTTGTTTTCAGAGGGCTTCCCACAAACCCCACCCAAGCTTCCACCTGTCCTCTTTGCTCTAGAATACTTGGGGAATAGCCATATGATGCTCCTAGGAGCACAGTTTGAAAACAATTTTTTTTTTAATTGTAACAAAGCACTTTGAAGAATTTAAATACAGTTTAATCATGACGCAGTCTCACAATAATGCCAAATGTTACCTTTGGCTCCATGAGATCTTGGGTATTTATCTGTTGATTGACTAGCTCTGTGGGTTCATGTAAGTAAACAATATAAATTATATTTTCTTTCCTCACACTTCTCATTGATTTAAAAATCCTGACCTCAGTGATATTGGATACTTTTTAGTAGTACTGGCTACTCCCTACAGTACATATAGGAACTAACCAGATATTGTGCTTATTAGTTTTTTGGTATAGCTTCCAGTTACAATCAGTTTTCATTCACTTTGATAATTTCTTTAATAAAATGCTGTACATTTTATAAAGAAGATATATTCTCCCCATTCATACAAACAAAACAGTCTTGATTTGAAATATACTCTGGATGGAATTGTAGAGCAAAAATTTATATTTGAGCATATGTTTCAGAAACATTTTGACATTACAGCTATTTAAACCTGGGAAACATTCCTAGCACTCTGGTTTGATCCAAAAAAATTGAAATCATGAGAATAAAGGGTGAACTCCTGTTTCCATAGACTTTCATGCTCAACAGGACAAAAAAGAGTGAGAACTTTAAGTGAATTAAAACCACTTCATTTGAGAATTATAAAGGTGCCCATAAAACTTTTCTTTGTCAGTTGATTCTGAATAGAGCCTGCTCTTGGCAGAATATGAAGGGAACCCTCTTTCCTCAGATGGTAAGACTTCTTCTGAATCCAGGTTTTTTAGGAAGCCTTTGTGATCCCTATTCCCAGAATTCAGCAAACAGAGAAAGAGAGAAAATCAGCAAGTGTTGTCATATAAGTTTCCTTATTTTTCCATATCCATCTTAGCTTATTGGAACCTCTTAATTGATGAATGAGGACTTTATCAAGCCTGGCAGGAGTCATTATGTCTCTGATTTTCCTTGAAATGTATCTGTCGTGCAGCTCAAAATTGAATAGCCAGTTTGGGGCTTAACCAGAGACATGGCACTGACTTAAGACACTCTGAAGGGAATGAATGATTAATGCAGTTTATAGACAGGCTAGCGCTTCTTCTGTCTCATGTGCTTTTTGTATGTAATCTCCAGTGGTTCAAGTTCAGATGGATCTAATGAAAAAGGACTAGATGTTTTCCACCTTCCCTTCAGAGCATGCTGTACGATTTATCCACTGACAAAATGTGCTAATGAAATGTCACCTTGGACAGCTTGCTAAAGGATTGATGGGCTGAAAGTTTTGCACTTTATTTAACTTTTGCAGGAAAAATGAATAAGTCCTCCAAACTCTGTATGATATAGAGATCCATTATGGTTTTCTAACTCAGGAAGTAGCTATACCACTGACGGGACGGAGGATAGAGAAAGATGCTGATGGGGTAAAGTTTATAAATAAGCAGATTGAGGATGTGTGGCTTTATTATACCTCCATTCTAAATTATTGTCAAGTTACTTGATTTTATGAAGGCATTTCCTTCTATATACTTTATACAATTGTTTTCAATCTATTAGTCTATCAAAGGGAAATAAAATCATCAACCTCTGTAACCAATTATCCTATTTCTTTATCTGTTCTTTTGTTCCTTCATTACCAGAATCCCAACTATAAAACCTATCCTGAGAATAGTTTTAAGCCTTTTAATTTATTCCACTCATAAAAACTTCATAATCTGTGAGCAATGGCCACTGAAGATCATTAAAGGGAATTGAAAATGGCAGACCAAAAAAAAGCCAGGATATGGAAGGAGATAAAACTGTACATAATCAGAGAGTCTGTTGATAGCGGTAAAAGGGCAAAATATACAAAATGGACTAGCACTGAAATAAAATAAGGAAGTAAATGAAAACTAAGCAAAAATAATGGAATGCAGATAATGCAGTTGTAAGCTATGTACATCTACACTAACCAAATAAATAAAAATAACCACACAGTGACTCAATACTCACACAAGAGAGAAGCTTAAAAATATATAGATCTACAGAAGGTAAGTTAATGCTTACTTTATCTAGAATGGTGAATGGAAGTATAAAGAAGGACATTTTCTCACTCCTTGCTGGTGCTGCTGCTAAGTTGCTTCAGTCATGTCCGACTCTGTGCTACGCCAGAGACAGCAGCCCACCAGGCTCCTCTATCCCTGGGATTCTCCAGGCAAGAACACTGGAGTGGGTTGCCATTTCCTTCTCCAATGCATGAAAGTGAAAAGTGAAAGTGAAGTTGCTCAGTCGTGTCCGACTCCTAGCGACCCCATGGACTGCAGCCCAGGCCCCTCCGTCTATGGGATTTTCCAGGCAAGAGTACTGGAGTGGGGTGCCTTTGCCTTCTCCATCTCACTCCTTAGTCCAAGGCAAAAATTTGGTAGAATCTACCTTTGGTGGTTCAGATGGTAAAGAATCTGCCTGTAATGCAGAAGACCTGGGTTCAATTCCTCAGTCAGGAAGATACCTTGGAGAAGGGCGTGGCTACCCACTCCAGTATTCTTGCCTGGAGAGTTCCATGGCAGAGGAGCCTGGCAGACTACAGTCCATGGATTAGCAAAGAGTCAGACATGACTGAGCAACTAACATGCTAAGGGAAGAAAGCTATCTGGTTTTTAATTTCCATAATTGTTAAAATGAGGATGAGAGTATTATTACGATAACACTAGTTGCTATAATAATTCTCTAAATTTCAGAGGCTTAATAAAGTAGAAATTGATTTTTCACATAGAGTCAAACTCAAAACAGTGGGGAGTTAACCTTATCCTCTGCTAAGATTGAGAGATCTTCATTTTTGTCATCTTGGGGCTTCTCTATTTATAATATATAGGTCTTTTAAGATTGTTTAATATAAAACTCCCAAGAAAAAGTAACAAAAGTGTCAGCATATGAGAGGTTTATGAGGCTAACCTAGTAGAGATCCACTACTCAGTAGGCTATATGACTGAGCCTAACTACAAGAGAGACTGGAAAATGCAGACTAGGTGAAATGCATAGAAAAAGGAGGAAACAAGACAGGTAATCTTGTACAGTTCCTTTCACTTCTATTGGAAAAATCAAATAATATAATGCTTATAATAAGCTCAATATCTCATATGCATTTCTTTTTTATTTTACTCATCCCTTTAATATTAAATGACTAATAAGTATAAACCTTTGTTATTACTATTTGGTTCTACTTAGGATAGCTATTTTTGTAACCATTGGTGGGGAAGAAAGCATAGCTAAAAGACAATAGACTTAATAAAACTGAAAACAGATTATGCCCTTTGACCTTTACAGTCATTTCAGAACTGAAAATATGTTTGTCTTTGATTTGTTAATAATTTTCTGCCACATTTAATTCCTTCAGCACATATTCTGTGTATTGTATCTCAGCATGATTTAATTTTTTTTATTATGTACATACCTGGATGACAACCATGACATAAAAGTTGCTCAAAGGTATATTAAATATTTACACTTGTTTCATTTTTAAATCCTAAATTATAATCTGTTTTAAATGCATTGTTCTCAAGTTTTTTGAAGCATACCAAAATAAAATTTGAAAAAATTACCACTTTGGTGATTAGAAATTCAAAATCTAGGACTGTTTATTATCTTATGTTTTATGTGCTAGGTATTTCCAACTTTTGAAACTCTTATGTTTTTATGATGTAAAAAATGGGGGTTGTCACTGTGGCCTATACGTTATTCTCCTTATAATAGTAGTGTGATTAGTACATGGATACTGACTCAATTACTGATGTTTATGTAAGTTTTTGTGATTTTATATACTTGTAAGAATTATGATTACTCTTAATTAAATATAAGTGGATATAAAGATTACCGAAAACATAACAAGATTTAGAGTTAGCAAGACTTAAGTTTGAATCTTGGGCTTCCCTGGTGGCTTAGACAGTAAAGAATCCTCAATGTGGGAAACCTGGGTTTGATCCCAAGGTTGGGAAGCTCCCCTGGAAGAGGGCATGGCAGCCTACCCCAGTATTCTTGCCTAGAGAATCCCCATGGACAGAGGAGCCTGGCAGGCTACAGTCCATAGGGTCGAAGAGTCAGACACGACTGAGCGACTAAGCACAGCATGAGTTTGAATCTTACATCTACTTTAAGAAACACTTAAATTAATTGAAACTCAGAATCTAAATGTATACATGTACCTGAAAAGTAGGGAAAATAATATTAACTCTGCATGATACAGAGGGATTCCCTGGTGGCTCAGCTGGTAAAGAATCTGCCTGCAGTGTGGGAGACCTGTGTTTGATCTCTGGGTCAGAAAGATCTGCTGGAGACGGGAATGGCAACCCACCCCAGCATTCTTGCCTGGAGAATTCCATGGGTAGAGGAGATTGATGGGCTACAGTCTATGGGGTTGCAAAGAGCAAGACACAACTGAGCAACTAACACTTCACTTTCTTTCTGCACTATACAAGATGGTTATACATTTTATAGGAGAAAACAAATTTTAATGGGCTTAGAATGTTTTCTGCCACAAAGTTAATTCTCAATAAATATTTCAGGAATGTGTCAGTTATATTCCATACTATCAAAAATCTGTGAATATAGTTTATATAATAATTTTGACACTAATTTATGTATGTTATAGGGCTGAGTAAATGAATATTGTATGTTATCACTTACATGTGGAATCTAGAAAAGCTGAATTCATAGACACAGAGAGTAGAATGGTTGGTGGTTACCAGGGCTGGGGGTTGGGGGAATGAGCAGATCTGAACCAAATGGTACAGATGTGCTGTTAGAAGATAAGTAAGCTCTGGAGATCTATGTACAGCACTATGATTATAGTTAACGATGCTGTAATGAATATTTCAAAGTTGCTAAGAAGTTAGATCTTAAATATTCTCATCACAAAAAGAATTAACTGTGTGACATAATGGAGGTATTAGCTAGCCCCAGAGTGTTAATCTGGAGAAGGCAGTGGCACCCCACTCCAGTACTCTTGCCTGGAAAATCCCAGGGATGGAGGAGCCTGGAAGGCTGCAGTCCATGGGGTCACTGAGGGTTGGACACTACTAAGCGACTTCACTTTCACTTTTCACTTTGATGCATTGGAGAAGGAAATGGCAACCCACTCTAGTGTTCTTGCCTGGAGAATCCCAGGGACAGGGGAGCCTGGTGGGCTGCTGTCTATGGGGTCGCACAGAGTCGGACACGACTGAAGTGACTTAGCAGCAGCAGCAGAGTGTTAATCATATGCAATCTATAAATGTATCAGATCAAGATTGTCTGCCTTAAACATACACAATGCTGTACGTAATTTTTTTTTATTTGTTGGTTTAGTCTGATCCCAAGGACTGTAGCCTGCCAGACTCCTCTGTCCATGGGACTTCCCAGGCAAGAATGCTGGTGTGGGTTGCCATTTCCTTCTCCAGGGGATCTTCCCCACTCAGCAGTTGAACCTGTGTCTTCTGCATTGCAGGTGGAGTCTTTACTACTGAGCCACCTGGGAAGCCCTATATGTAAGTTACATCTCAATTTAAGAAAACATAAATGAAGGTGAGAGAAAATAATAGAAATGGCCTTCCCCCCAAATACATACAATCTCTTTTTAAGAAAAATAGGCTTCCCTGGTGGCTCAGATGGTAAAGAATCCACCTACAATGTGGGAGACCTGGGTTCGATCCCTGGGTTGGGAAGATCCCCTGGAGGAGGAAATGGCAACCCACTCCAGTATTCTTGCCTGGAGAATCCCAATGGACAGAGGAGCCTGGTGGCTACAGTCCATGGGATCACAAAGAGTCGGACATGACTGAGCAACTAAGCACAGCACACAGCCGGTTTCAAGTATAACATTCTGAAATTGAGTATTTCTCTACTGTTTTCCCAGGATTATTGCTTTACTGTCAGACTCTGGTTGCTGAATTATGAACCTCTTATAGATTAACTTACGTGCCCAAGGTATGATAATATTAATAAAGCACCCCTTATCAAACACCCAAGAACAATTTTGCCTTGTGCTTTATCTAATTATTTCATTTAAATTTATAATTATGAAGAAACTAACGAACCATGTAAGATAAGCAGTTCATATATAGTGGGGGTTTCTAAAAAGCTGAGAGGGTCAGAATGAGCCAAAGAGAGATATTAAATACAGAATAAGCACCTAGCAGGTTAAAGGTATTTTAGGGATTTCTAGCTAGAGTTTTCATCCACACTATGTGGTTAGGAAAAGAAACAGAAGTGCTTCTAAACAAACAGGATTTGCTCTGAACCTCCCTGGACTGTGATCATGGAAATGCTGAATTTGGCAAATAATGAGTAGTATGAAATAGTAAAACAATTATTTTTGAAGAAGTCTGTAGAAGGTTGCTGGAAATGGGCTTCCCTGATGGTTCAGCAGTAAAGAAGCCACTTTCAAGGAGACAGAGGTTTGATCCCTGGGTCGGGAAGATCCACTGGAGAAGGGAATGGCTACCCACTCCAGTATTCTTCCCTGGGAAGTCCCATGCACAGAGGGCCCTGTGGGCTTCAGTCCGTGGGGGCTGCAGAGTCAGACACAGCTGAGAACTAAGTACACGCGCTGGAAAGGAGAGTGTGTAGGTGGTTGCAATTTCACTAACTTATCCAAATAAACCTCCTTTGTTTTCACTGTAGAGTGTCGGTAAAGGAAAATAGAGTCCATTTCTTAGGTCAGATTCCCTGGGAAGAGTAAAAATTAGGCAGAGGAATTAATGGAACTGAGATGCATTTGCAACAAATTCCTAAGGCAGTCTAGCTGGGATGACCCCCAAATGGAGCATGGGGAGAGGGCCTTTGTTCCTCAGTGGAGACCAGCCACTGACTACAGCCTTGCCCCCAGGGATGGGTACAGGATATTACAGCCTAATATTTTCTACAGAGGGTAGATTTCCTACTGTAAAAAAGTGAAAAAAAAATTCTTAACCCAAACGAAATTTTCAGACATTTACCACAAAATATTTAAGAGCAAGAAGGAGAACTGTTAAGTTATATAAAGGACTTGAGAAAATGGTAAGAAATAACTAAAGTTAACATTATTTAAGAAGACTCAGATGAAATATATGAAATATGTATAAAAAATATAATAGAAATAAGCCCTTCATGGATCACAGCCTTGTCTTGATGACGGGGTTTGCATAACTCAATGAAGCTGTGAGCCAAGCCATGCAGGGCCACTCAAGATGGACATGTCATAGTGGAGAGTTCTGAGAAAATGTGTTCCACTGGAGGAGAAATGACAAACTACTCTAGTATCATTGCCGCAAAAACCCCATTAATAGTACAAAAAGGCAAAAACACATGACACCAGAAAATGAGCCCCCCACAGTCAGAAGATGTTCAATATGCTATTGGGGAAGAGCAGAAGGCCATTACTAATATCTCCAGAAAGAACAAAGCAGCTGGGCCAAAGCAGAAACAACACTTCCATTGAAGATGTGTCTAGTGGTAAAAGTGAAGTCTGATGTTGTAAAGAACAGCACTTCATAGGAACCTGGACTGTTAGGTCCTGAATCAAGCTAAATTGGACGTGGTCAAACAGGACATGGCAATAGTGAATATTGACATCTTAGGAATCAGTAAAATGGAAGGGAATGGGTGAATTTAATTCAGATGGTCATTATATCTACTACACTGGGCAAGAATCCCTTAGAAGAAATGGAGTAGCCCTCGTGGTCAACTAGAGTCTGAAACGCAGTACTTGGGTGCAATCTCAAAAATGACAGAATAATCTCAGTTTGATTCCAAGGCAAACCATTCAACATCACAGTAATCCAAGTCTAGGCCACAACCACTAATGCTGAGGAAGATGAAGTTGCCCGGTTCTATGATGACCTACAAGACCTTCTAGAACTAACACCAAAAAAAGATGTCTTTTATTTCATAAGTGACTGGAATGCAATAGTAGAAAACCAAGATACTTGGAGTAACAGGCAAGTTTGGCCTTGGATTACAAAATGAAGCAGGGCAAAGGCTAACAGAGTTTTGCCGAGAGAATGCACTGGCCATAGCAAACACCCTCTTCCAGCAACACAAGAGATGACTCTACACATGGACATCACCAGATGGCCAATACCAAAATCAGACTTATTGTATTCTTTGCAGCTGAAGATTGGAGAAGCTCTATATAGTCAGCAAAAACAAGAACTGGAGCTGCCTGTGGCTCAAATCATCGGCTCCTTATTACAAATTTCAGGGTTATATGGAAGAAAGTAGGGAAATATATTGAGATAATGGAAATAAGATAGGTCCCCTTGTTGTCAGATATTTGTAATAATATGTGGATTTGTGGATTATTGAGTGTCTCATAATGAACTAAAAAATATGTGGATTTGTAATTTCCTGCATTTGTTGTCCCTATCTTTACTGATAACTAGTTAAATTAAATATTAACTTATAAATCTTTCATATCTATATATAATTATAAAATATCCCAAGCTTGAGATAAATATAAATGGATTAATCATTTCCTTTAAGCTCTTTTCAGTTGCAACAAAAATGCTACCACACAAGTTACTCTGGATACAAAATCTCCAAGAAGACAAAGATTTGTTGTGCTCCAGCTTCAGAAAGAAAATAAGTTGAGCTGGAAAAGAGGGACTCAAAGTCTTGAGATGATCATAGAGAGAAGAATAGAAGATAGGTTATGAAGGATTTTGTTAATCAGACAAAGGTCTTGGATTTCATTCAGTAGGGTGATGGAGCTGCTCAAACTGGTTTGTGAGAATTGATCACTAACTTTCATTAATATTGTGAGCTTGTTTTTTAAACATCATCCATATCAAAGATTAATTAATTATTTAAATTTATAACTAAATGAATTGTTTTGGAAACAAAGCTTACTACTTCCTAAATTATTTTGCTATAGTTTCCTATTATCACAGTAGACATTTGAAAACTATGTTATCTACATGCCGAGCGTGCAATGCAATGAAATGCTAATACCCATCTCTTTCCAATTCCACATTCTCTGACATCACTTATGATGCTAGCTTGAAATTGGTGGGAGTTTTGAAACAAAGAAAATAATTATACTAATCCATACAAAATATAGTTGTTGGGTTTTTTGTTTTTTTTTTTTTAGCTCCAGAGATTTGGTTGCTTAACATTTATCACCAAATAATCTAATTGAAATATGAAAATATAGATTTTTAAAATACCTAATTGAAATAAGAAAATAAGTTTAGCAAGGCAGTGGCATAATTAAACTTTGTTTTGTCTGCTTATTTTTTTTTGGGGGGGGGGGGGTTTTTTTTTTG
>NW_011494898.1:3622941-3626673 GCF_000754665.1 Bison bison bison
TAAGCAGAGAAAAGACTTGAGAGAAACAATGGAGAAGGTTGGAGGGGTTTTATTATAGTATGCTCATCTCAATAAGGCAAAGAGAAAAATTAAAAATAGGATAAATATTGCTGTCAGACTTGAGAAAGAGAGAAGGATCCAGGATGACTAATATTCTGGCTTGAACCATGTGTGTCTGATGGTACAATTTACAATGACCATTAAACTAGAGGAAGAAGCAGTAACAGAGAGCTGGTGACAGGAGCAGAGGAAGAAATAGTGCAGTTTTGAACATGCTAAATCTGAGGTACATTTTAAATATCCCACTTATATAGCCTGGAGGATCATGCCAGGGAGTTAAAGGGACATCAAAAGCATCGAGAGCCTTGAGAATGCATGAGATCACCAAGGACAGAGGGTGACATAAGAGTAAAAGTCCTAGATCTCTCTTTATGGCACTGACGTCTCACATTTTTGCTTTGCATTTGATGTTGACAGAATATCTTAAATCTTTCCTACTTTTCTATCCTCCATGGACAAAACACACCACAGCCTAAATGTTTTGGTCTCTGTTTTACTCTGATGAGCTTTAGCCATATCCTAGCTAACTCTCTTCCTTTCAGTCCTGGCTTATTCTAAAATTCCTCCATCTTACACACATTTTCCCTAATGCGGGGCACATAGCTGAAAAGAGAGATAACTCAATGATCCACTGACAAAATCTACGGACAAATTATGTAGAGACAAGAAGATGAGATTAAACAGCAAACCACCTTGATGACAATCATTATTATTCTCTTGTTTCTTCTTTAGAGAACAACCTCGTCAAGTTTCCATAATCATTGTCACCTGTAATTGACTCCCTTGATTCCAATTGTTCTCTCAGCAAGTATCCTAGCCTTTACTGGTTCCTTGAAGAATACATGCATAAAAGCTCGAGAATTAGGCAAACTTTTCTTGCACTAAGACTTAAACATCCCTGCCAGAAGTCAGTAATAGTCTGACATACACTACAGACTTCAACTGTACAGAGAACATATTGTAAAATATATATTACTATTTCAGGATTCTTACATTTGCAAATCCCTTGATATATACATAATGTATTTTTATCAAGGATACAATTGTCCAGATGTTAATTTTGAAAACAGATCCAAATCATCATGCCTATACCAGAGTCCTCTGTTGAAAGATTAGGTTGTGTAAGCAGCTTGATCATCAGCTGATGAAATATGCCATTAGAAGCAAAATAGAAATTATTGTTTGAAAATGTGAACATCTGGAAAGATCTACGTATCCTACATACAACCTCTTTGGTTTTAAACGCTGAGTTCTTACTAAAATTCTAAGTCTGTAGAGTACTACAAATCTTCAGTAATCAAAGCAATGTGGTACTGGCACCAAAAACAAGCAAACAGACAAAAAACGAACAGACATAGGGATCAATGGAACAGAATAAAGAGCCCATAAATAAGCCCACACACCTATGGTCAATTAACCTTCAACAAAGCAGCTAAGAATACACAATGGGGAAAAGTCTCTTCAACAAATGGTACTGGGGAAGTTGGGCAGCTGCATGTAAATCAGTGAAATTAGAACACACCCTCACACTATGCACAAAAATGTACTCAAAATGGCTGAAAGACAGAAACATAAGAATGCCACCATAAAACTAGGAAAGATCAAAAGCAAAGCATCCTCTGACATAAATCATACCAATGTGTTCTTAGGTCTATCTCCCAAAGCAATAGAAACACAGACAAAAATAAATTAATGAGACCTAATAAAACTTCCAAGCTTTTGCATGGAAAATGATAGCATAAACAAAACAAAAAGACAGCCTACAGAATGGGAGAAATATTTGCAAACAGTGTGGCCAAGAAGTGCTTAATGTCCAAAATATACAAACAGCTCATTGAACTCATCAACAACAACAACAAAAAAACAACCCTATCCAAAAATGGGCAGAAGACCTAAGCTGAGATTTCTTCAAAGAAGAAACACAGATGGCCAAGAGCACATAAAAAAGATGATCAACATCACTAATTATTAGAGAAATGCAAATCAAAGTTGCAATGAGGTACCACCCTACACCAGTCAGAATGGCCATCATTAAAAACTCTAAAATAAAAGGCTGGAGAGGATGTGGAGAAAAGGGAACCCTCCTACACTATTGGTGGGAATATAAGTTGGTGCAGCCATGATAGAAAAAGTATGGAGGCGCTTCAAAAACTAAAAATAGAATTACCAAATGATTAGTAATCCCATTCTTGGGTATACATCCAGACAAAACTCAAAAAAAAAAAAAAAAAAAAAAAAAAGATACATACACCCGTATGTTCATAGGAGCAATATTCACATTGCCAAGACATGGAAACAACCTTAAATGTCCATCAGCATAAGAGTGGATAAAGATAATGTGGTGTATATACACAATGGAATGTTACTCAACCAGAGAAAAGAAATAATGCCATTTCCAGCAACATGGATACAACTAGAGATTATCATACTAAGTGAAGCAAGTCAGAAAGAGATATGTGAAATATAAAATATGATCTAGTTATAAGACAGAAACAGACTCACTGACATAGAAAACAGAATTGTGGTTGCCATGGGGGAGGGAATTAGGGGAGGGATGGACTAAGAGTTTGGAGTTAGTAAATGCAAATTATTACATATAGAATGAATAAACAAGGTCCTACTTATTAGCACAGGGAACTATATTTAGTTCCTGAGATAAGCCGAAATGGAAAAGAATATTTAATAAAAATTTTATGTATGTACAACTGAATCACTTTGCTGCATAGCAGAAATTAACACAACATTGTAAATCACCTGTATTTCAGTAAAAAATAAAATTCTAAGTCTGTAAAATAAAGTCCTTGTAAAATAAAGGTAAATCTTAAATCACTTTTGCAAGCCATATATGCCTATATGGAATTTTTTTTTTTTTTTTTTTACTATTTTAGCCAAGAAACAGAGTTGAGCCCAATTCTCACAAATGCACCTACTATCTACCATATATATAGCATTCCTTTCACTGTGCTTGACTTGTGACAATCTTCTGCATTTTACTAAGACTATATGTACCTGCTTTGATAGCTATTCTTTTCCTTGGAAAATTATAATTCATTAGAAAATTTCCTGTTTATTAATTTCTATTTCTTTGTCTTTTCTTTAACTTTCTGGATGCTCATGTATCCAAAAATAGGTAGCACAACTTAATAATGTCTATCTTTGGAAAGCACCACTTAAATCTCAAAAATAATCTTAATTGATTAACTGGGGAAAAGAAAAGATATCCCAAATACTCAAAACTTTAAATGACATGTCTTGAGTTTTCTTTCTTTTTTTTTTTTTGTCTTGAGTTTTCAATGGATTTTAATGTAAAAACTAAAATGAGCTGAATTTTGTTGCATAATGAATTGTTTCCTAAACTCTTGAATTCCCATCACTGGTAAGTAAAGACTTGGTAAGCATCTGCCAAAGGAACATTGGAGGATATTTCCTCACTGGTTGGAAGGAGTCTACTTTTTCATCTCTATTTATCAGTGTACAGATAAGGAAAAACTTGACCAGTTCACTTCTCTATGGAAGGGAAAGAGGCAAGAAACTTCATCCTATGAAATGTAGCATACTTAATGGAGATGAACAGCAAACTTTGCTCTTTCTTGCAGCAAACATGAAAAACACAGTCTAATATGATTTATAAATTCCATAATTCCATGGACTAATCCACCAGATTAAAATTAT
>NW_011494898.1:3626773-3646957 GCF_000754665.1 Bison bison bison
ATTATATATAATTCATTATATAATTTAAACTATTTTATATAAGTATATAGTTATATATATTATATTACATATATATGTATGATACATGCAATATATATATACATATATGATACACACACATATATATATGCATTCCTGACTCATGACACTGGGAAAACTTTTTCCCAAGGGTCTTTAATCAGAAACAGATGGTGGTGGTTTAGTTGCTAATTTGTATCCAACTCATGTGATCTTGTGGACTCTAACCTGCCAGGCTCCTCTATCCATGGGTTTTCTCAGGCAAGAATACTGGAGTGGTTTCTATTTCCTTCTCCAGGGGATCTTCCTGACACAGGGATCAAACCCAAGTCTCCTGCATTGCAGGTGGCTTCTTTACTGACTGAGTCACCATAAATTATATAATTTCATGGACTAATCCACCAGATAAAAATAAATTATATATATAATTTATTATGTATTATAACTATATACTTACATAAAATATATATTTTATATTTGTATGTATATATATACATTATATACATTCCTGACTCAAGACACTGAGCAAAATTTTTCACAAGGGTCTTTAATCAGAGACAGAAGTATATAATTCAAAATGTCTTCATAGCAAATGTCAAAACTAATTCCAAGTTGTTCCCAAAGCAATATGAAATCTAACAAGGTAAAGCACTAAGACATTTTCATATTTTGTTAAGAAAAGATTTGAGTATCAAGTGTTCAAATTTCCAGATCTTATGAAATAGTTTAGACAAAAGAAGACCAAAAATGTTTAACTATACTCAGTCTGAATTTTATTCTGTACGTATGTTATCACTCAGTCATGTCTGACTCTGCTACCTCATGGGCTGTAGCCTGCCAGGTTCCTCTGTCCATGGGATTCTCTAGGCAAGAATATCGGGAATCTTCCTCTACGGAATCTTCCTGACCCAGGGATTGAACCCAGGTCTCCCACATTAAAGGCCAATTCTTTACCATTTGAGCTACCAGGTAAGCCTGCTATTCTGTATATTTTAGTCTAAGTATAAAAAAATCTTTTAGTTTGGAGATAAAGAAAATTTCTGTATACTTTGCTCAGTTCCCTTAACTTTTCTCCAACCTTTGCCGTACCTGCAATTTATAAAATTAAACAAAACACTTTTCATCATGTTTGTGGTTGTTTACCTGTGCTTTGGATATGCAAGAGAATGTAGCGATGAGATTACTGCATGGAGAATCCAACTCAGCCTTTAAAATACTTGAAACAATTTAAAGAGTAAACAGGAAGTGTCAATGTCAGTAACATCATGTTTCAGTATTGCTCAGAACAGAGAAAAGCTGGGAGTTATGCCGAGTCACCAGTCACAACAGAGAAGAAAGCACTGAACCTGAGTTAGTACTAGCTTTGGAATTCTATTTAATATTCACTAAGGGTATTCCAAAAATGTCAGGTCCTGCTCTTTAAACTTTTATTGTGCATCTGTGCATTTTCTGCCCTTTTAAAGCCCTGATTCACTAACTTTTTAAGCCAGTGGTGAAAATATTTCTAGCTTCCACTGAGACATATTGGGGGGAAATGGCATTTAATTTAATAATAATTAGTTGGAGAATGTTTCACATTTAGAATAAAAAGGAAATTCTAGGAACTTTTCTAAAGGGGTAGGCACAATATATGCTAAAATAGCTAATGATCTCCATAAAATAAACTGTGAGGGGAAATGATAATCTAAATGTTGTAACTTCATCATTCAAAAATTCTTGTTAAAAAAAAAATTGCTTCCTGACTCTTCAGTACATACGAGAGTATTTGATGTGTGATTAAGTTGTTTTGTCACTAAGTTGTATCCAACTCTTTTGAGACCGCATGGACTGTAGCCCACCAGGTTCCTCCATCCATGGGATTTTCCAGGCAAGAACTGGTTGCCATTCCCTTCTCCAGAGGATCTTCCCAACCCAGGGATTAAACCTGCATCTCTCTTGTATTCGCAGGTAGATTCTTTACCACTGAGCCACCAGGGAAGCCAAATTAAACAATAACAACTAAATAAAAAACACTGTTGTACATATTGTATTATCTTTCTACTTTATGTAAGTTTGTTTGACTCGAGTTTTTCAATTATCTTATTAAAGTGGATTCATCCACTCACGAGGCATTTATCACTAGCAATACAATCAGATATACAGGTCAGATGCATTATGCTTTATTCAAAGAAATGGTTGTCTTCATGAAGAAATCAGACATGTAGATAGTAATCAAAACTTTATAGTATGAAAGAAGGATAAATAGTGTCATGTGAGAACTGAGAAAGAAAACCTAAACTAGTCATCTAAGAGGATGTAAATATGGACTTGCTCTAAATAAGTGCCTAACTAGAAGAAACTACATTGGCAAAGATTATCAAGATGGTAGGCACTTCATCTTGATTATAGCCTTGACATCTTACCTTCTATTTTAAATAAAATTTGACCATGATGTGGCCTCCTCCTTGGACTGCATATCTGTTTAGCCCCTTAAAGACTCATCTTGACTGAATTAAAGTGTAGTATTTTCTTTTTTAAATAATTTTTTAATTTTAAAATTAAAAATGAGATTCATTTTTTATGATTTAGCCACCTTAATTCCATTTGCAACCTACTCCTTCCTTGCTATGTAATGTATTCACAGACTCTGAGGGTTAATATATGGGCATCTTGAGAGGGGGGCAATATTCTGCCCACCACACATGCCTGTTAAAATTAAACACTGAATAAAGGTACATGATCATCTGGTTCTCTAGAAAGCTCAAAATGAAATGTGAGCTATGCTAACATCTGCACCATAGGTTAATTCATCAAACATATACTTACTAAATGTCTACTCAGTGCCGGTGGCTCAGTCGGTAAAGAATCTGCCTGCAATGCAGGAGACCTGGGTTCGGTCCCTGGGTTGGGAAGGTCCCCTGAAGAGAATGGCAACCCACTCCAGTATTCTTGCTTGGAGAATTCCATGGACAGAGGTCCTAGCCGGCTACAGTCTATGTAGTTGCAAAGAGGATTAACACTTGTACACAGTGCCTGACACTGTTTTAGGTAAAAATTTTCTTGGGGAAACACATGGGAAGAAGGAAGAGTCCTTGGAAAGAGCAGGAACTGGATATTCCTGGAAACCTTGTTTTATAGCCACTGAACAAATATCATTGAGATACTATTTTGTAGTAGATATGATTCTGGATATTGGATGCAAATTGGTAAAAAAAAAAAAAAAAAGCAACAGGCTGGTTCCCTACTTTTGCAAAAATTACAATCTAATCCAGCAAATATCAAACAAATGAATAAAAAAATATTTGTAAAATCACAAATTAACTAATAAAGCCCAGGTTTCACAAACAGCAAAGGATCCTACATTAAAATGTAAAAAATATCTCAGAGAATTGACAGCTAAGCCAGGGTATGTAAAATGACCTGCTGCTGCTGCTGCTGCTAAGTCGCTTCAGTCGTGTCCGACTCTGTGCGACCCCATAGACGGCAGCCCACCAGGCTCCCCCGTCCCTGGGATTCTCCAGGTAAGAACACTGGAGTGGGTTGCCATTTCCTCCTCCAGTGCATGAAAGTGAAAAGTCAAAGTGAAGTCGCTCAGTCGTGTCCGACTCCCAGCGACCCCATGGACTGCAGCCTACCAGGCTCCTCCGTCCATGGGATTTTCCAGGCAAGAGTACTGGAGTGGGGTGCCATTGCCTTCTCCAGTAAAATGACCTAACGATACCTAAAAAGTCTCTCAGTGTGTTCCCATGAATATCTGCATCACAAACACTGAGTGTTCCTGCTTAAAATTAATATCCTTTGACCTCTTTATAGGCTTAATAAAATCAGATTATCTGGTACTAGGACCAAGGTATCTATATTTTAACAACCCTGTCAATGATCCTTCTGAACATTGAAGTTCATAAATCTTAGCACAATACTTAATGTTAGAAGGGTCAATCATTATAGTTTTTTGCTGTAATGCAAACAACAGTATTTCTGCCATAGAAGAGTCATATTTAATGATCAGAATATTTACCCACACAGTTGAAAACTGTTGTCTCCAGGAAGAAGGTTTTTGGATAAAAAGAAGAAACTCCTCTGAAGCATCAGCAAGAGTATTAGTCAGGGTTCTCCAGAGGAAAAAAAAAAAACTGATAGGAGGGGTGGATAGGGTGGGGAGGCATGTAGATTTAGCATAGCTATTGACTCACAGGGCTACAGAGACGGAGACGTACCAGGATCCGCTGTTTACAAGCCAGAGAACCAGAACAGTTGGTGGAATAACTGAGTCTAAGTCTGAAGACGTGAGAAGCAGGAGAAGACCTTCAGGGGCAGAACAAGGGAAAAGCGAGAGCATTTGCCACTCCTTCCTTAATTTTTTCTATTCAGGCCCTCAACAGACTGATGCTGCCACCCACAATGGTGAGAGCAGATCTACTTTATTCACCCTATTGAACCAAATGCCACTCTCTTCTGGAAATATCCTCACAGACATACTAAGAAATAAAGTATCATCTGGGCATCCCTTAGCCCAGTCAAGCTGACAGAACATTAACCACCACAGGAATGGCACATGTAAATTGAAGATGGTTAAATGATGCTTTGACTTTTCTGTGATCCATGATAAAACTTGGGGAGTTGTGCTATTTTAGGTCAAGTGTAAGTGGCCTGTGAGATTATTAACTTTATTCAACTAAAATAAAATATCACTTGAGTTTTGCAGACCCAAGTAAACCTCTCAAACAATGGTTATGCCATTACATGATAAATGATGATAGTAAACATTTTAGAGTAATTTCATAGTGATTTATTTTATTTCTTAGGCCTTTTGGTTTTGTGCTCTACTTATTTAAATCTCTCCCTTCAGTGATAATATAGTTATTCTTATTTAGTTTAAAAAAAGCAAGGTAGTAGAAACACTGAAAACCAGAAACTATATTAGGAATAACAGGAAGATTTATCAAGTATAAGCATAAGCACATATGTAATTGTTAAAGATCTATTTTTGTCCAATTAATAATTGCTCTCCATGTCAACTGGGATTCCCTGGTGGCTCAGATGGTAAAGAGTCTGCCTGCAATGCAGGAGACCCAAGTTTGATCCCTGGGTTGGGAAGATCCCCTGGAGAAGGAAATGGCGTCCCACTCCAGTATTCTTGCCTGGAAAATCCCATGGACTGAGGAGCCTGGGGGGCTACAGTCCATGGGGTTGCAAAGAGTCAAACATGACTGAGTGACTTCATTTCCATGTCATCCAAGGTCCATCTAGTCAAAGCTATGGTTTTTCCAGTAGTTATGCATGGATGTGAGAGTTGGATTATAAAGAAAGCTGAGCACCAAAGAATTGATGCTTTTGAACTGGTGTTGGAGAAGACTCTTGGGAGTCCCTTGGACTGCAAGGAGATCTCACCAGTCAATCCTAAAGGAAATTAGTCCTGATTATTCATTGGAAGGACTGATGCTGAGGCTGAAATTCCAATACTTTGGCCACCTGATGCAAAGAACTGACTCCTTGGAAAAGACCCTGATGCTGGGAAAGATTGAAGGCAGGAGAAGAAGGGGACAAGAAAGGATGAGCTGGTTGGATGGCATCACTGATTCAATAGACATGAGTCTGAGTAGGCTCTGGGTGATGGACAGGGAAGCCTGTCATGCTGCAGTACATCAGGTCCCAAAGAATCGGACATGACTGAGAGACTGAACTGACTGACTGACTTCCATGTCAAACTAATATTAAAAAATAATTTGAGGGAAAAGAGCACATATAAGCAAAATCCATTTAGTACACAGAATCAGAATGGTCTTCCTGTGAGAAATTCCTTAGTTCTGTGGTTTATAACCAAACTAAACTGAAATTTAAATACAAACTTAAATGAAAAAAAAAAAAAAAACCTGTAAGAAAGAGAGGAGGGATGTTAACACTGGCACAATGTCTTAATCCAGGTAAACTATCGCACAATGGCCAAATCTGACCAACCACCTATTTTTGTACAGACATGGTGCTTCGTTGGAAAAGCCCTGATACTGGGAAGGATTGAGCGCCAAAGGAGATGTGGGCAGCAGAGGATGAGATGGTTAGATAACATCACCAACTCAATGGATATTAATTTGAGCAAACTCTGGGAGATAGTAGATGATAGAGGAAGAGTCTGGAGTGCTACAGCCCATGGCTTCGCAAAGAGTCGAACATACCTCAGCGACTGAACGACAACAGCAACAACATGGAGCGAGAAATGGTTTTTACATTTTTAAATGGTTGGAAAAATATTAAAAAAAAAAACTTCATGATGTGAAAAATAGATAAAACTTAAATTTCAGTGTTCATAAACCTGAATTGGAACACAGCAGAGCTCATTCATTTATGTATGGTCCATGGTTTCTAGGCTGCTACCACAGCAGAATCGAGATGCTGTAATAGACACCTTATAGCCCACAAAGCAGGACATATATACTGACGGGGTCTTCACAGAACAAATTCATCTGTTCTGTTTTTAATTCATTACCTGTTTGAATATTAATGTATATGTTTCTATCATGTTACCATGTAAAATTATGGTAAAATATTTAATGAAAATGTTTATGCATTTATGTTTCTATCCTGAGGCCTTCCCTGGTGGCTCAGAGGGTAAAGAGTCTGTCTGCAGTTTGGGAGACCTAGGGTTACAAAAAGTCGGACACGACTGAGTGACTTCACTTTTCTTTCTTATATCATGTTTGTTAAGTTTTAGTAAAATATTTAATAAAATATTACACATATAAAATATGCATGGCATATAGTATAAATATGAGTATGTAAATATATATATGTATATTTATATACATGTGTATATATATATATATATATATATATATATACACACACATTACCCCTTACTATTGTCCTGTCTGTGCATGTTGCATGCATATCTCATTTATTCTTCCATGCAGTATATGCAATATTTGAGTTATTTCACTTAACTCTTGAAATAGTCATGCAAGGATGTGCTAGAATTAAACCCATTTAACAAATGCATATATTGAAGTTTACATAGACTACCTGATTTCCAGAGTCACACAGCTGGAACTCAAGCCCCATTTAGCCTAACTCCAAAATATCATACTCTCATTCACTGTTAATACTGGGTTGGCCAAAAAGTTTGTTCAAGCTTTTGCATATATGAGAGTGCAGAAAAATCTGAACAAACTTTTTGGCCAACCCAATGTTTATATTTAGTTACATATTTATACAAATAAAAATTTATACACACTTAAACAGTGACTAACACATCAAAGGCTAAAGTACTTTTTTAACACATTTGTTTTAATTTCAATTTAAATACATCTTTTCCTGTTTCAGGAAAATCTTTCTTCAGAACTGTAATAAGTAACACATCTAATATTGCTAGACAGAGCCTGCTAATGCAGACAAAAGGCAGTTTCATAGAGGGCCAATATATTTTTTTAATCTTTGTCTCCTGGAATATTTTCTATCTAAGTGGAGTGAGTAGGCACACGGAATATCCTTCATTTTATAAACCTCCAGTGAATACTCATGAAAACACCGGTGAGTTAGGGGATGCAAACTGAAGGAGGAGGGGAACTGAGGGAGTAGAAAGCAGAGGAAAACTGGCCATCTGCTTACCAATCTGAAATTACTCCAGTTTTTGTCCCGTTCAATTTGCAGATTCCGTTTGAACGATTATATTGTACCCAGTGGGGATTCATAATCCTCCTAATTCTGTGAATCAGGAATTAATTACTGGTGGGAATATTTGTCCAGACTGTCCTGAGGACTTCCCTGGTGGCTCAGTGGTAAAGAATCCACCGCCAGTGCAGGGGACATGGTCCAAGAAGATCCCGCTTGTCACAGAACTAAGCCTATGCATCACAGCTGCTGAGCCCACGCACCCCAGAGCCTGTGCTCCGCAACAACAGAAGCCACTGCAGTGAGAAACCTGTGCACCACAACCAAGAGTAGCCCCCACTCACTTCAACTAGAGAACGCCCACCACAGCAACAAAGACCCAGCACAACCAAAACTAAACAAATCAATTAAAAAAAGAAAAAAAAGCTGTCCTGACATTTGGACCTACAGAAGGCTCTTCCCCAGCCATTCTTTTAAATATGTTCCTGGGGGAAAAAATTCTCCATCTGGATCTTGGGTTGTAAATGACTCAATAGAATTAGAATACTTGACGAGATTTTAATAAAATTTTAACCTATAAAACTATACATTATTTGAGACTAAAACAGTTTGTGAAAACTTTACTCAAGTGAATTTTATTTTGAAAGGGAAAAGGGAGACACAAAGAAAAAAATAATGCCACATGTATAAATCTAAGATGTAAAGTCTCCATTTTTTTCTGTGATAAATGACATTTAACTTGGTATAAAAAAGCTAAAATTTAAGAACTTTCTACATTTCCCAGTGTCTTTATTAGATGTTTCACATATGCTATTTTGTATAATTCCTACAGCAGCCCAGTGAGACATACATTTTTCTCTCATTTAAAAATTGATCTAAAAAAAAAAGAAAGATCAAACAAACATAGCTGTTGTAGATTAAGTCCTTGCTGATGATCATTATTCATTTCCTTTCCCCTTTATCCATACGGAGGGCTACAGTCCAAGGGGTCGCAAAGAGTCGGGTATGACTGAGTGTATGGCACTTAGATACTGGATAGTGTTCATCCTTTTCCCTTGACTTTAGGTTTGTCCATGAAACTTGCTTTGGCAAACAGAATACCGCATTAGTGAACTGATGACACAGGAGACTCAAAATATGCTTCAGTTTTGGCTTTCTCTTTTGTGCTCATTCCCTTCTCATGAGAAGTTTTCCCTGGCATCTTTATACCCTTCAGCTGAGCCCATGAGCTGACCCGAGCTGACCCAGGCTGTCCCATAGACCATGGGCAAGAAAGATGCTTAATGTTGTGTGCCACTGAGATTTTATGTAAGACTTTTATGTAGGAAAATATGACTATGAAAAATTGGTTATGGGATGAAGCTATAAGACAGAACAAAAGACACAAATGGGAAAAACTAAAGTAAAATATGTGCAATTTTAGGTAGAATTGCATGGATAGCCACCAAGAGACTCTACCGAAAGCTGGAAGAATGATCCATGGGGTAGTGGTAAGACATTCAAGAGTTACATAAAAGAGAGAAAACAATTTTGAGGTGAAATGCTGAATGCGTGAGTCAACTACTTAAACTACTACAAGAAAGTGATGAGCTCATTGAGAGAAAAAAAACAAAATTAAAAACTGGCCAGTTAGCTAGCAAAACTTAGAGAGCTCAGAGATTGCATGGCTGGAAAAGGAACTGTCTGTCTTCAGATCAGTGGTGTACCCTAACAAAGATGGCCTTCATCTTCAGCTTGACTAAACTTTATAGAGGTGTCTTCCTGATTTTAGGCCTCTTGCCTCCATTTCCTTAGGGCTTTTACTTTAGAAAACTTTCTACTGTAAATTCTTTCTCTGCCCTTTTGAAATGTAAATATTCTCCCAGTTTCTTGCCAGTTTTACAGTCCAGAAAGATTTTTCTTATGGAATCTTAAAAAAAAAAAAAGGTACAAACGAACTTATTTACAAAAGAAACAGAGTCACAGATGTAGAAAACAAGCTTACGGTTACCAGGGAAAAGAGTAGGAAGGGAGAAATTTGGAGATTGGAATTGACATATACACACTACTATAAATAAAATAGATAACTATAATAAGGACCTACTGTATCACACAGGGAATTCTAGTCAATACTCTGTAATGACCTATATGGGAAATGAATCTAAAAAAGAGTAGATATATGTATATGTGTAACTGATTCAGTTTTCTGTATGCCTGAAACTAACACTACATTGTAAATCAACCATAGTCCAATAAAAATTTAAAAAGGAATGTTTTTAAGACTTGTAGCCATCCCTTTGAAATATAGTCATCGAGGAAGATAGTGTTCCCACCTCTCCAGTTTCTGTGGAAAGGTAGGAGCCTAGATTCTTCAATGAGCATCAGTAAGCAAACACAGATGGCCTAATCATAGAGAAAAACATTTGCAAAGTCAGAAACAGCTCAATGTGATGACAGATCCTACTGACTAATCTCCTTCCCTAATGTCCTTCAGTACTTTTCCACTAGATCACTCACCTCAGCACTTAAAAACACATTCACCTTGAGTTCAATCTCTTTCCTCTGTTGCAATAATCTTAACTAAGCCTTTTTTGTCTAACTTTGTCCAGTGTAATTTTTCTTTGACAGTCCATTGAACAATAGGCTCAGATAAAGGACAATTACTCTAAGTGTTACAGTAAGACATGACCTCAGAGCAAAGACCAAATCAAGCCTGTGGCTGTGACATTCTTTGCTGCTGCTGCTGCTAAGTCACTTCAGTCGTGTCCGACTCTGTGCAACCCCATAGACGGCAGCCCACCAGGCTCCCCTGTCCCTAGGATTCTCCAGGCAAGAACACTGGAGTGGGTTGCCATTTCCTTCTCCAATGCATGAAAGTGAAAGTGAAGTCGCTCAGTCGTGTCCGACCCTCAGCGACCCCATGGACTGCAGCCCACCAGGCTCCTCCACCCATGGGACTCTCCAGGCAAGAGTAGGCAGTTGGGTGCTATTACCTTCTCTGAAGCCAAATAAGGCTCCTAGAAAACTTAGGGTCATAAGCGCATAGAATCCTGATATAAACAAACTACTAGTAACTAAGGAGAGAGAAGTATTTTATAAAATAATTTTAGAAGTAACATTCAGCACATGGAGTTGACCAGAATCAAATACATAGAAATTCAGAATGTTTTAAGAAAGTTGTGCTGGCAAAAGTGCCTCCTGCCTACACTATGAGATTTTTGAGATAGTAAAAGACATTCACCAGGAAGCTGACCAAGAAATCTGCTCAATGCCCTTTTCAAAGGCATCAAGGAGAGTGATGCCAAGGAGAGATTCCCAGAGAGTGGACTCAAGAGCTATAAGCAATTGACTGGACTGAACTGAAGCTTAGTCAGAGAACATTTCCTATCCCCAAGGTACAAGATTCCGGCAATATTTGCTCATTAAGATCTCAGAATTGTAGACTCATAACTGTTTGCCTCTTCTTCTTTGCATTTTGAGTTAGGGATTATCCTGCCCTTGTTCCACCGTCATGTGTTGGGTGCATGGGCTGGGAGGGGTGCAGACTATCTAGCTTTACAGATGCTGTTGCTCCTGGACCTGGTTGAGCCTGATGCCATGCAAAAAATGGGCCCATGGGGATATTTTGTAGAGAAATTGAGTTCTTTTTTCCACATGGGGAAATGAAGTGAATAAATATTTGTGACCAAAAAAAAAGCTCAAGTAGTAGCCACAATACAGACATCCCATTCTTATCTCCTGATTGTGGGGAGGGTGAATGTGATGCTGGATTATATGCAGATGACTATGAAATGACTGGTGGTCTGCTTGAAATAGGTTGACGACCTCCTCCCTCCCAGTCAGAGGAGCTCAGGGGTATTGAAGTAGTTCGAGTTTTTTATTTCTCAACAACATCTAAAGGGGCTTCCCTGGTGGCTCAGACACTAAAGAATCTGCCTACAATGCAGGAGGCCTGGATTCAATCCCTGGGTCAGGAAGATCCCCTGGAGAAGGGAATGGCTACCCACTCCAATATTCTTGCCTGGAGAATTCCATGGACAGAGGAGCCTGGCAGGCTATATAGTCCATGGGGTTCCAAAGTGTCAGACACAACTGAGTGACTGGCAATTCACTTCAAACTTATTTACTCAGTAAGTAACAAAATCCTCAAAGAGATAAAGTAGATATTTACATGCTAATTGTTAATAAATGATTTAAAATGTTATCCTACTTCCATGACAACATATTTTAATTAAGTTGTGATTGCATACCAATTGGTAAATCTAAGTTGAGTAGCGTCTCCTTGGAAATGTACATTTAATTTTACATAATGTTTTAAATAGATTTATCTCCCTGCATGTTTGAAATAAATTGTGTTAAAATCAGATTTTAATATTGCAGATATTATCATCACAACTGGTTAATATCTGTAAGGAAAAGAGTACTGAATTTGGAATGAGATGTGCTACTTACCACCTTTGTGGCCTGACATGTATTTAACTTCCCTGAACATCAGTATCATTTTCTATTACACAGGGCTGATATTAAATGTATTGTAGAGTTAGTGTGAAATTAATTGCTATAGTATATGTCAAGTTTCTATCGAACAGTAAACTCTCAGAAATTTAATTTCACACCTGCCCCTCTATGAACAGCCACACACACTCTTTCCTCAGTGCATAAGAAATTGTTTATCTGACATGAAATACAAAGTTGGAATTTTTAAATCAATCTGTGGGCTTAGGACACAAAATACTCACTCCATTCACTCTTAATTTTCAGCCTGTCCTTTTCACAGTGCTGGTCAGTCATATCAGAACTAGTTGCTCTATTTTATGGCTACTTCTCTTCTATACCATGGTGGCTTAGAAGATCAAATATTAGAAAATCAAATTAATTGAATAAAACAGTAAGTTATATGAAAATAAAGAGACTTTGTGTGTGTGTGTTTGCATCCATTGGGAGCAAAGTTTTTATTTTTAACTGGAGGATAAGTGCTTTCCAATGTTGTGTTGGTTCCTGCCATACAACAGTGTGAATCAGTCATAAACATATATCCCCTCCCTCTTGAACCTCCCCCCACCTCACCATCCCATCCCTCTAGGGAGTCACAGAGCACCAGGCTGAGCTCTTTGGGAAGAAGCACAGCAACTTCCCACTAGCTGTCGTTTTACATATGATAATGTGTATAATTCAGTGCTACTCTCTCAGTTCATCTCACCTTCTCCATCTCCTGCTGTGTCCATAAGTCTGTTCTTCATGTCTGTTTCTCTATTCCTGCCCTGAAAATAGGTTCATCAGAACCATTTTTTTCTAGATTCCATGTATCTGCATTTAATATATGATATTTGCTTTCTCTTTCTGCCTTACTTCACTCTGTGTAACAGGCTTTTAGGTTTGTCTACCTTTAGATTTAGGAGAATGTAAAAGTGAAACTGAAGTCGCTCAGTCGTATCTGACTCTTTGCAACCCCCTGGACTGTAGCCTACCAGGCTCCTTCGTCCACGGGATTCTCCAGACAAGAATACTGGAGTGGGTTGCCATTTCCTTCTTCAGGGGATCTTCCCAACCCAGGGGATCTTAAGACCCAGGGATCGTACCCAGGCCTCTCGCATTGCAGGCAGACGATTTAACCTCTGAGCCACCAGGGAAGCCCAGGAGAATGTAAGTCGCTGAGCAAAGAGGTGTCAGCTGATCTAAACATTGTCAAAATCTTATGTACTGGTTATATCTTCAGATCACTCCCCTTGTGTTTTGTGGTAGCTAGTTGCCACATTAGGCTGGAGATGGTATGAGGAGGGTAGATATAAGGCTTAGCTCATGCAGTGATGCCTATAAAAGGACTAGTGGTCTGTCTGAAATGATTGATAATCCTGAGGTGACATCTCTTCAGTTGGAAGGACTCAGGGAACTTGACTCATTCTACTTTTTCATCCTCTATCCTATGCAGGACCTGCTTTGCTGCCCTGCCTTCTCAATCTGTTGCTCTCTATATCTGGACCTATCTCACTGGAGAATGGGATTAGATAGATTTAGCTTCAACTCCCAGCACCACTATCCAAATAATCATATGATCTTGTATGCTGCTGCTGCTAAGTTGCTTCAGTTGTGTCCGACTCTGTGCGACCCCATGAACTGCAGCCTACCAGGATCTTCTGTCCATGGGATTTTCCAGGCAACAGTACTGGAGTGGGGTGCCACTGCATTCTTCGGATCTTGTATAGATTTCCTAAAATCTCAGAAATCCCCTTCCTTAGCTATTAACTATATTAAAAAAAATCCAGCTCATGAAATCCACACCTCTTCCCCAATAAAATGAAATAACATGTGTCTGTGATGTAGTATAACCAATCTTTAGTAGTCACTCAATAGAAAATAGCTAATATTAGCATTTTAGCTACATCTTTTTAGAAAAAAAGTTGCATATAAACCTGGGGCAAACATTATGTTGAAGGTCTATGTGAAAAATTTATTAGACATCCTTTGGAATTAAGAAATAGAAGAGAATCAGTAATTGACAAATTTCACATCTGGTTCTACTATGAAAATAGAACAGATTAATTTCTGAGTCAAGGAAACACACAAGGGGATCACTTCTACTGAAAGTGTGGTCTTCAGTATTAATTATTTGGATGACAAAGTAAGTTTCCTTTCATCAGTCTCTTTTAAAATCCTAATATAATTTGTTTGAAGTTGTTTTAAAAGCATTTGTTTCTGGTGACAGTCTAGCTAGAAATAGATAGGATGTCTTTATAAAAGATATTCTGAGAGCAAATATATCAGAACTAATCTTTTGAGTTAGACCTACAAGAAGATATACCGATAGTTACCTTAACCATTGCATTTTAAATGGTCCATAAATGTCTGTTAAGTAGAAAGTGTAGTAAATATGTATGAGAGAAGAAACATAAAGACTTGAACTTTGGCAAGAGAACTTATTGAGAATACCAGAGAAAACAAAGGCAGACCTATTCTGAGCTTACCAAAAAGTTGTCATAAATACATATTTTTGTACACATACACACAAAATACACATTTGGCTCCAAGGAATTGAAGTACTGCTGGTAATACATTATAATAAGAAAACAAAATTTTAAACAAAGATTTTTTTTTAAATCCCTAATTATTTCCAAAAGAACATTTGAGTCTAAATTATTAATTAATTTAGAGATTGAAATTTGTCATTTGATATGGAAAACTGAAAGGGAGGACAACAGATTATTATTTTTCTAATATTATTTATTTTTCTAACACAGTGTTCTGTGTTAATATAGACTGCTAAAGAAAATAATCAGCAGGTTTAAAGTTTATTCAAAGGCCCAACATCAGAATGAGAGTTTTAAAATGTTGTACACTGGAAGTAGAAACAAGGAAATAGACACACTTAAATCTCCAAGGTCAGCAAGAGGCAGTTGTAGGCATATTTCAATTTAACCAAGGTGGGTTATTTATAGGAATACCTACACTATGTTAATAATATAAATGAGAGTAAAATATGGGGAGAGAAATGTGATGAACAGACTTTACCACCCCAACTGCTGTGTTCTTGTCCTTGTATTATTCCTCTACTACCATCCCCTTGATTTGTTTTTCTTCATTTCACATACGATATTATGCATGTTTCAATGCCATTCTCCCAAATCAACCCACCCTCGCCCTCTCCTGCAGAGTTCAAAAGTCTGTTCTATACATCTGTGTCTCTTTTGCTATCTTGCATACAGGGTTATCGTTACCATCTTTCTAAATCCAATATATATGCGTTAGTATACTGTATTGGTGTTTTTCGTTCTGGTTTACTTCACTCTGTATAATAGGCTCCAGTTTCATCCACCTCATTAGAACTAATTCAAATATATTCTTTTTAATGGCTGAGTAATACTCCATTGTGTATATGTACCACAGCTTTCTTATCCATTTGTCTGCTTATGGACATCTAGGTTGCTTCCATGTCCTGGCTATTATAAACAGTGCTGCGATGAACACTGGGGTACACGTTTCTCTTTCAGTTCTGGTTTCCTTGGTGTGTATGCCCAGCAGTGGGATTGCTGGGCCATGTCGCAGTTCTATTTCCAGTTTTTTAAGGAATCTCCACACTGTTCTCCATAGTGGCTGTACTAGTTTGCATGCCCACCAACAGAGTAAGAGGGTTCCCTTTTCTCCACACCCTCTCCAGCATTTATTGCTTGTAGACTTTTGGATCACAGCCATTCTGACTGGTGTGAAATGGTACCTCCTTGTGGTTTAGATTTGCATTTCTCTGATAATGAGTGATGTTGAGCATCTTTTCATGTGTTTGTTAGCCATCTGTATGTCTTCTTTGGAGAAGTGTCTGTTTAGTTCTTTGGCCCATTTTTTGATTGGGTCATTTATTTTTCTGGAGTTGAGCTGTAGGAGTTGCTTGTATATTTTTGAGATTAATTGTTTGTCAGTTGTTTCATTTGCTATTATTTTCTCCCATTCTGAAGGCTGTCTTTTCACCTTGCTTATAGTTTCCTTTGTTGTGCAGAAGCTTTTAATTTTAATTAGGTCCATTTGTTTACTTTTACTTTTATTTCCAATATTCTGGGAGGTGGGTCATAGAGGATCCTGCTATGATGTATGTCAGAGAGTGTTTTGCCTATGTGCTCCTCTAGGAGTTGTACAGTTTCTGGTCTTACGTTTAGATCTTCAATCCATTTTGAGTTTATTTTTGTGTATGGTGTTAGAAAGTGTTCTAGTTTCATTCTTTTACAAGTGGTTGACCAGTTTTCCCAGCACCACTTGTTAAAGAGATTGTCTTTTCTTCATTGTATATTCTTGTCTCCTTTGTCAAAGATAAGGTGTCCATAGGTGCTTGGATTTATCTCTGGGCTTTCTATTTTGTTCCATTGATCTATATTTCTGTCTTTGTGCCAGTACCATACTGTCTTGATGACTGTGGCTTTGTAGTAGAGCCTGAAGTCAGGCAGGTTGATTCCTCCAGTTCCATTCTTCTTTCTCAAGATTGCTTTGGCTATTCGAGATTTTTTGTATTTCCATACAAATTGTGAAATTATTTGTTTTAGCTCTGTGAAAAATACTGTTGGTAGCTTCTTAGGGTTGCATTGAATCTATAGATTGCTTTGGGTAGTATACTCATTTTCACTATATTTATTCTTCCGATCCATGAACATGGTATATTTCTCCATCTATTAGTGTCCTCTTTGATTTCTTTCACCAGTGTTTTATAATTTTCTATATATAGGTCTTTAGTTTCTTTAGGTAGATATATTCCTATGTATTTTACTCTTTTCGTTGCAATGGTGAATGGAATTGTTTCCTTTATTTCTCTTTATGTTTTCTCATTATTAGTGTATAGGAATGCAAGGGATTTCTGTGTGTTGATTTTGTATCCTGCAACTTTACTATATTCATTGATTAGCTCTAGTAATTTTCTGGTGGAGTCTTTAGGGTTTTCTATGTAGAGGATCATGTCATCTGCAAATAGTGAGAGTTTTACTTCTTCTTTTCCAATTTGGATTCCTTTTATTTCTTTTTCTGCTTTGATTGCTATGGCCAAAACTTCCAAAACTATGTTGAATAGTAGGAGTGAAAGTGGGCACCCTCGTCTTGTTCCTGACTTTAGGGGAAATGTTTTCAATTTTTCACCATTGAGGGTAATGTTTGCTGTGGGTTTGTCATATATAGCTTTTATTATGTTGAGGTATGTTCCTTCTATTCCTGC
This sequence comes from Bison bison bison, assembly GCF_000754665.1. Taxonomy (NCBI): domain Eukaryota; kingdom Metazoa; phylum Chordata; class Mammalia; order Artiodactyla; family Bovidae; genus Bison; species Bison bison. The sequence continues at coordinate 3,644,037 of NW_011494898.1, forward strand.
TTTCTGGAGATTTTTTTTTTTTTTAATCATAAATGGATGTTGAATTTTGTCAAAGGCTTTCTCTGTATCTATTGAGATAATCATATGGCTTTTATTTTTCAATTTATTAATGTGGTGTATTACATTGATTAATTTCGGATATTGGAGAATCCTTGCATCCCTGGGATAAAGCCCACTTGGTCATGATATATGATCTTTTTAATGTGCTGTTGGATTCTGATTGCTAGAATTTTGTTAAGGATTTTTGCATCTATGTTCATCAGTGATATTGGCCTGTAGTTTTCTTTTTTTGTGGCATCTTTGTCAGGTTTTGGTATTAGGGTGATGGTGGCCTCATAGAATGAGTTTGGAAGTTTACCTTCCTCTGCAATTTTCTGGAAGAGTTTGAGTAGGATAGGTGTTAGCTCTTCTCTAAACTTTTGGTAGAATTCATCTGTGAAGCTGTCTGGACCTGGGCTTTTGTTTGCTGGAAGATTTCTGATTAAAGTTTCAATTTCTGTGCTTGTGATGTGTCTGTTAAGATTATCTATTTCTTCTTGTTCAGTTTTGGAAAATTGTACTTTTCTAAGAATTTGTCCCTTTCTTCCAAGTTGTCCATTTTATTGGCATATAATTGTTGATAGTATTCTCTTATGATCCTTTGTATTTCTGTGTTGTCTGTTGTGATCTCTCCATTTTCATTTCTAATTTTATTGATTTGATTTTTCTGCCTTTGTTTCTTGATGAGTCTGGCTAATGGTTTGTCAATTTTATTTATCCTCTCAAAGAACCAGCTTTTGGCTTTGTTGATTTTTGCTATGGTCTCTTTTGTTTCTTTTGCATTTATTTCTGCCTTAATTTTTAAGGTTTCTTTCCTTCTACTAACCCTGGGGTTCTTCATTTCTTCCTTTTCTAGTTGCTTTAGGTGTAGAGTTAGGTTATTTATTTGACTTTTTTCTTGTTTCTTGAGGTATGCCTGTATTGGTATGAAACTTCCCCTTAGCACGGATTTTACAGTGTCTTACAGGTTTTGGGTTGTTGTGTTTTCACTTTCATTTTTTCTATGCATATTTTTATTTCTTTTTTTATTTCTTCTGTGATTTATTGGTTATTCAGCATCATGTTGTTCAGCCTCCATATGTTGGAATTTTTAATAGTTTTTCTCCTGTAATTGAGATCTAATCTTACTGCATTGTGGTCAGAAAAGATGCTTGGAATGATTTCAATTTTTTTGAATTTACCAAGGCTAGATTTATGGCCCAGGATGTGATCTATTCTGGAGAAGGTTCCATGTGTGCTTGAGAAAAAGGTGAAATTCATTGTTTTGGGGTGAAATGTCCTATAGATATCAATTAGGTTTAACTGGTCTATTGTATCATTTAAAGTTTGTGTTTCCTTGTTAATTTTCTGTTTAGTTGACCTATCCATAGGTGTGAGTGGGGTATTAAAGTCTCCCACTATTATTGTGTTATTGTTAATTTCTCCATTCATACTTGTTAGCATTTGTCTTACATATTGCAGTGCTCCTATGTTGGGTGCATGTATATTTATAATTGTTATATCTTCTTCTTGGATTGATCCTTTGATCATGATGTAGTGTCCTTCTTTGTCTCTTTTCACAGCCTTTGTTTTAAAGTCTATTTTATCTGATATGAATATTGCTACTCCTGCTTTCTTTTGGTCTCTATTTGCGTGGAATATCTTTTTCCAGCCCGTCACTTTCAATCTGTATGTGTCCCTTGTTTTGAGGTGTACCTCTTGTAGACAGCATTTATAGGGTCTTGTTTTTGTATCCATTCAGCCAGTCTTTGTCTTTTCATCCCCTTGATTGTGAACAAAACTTATTATTTGCTTCTATCAATAGAATATGACAAAAGTGATGTCCCTGCCCTGATTAAGTCATGCCGTATCTATCTATCTATATGTGTGTGTGTGTGTGTGTGTGTGTAGATTTTTATCTTGCTACCCAACTGCTTTCCTTACCAACTTTGAAGAATCATCAAGCTTATATGGGTTGTATGGTCACAGGGAAATGAATTCTACTAGCAATATGAGTAATCTTGGAAGTTCATCTTCCAAAGTTCATCCCCATCAATCCTCCCAATGGTATTCCAGTCCTGGCTGACATATTTATTGCAGCCTTTCAGAAGGCCCAGCTAAGCTGTGTACCTAAGTGTGCCAAGGTACCTCACCCAGAGAATTTTTGAGATAGTAAATGCATATTGTTTTAGGTCACCAAGTCTGTGATGATTTGTTACATAGCATAGAAAACTAATATAAGGAAATCTATCAATTTTCACAGAATGTCAGAAAAGATAGAGGCTTCTTTGGAATGTTTTTTGGTTTAAAGATAGCTGACTGGAAAAGGTCAGTTTTCATTCCAATCCCAAAGAAAGGCAATGCCAAAGAATGCTCAAACTACCGCACAGTTGAACTCATCTCACACACTAGTAAAGTAATACTCAAAATTCTCCAAGCCAGGCTTCAGCAATACGTGAATCATGAACTTCCAGATGTTAAGCTGGTTTTAGAAAAGGCTGAGCAACCAGAGATCAAATTGCCAACATCTGCTGGATCATGGAAAAAGGAAGAAAGTTCCAGAAAAACATCTATTTCTGCTTTATTGACTATGCCAAAGCCTTTGACTGTGTGGATCACAATAAACTGTGGAAAATTCTGAAAGAGATGGGAATATCAGAGCACCTGACCTGCCTCTTGAGAAATCTGTATGCAGGTCAGGAAGCAACAGTTAGAAGTGGACATGGAACAACAGACTGGTTACAAATAGGAAAAGGAGTATGTCAAGGCTGTATATTGTCATCCTGCTTATTGAACTTATATGCAGAGTACATCATGAGAAACGCTGGGCTGGAAGAAGCACAAGCTGGAATCAAGATTGCTGGGAGAAATATCAATAACCTCAGATATGCAGATGACACCAC
>NW_011494898.1:3647128-3660894 GCF_000754665.1 Bison bison bison
TTCCAGTGGTCATGTATGGATGTGAGAGTTGGACTGTGAAGAAAGCTGAGCACGGAAGAATTGATGCTTTTGAACTGTGGTGTTGGAGAAGACTCTTGAGAGTCCCTTGGACTGCAAGGAGATCCACCCATTCCATTCTAGAGGAAATCAGTCCTGGGTATTCTTTGGAAGGATTGATGCTAAAGCTGAAACTCCAGTACTTTGGCCACCTCATGTGAAGAGTTGACTCATTGGAAAAGACTCTGATGCTGGTAAGGAATTGGGGCAGGAGAAGAAGGGGATGACAGAGGATGAGATGGCTGGATGGCATCACCAACTCAATGGACATGAGTTTGAGTGAACTCTGGGAGTTGGTAATGGACAGGGAGGCTTGGTGTGCTGCAATTAATGGGGTTGCAAAGAGTCGGACAGGACTGAGCGACTGAACTGAACTGAATCCCTTTTAAGGTGCCTTAGTAGTTCTGGGCTACATATTATGTTGAAAGGGCTCATTGAATGCCAAGTAACTATATGACATGGCAGAGAAGCCTGGCGTGCTGCAGTTCATGGGGTCACAAAGAGTAGGACATGACTTAGAGACTAAACAACAGTTATGAAGTTATGCTCAAGGTCCCAGTTCAAAATAATGAAGGATGAAAAGGGAAAACCTATCAGATTGATTATCCAAAGAACTTCATAACAAATTATAATTCAAAGCAAATTATAAATTACAAAGATAATTACAACACCTTACAGAGGTCATGTGGATGTGGTCATGGGGTTAAACATGGATGTGAGGGTCCTTCAAAAGGTAAGCTCCTTACAGTAAACTTACTAAGTCTGCATTTTCCAGACAGCAAGTGTCTTCTGGATATTTAAGGTTTTAATGCAAGAAGCATGCATGTCATGGCCTGTTAATGTTATAAGAAGTCTTGACTTTTGTGTAGTTTATTTTGGCTGTAATAAAGTCTGCAACTTACATTTTGTATGCAATAAATGCATAGGCTCTATTTCTTTCAGGAGTTTTAACATCTATCTTTACTACCGAATCAAAGTATTTGAGTGAAAATGTATGATTTGTCGCTGCTCAATGTGGAGATAAGGTAAGGGACACAGTGGCGTCATGGGCCATGTTGTATAAGAAATGCATTCTTTGGTTTACTGGGTGACCATTGCTCACTGGAAATTAAATTAAGGTCATATAGTCGTAACTTTTCAGAGCCATAAATATAGAACCATAGAGAAATAAGCCCATCAGGGCTCATTCTTTTAGTCATATTGGCCCCAACAAGACTCCTAAACAGTGTATGTACCAAGCACAGTACAAATCGATACTGAACATATCCCTTTTCTTCTACCTTTGCTTTTCCTCTAACTTTTCTTTTCCATTATGAGGTGTGCTTAGCTATTCAGCAAACAATTATAGATGACAAACTATTGTACTAGTTATGTCATGAATAGCTAAAGAATATGTTGGCAGGGACATGAATAATGCTCAGAATTTTTCACTCAATCTTTAAGTGGAGTATTACTATTAATTCATTCTGGAATTATACAGACATTAGCAAGGTTCATAATTATGGTTGTAATTTTCTTTAATGTTATAATGTCATATAAATGTTAGGATTGCTTTTCCAGAAGAGGGAAGATAAAAGTTTCCATTATTCTGAACTTAATCATCTGTGAATGAGTTACCACAATTGCCTTCCCCAAAGTCTAGCTATGGAATTGAGCTAGAAAACACATGTCCTACATAGCAGCTAAAGTTATTTGGCTTCAAAATATCCTTCTTGTAAATAAGAGGACTTATCCAGGAGATGTGCAGCATATTTTTGATAAGACAGTAAAAATGAAAGTGAAGTTGCTCAGTCATGTCCCACTCTCCCTGACCCCATGAACTGTAGCCCACCAGGCTCCCCTGTCCCTGGGGTTCTCCAGGAAAGAACACTAGAGTGGGTTACCGTTTCCTTCTCCTGATGAATATAGCAAAGGAGCTAAATCTAGAGATTTTGCTGTATATTATAAACATGTAAATGGAAGGTCAATGATTTACTATTTTAAGTGAATCCAAGTGAAAAGGTGTGTTTTATTTTGTAAATAATTATGGCCTTACTTAAGTTCAAATTCCCATATGTCAAGTTTTATTAAATAGAGCACATCTTTATGAGATATAAATGGAAAAACTGAGAAGAGTTTATGTTTAATGTAGTGATGATTTAGTGAATGAATGATTCATTTGTATATTGCATATTAACCATCATTTACCTAGAATCTATGTTGTTCTGAGTAGATTAGATCTTACTGCAGGAACAAATAACCACCATAACTGACTTTAAACAGACCAAAAATAAAAGGTTTACCTCCTATATTATACTAGCTATCAGTTCAGGTCAGTTCAGTTCAGTCGCTTAATCATGTCCGACTCTTTGTGATCCCATTGACTGCAGCACACCAGGCCTCCCTGTCCATCACCAACACTTGGAGTTCACTCAAACTCATGTGCATTGAGTCAGTGATGCCATCCAACCATTACATCCTCTCTCGTCCCCTTCTCCTGCCTTCAATCTTTCCCAGCATCAGGGTCTTTTCAGATGAGTCAGCTCTTCGCATCAGGTGGCCAAAGTACTGGAGTTTCAGCTTCGTGGATGTGAGGGCGATCTGGTTGCGACATCTGTCACCCCATTGATCACCAGGGTTGATTCGGCTGATCTGGCTGGCTAGGTGGGTGTCCCCTTCCTCCCTCACCGCTCCATGTGCGTCCCTCCCGAAGCTGTGTGCTCGGTCGAAGAGGACGACCATCCCCGCTAGAGGAGGACCGGTCTTCGGTCAAGGGTATACAAGTAGCTGCGCTCCCCTGCTAGAACCTCCAAACAAGCTCTCAGCTTCAACATCAGACCTTCCAATGAACACCCAGGACTGATCTCCTTTAGGATGGACTGGTTGGATCTCCTTGCAGTCCAAGGGACTCTCAAGAGTCTTCTCCAACACCACAGTTCAAAAGCATAAATTCTTCGGTGCTCAGCTTTCTTTATAGTCCAACTCTCACATCCATACATGACTACTGGAAAAACCATAGCCTTGACTGGATGGACTTTTGTTGACAAAGTAATGTCTCTGCTTTTTAATATGCTGTCTATGTTGTAGTATAGTATGCTAGTTACATGTTGGTGACATGATACGTAGGTCCTCTGTTTATTATCATGTTGCCTTCTCTCTGGGACCCAGCCCGATGAAGCATTCATTAGCCACATCATGCCAGACAATATGGTAGAATGGAAAAAAAAATATGTTGAAGCCTGCACTGTCTCTTAAAACTTCTACTTAGAAATGACACATATAACCATGACTCACCTTTCATTGGCCAAAGCAAGGCCCATAATTTTGAGTCTGAAGTGCAGTATGAGAAATGCAATAAACCAAATTTCCTATTCCTATATTTAGGAATGATTTCTTGTCCCTAACTAAATACAGAAAATGAGCAAAAATCACTGTTACTTGTTCCAGAGAACACTTGATATGCATGTTAATCAAATAACTTGTTGACCAAAACTAACAGCCCATTGTCAAGAATGGCTTCAAGACTTTCCCTTTTTGTGGGCACCATACAAAGCCATTGTATTATAAATGTTTCCTGATCTCAACTAATTCCCATTTTGCAAGATGAAACTTAAAATCACCTAGCTCAGAGCCCAAAACACCATAAAAATACTCCACTCTCTTCCCCCATCTCACACAATATTAAAAGTCTTTCAGAAGTGTTTTCTCTTACTGCAGCCGGTCAAAGAAACTTGCCTTGCTAAATCACTAGATTTTTATATTGGCCTTTTAGAGGAGTAATTATTTGACACAGGCCTCCTCCACACCTGGAAGGAGACAGGAAACCAAATATCACTGAACTGCACTAATGGTAATCATAGTATTTATATGTCAGGTGTTGCCATAGGCATTTGAAATACAAGTCTGAATAAGTTCCAAGCCTTGGCATATGATAGTTGTTTCACATTTGTTAAATGAACGACTGGAATATAGAAAAGAAGGCAAGCATGTGTGGAACTTATAATACTTAATGAAGAAAATGATAGTCATAGAATTAGCAAGGTAAACAGACTCACTGCCACACGACCCCATGTTTTATCCAGGGTTCATTGTTTCCTAATTCACTTGTTTCCCTAGCATGAGAGAGATAGAGAGTACCCTACGGAGAGGCTCACAGTTTCTCCTCAATATGGTTTGAAAGACATCACTTCATAAGAATTGAAGAACTTCAGAAAGAAAACCTTGTCTACAAGAGAATAACATATTTGACTGTTTCTCAAATTTCATTCTTTTCCATATCTTCAAAACATGAAGACAGACTGTTTTTACCTCCTAACGCATAGCATATTGTCTGGATGTACAATAAAGAGTTTTAATGAGGGAATGAAGGTCAACCCCATTCGTTCTTGTGGCATGTATTGTGCCTACACTGCATGCAAAACTATGTGCTTGGCAGCAGCAGCACCTGAAGCTTCTTTATCAAAAGGAGCATAGATGCTGAAGACTAGCTGGGCCTTCTTTTAACCCTAAGAGGCTAGGCACATTTCCTAAGAAATAATTGTATGACAGGCAACATGATACAGTGGAAAGAGTTCTGAACTTAGAATCTGTTTCCAATGCCAGCTCTCACTTTTGATTCTCTATGCGAATTTTGGCAAGTCTTTGTGTGCCCCAAGCTTGGTTTCCTAGCCTACAAAATGGGAGATGATATATCTACATTTTAAATGCGTTATGAGCAAGCAAATATGTAATACTTGGAAAATAACTTAGCACCCTCTGCATTTAAACCTAGAAGAGTATTTCTGTGTCTCTCTCTCTTATCTCTCTTTATCTTTTGTCTGTGGTCCTTCCGCATTCTGTGGCATTTTATATCCTGCAGTGAGTTGAAATTCTCTCCTGATTTGTCAGTATACTTCCCTTTGCAACTTACCTGAGGACAAAACTATTTTATTAATTTCTACATCCCACACTTATTACAGAGCATGATGTATAGGAGATGATCAGTAAATGTTTGCAAAATGAAAGTATATATAATGTATAGAACTAATAAGTAAATGAATGAGTACATGAAATGAGCTGTACAATTAATAACTGTAAACAAAATTTTTGATGAGTAATTAAAGAGGGTCACTGGCTCCTCTCACCTGTGCAGCATTTTAAAGAACAAAGATGCAAATAATGTGCAGCAAAGGATGAAAATGAACCCTCTAGAGCAACTTCCCCAAACTCCTCAATGATATGAATTACTTGGGTATTTATTAAATATACAGCTTTCCAGATCTTTGCCTTAATGATGGCAATTTTCCAGTCTGGAATATCACTAAGTAATTTGTATTTCTAACAGGCACTCCTAGGTAATATATAACACTGAGGAAAGTTGGTAAATACTAATTTAGAAGGTAAAGTATAATAACAGCTACAGCAAAACATAGAGTGACTGCTGGGTTAAATTATTTCACTCCATTAATTGACTTCATTAATTTATAGATATTTACTCATTTAATTTTCATGGCAACCCTACCATGAAGTTATTATTATTACTTCTGTTTTATAGATGAGTAAAACTTGGGTACAGAAAAGTTAAATAACTTACCCAGGTTATAAAACTGTATATGGAATAGCTGGGATTTGAAAACTGGCAACCTGACTTTTGAATCTGTACTCAATTTTTCTCAATTATTTCCTCCCCAACATTGAAAACAGGGCATAGTGGTACACAACTTAAAATATATTATTTTTGCTACTTCTAAGAGCAAGTGATGCTCACAAAGATCCAGTAAGAGAATTCCCAAGGTGCATACCACTTTATAATCTGCGGGAGAGCACCGTGTAGTTACTGAACAGAGTCTTTGGAAAACTACTGTATTAGATTCCCACTGCTGCTGTAACAAATGACGACAAACTTAGTGGCTAAAAAGCACATAAATGTATTATCTTACATTTCTGGAGATCATAATTCCAGAATGAACCTTTTTACAAAGCTACAGTCAAGGTGTTGGAACAGCTGATTCTTTCTGGACACTCCAGAGGAGAATCCATTCCTCACCTCTTCCAGTTTCTAGAGGCTGCTGGGAAGCTTTGGCTTATGGCTGCAGCACTTTCATCTCTGCTTCCACTGTCATAATGCTCTCTCCTGTTTTATTCCCCCTTCTTCTCTCTTGTAAGAGACCTCATGATAACACTGATTCAACCTTGACAATCAGGATAAACTCACCATTTCAAGATCCTTAACTTAAATCATCTCTGCTAAGTCCTTTTGTCACACAAATTCACATATTCACAGGTTCTGGCACTTGGATACCTTTGGTGGCCTTCTGTTACCCTGGCAACACCAAGAGTAACATTACAACAGTTTCTTAGTCCAGATGTCACCGTGTCTCCAGCTATACTCTGTGTCAACCAAAGGATGGGGATTGGGTGAAACATGTTTTAATACCTTGGCTAGAAGACTGCATGCATGCTCAGTCATATCTGACTCTTTGTGACTCCATGGATTATAGCCTTCCAGGTTTCTCTGTCCATGGACTTCTCCAGACAAGAATACTGGGGTGAATTGCCATTTCCTACTCCAGGGGATCTTCCCCACCTGGGGATTGAACCCATATCTTCTGAATTGGCAGACAGATCCTATACCACTGTGCCACCTGGGAAGCACTTGGAGGGGATAAAAATAGAGATTTTAATTTGATTAAGAAAGTGAAAGTCACTCGGTCATGTCTGACTCTTTGTAACCTCCCCCGCCTCCCTGCCCTCAACCCATGGACTATACAGTCTATGGAATTCTCCAGGTCAGAATACTGGAGTGGGTAGCCATTCCCTTCTCCAGGGGATCTTCCCAACTCAGGGATCAAATCCAGGTCTCCCACATTGCAGGCAGATTCTTTACCAGCTGAGCCACAGGGAAGCCCAAACCATCCCTTAAATACCTATGAAGAACATTGTACCCAACTAATCTCAGTCAGCAACACCTTTTCTTTGTTACAATTCTTACAGTTTCATCATCCTGAAGTAAAAACCATCCACTGGGAACTCGATGCTCTCCTGGAAGCCTAAAACCAACTAATTTTCATATTCCACAAGAGCTTACTGGACAAACTAGTAGCAAATCACCCAAAATTTGAAGTAAAAAAATACGTAGCAAGATAAATCAGGCCTGATTGAAAGATTCTACCTGTCTAAGACAGAAGTGTTTTTGTGTAGCACAGAGAAAATTCTGTAAAGGACTGTCCTGTATCTTAATGATAAATGCTCCTCTCCTGTTGAAAATCCTGCAGCAAGCTGTAGAAAACCGAATCACAGAGAGCTTGGGGAGCTGCTGGAGGTCACAAAGAACTAAAATCTGTAATAATTTGCATGTCTCTATCAGATAATAGGAAATAAGACGTTGACTGAAACCGTTTCATTTCAAATAATCTCTGTGATATTGATCAAATTGTGAGTATGCCAAATAAAAACATGTTTTCTTATTAATTCTTAAATTGCTTCTCTTGTTTGGCAAATTTAAGTTAATTCGTTGACAGGAAGAAAAATGTTACTTGAAGTAGAAACAAATATGAATCAGTTAACAGATGTGAGATGCTAAGTAGCAGTCATTGTTGAACTAATGTTTCTAGGCTTTGCTAGTTCATATTTTATTAAGCTAATAAGAAAGTGTTGAGTTTTCTGATCACAATTCTCAACTGAAATTATTTCCAGAATAAGCATAACCTTCTGTTGTGGATCTTGCAGTGCGGTATAGGACAGCATTGAGCATCCTCTGAATGACATGTGAGCAGTGAAATTAAGTTGTTTGTAAAGTTGCCTTTGGGATCAAGGCAAATGAATTGATCTGAAACTAATGGCAGTTTGGCTTAAGTCCTGGAACATTACCCTGAATGGCTTGGAGGTGTCTCTTGAAGCAAATGACTTAAATATTTTGTACTTGAATCTCTCCATTTGTATGACAGATACTATATATCTGCCATGTCTTTACCTAAAATCCAAGAGCACCTTAGAGACTTGTAACATTTCTTTTGGTTTTTAAGGAATTCCAGAAGAAAAGTTATAGAAATGTATGAGATAAGTATGAAAATAAAATAATAAAAATATAGGAAATATTTAATATAATCTTTTCATGCCATATTCTATATAAATTTAAAAAAAATTCCTATCCTTACGTTGACTAATATCATTCTGAGGAATTTATCTTAAGGAATTATCCAAAAGACAAAACATCCTATGGTCAAAGAACAAAGATGTTCTTTGGAGTATTACATGTAATGAGAAATGAGCTCAGTCACTCAGTTGTGTCCAACTCTTTGCGATCCCATGGACTATAGCCTGCCAGTCTCCTCTGTTCATAGGATTTTCCAGGCAAGAATACTGGATTGGGTTAACATTTCCTTTTTCAGAGATGTAATAAGAAATACATGAAAACAATCAAATCTTCCCAACTGTCGATATTTGATTATATATAATAAATAATAGAAATGTGTTTAACTGATGAATACTTTCATTAAAAGAAAAGATAATGAGGTCTATGTGGCACCATTAAAAATTACATAGTATTACATGGAATTTGTTACTAATATTCAAGTATGTTTTTCATGTGGATGAAAACTGGATATGAGATAGACACACTTTAAAATGAATGCTGTGTTTGGGTAAAGGTCTGAATGACATGTATTTATCTATTTTCACATTTATTAAACATCCTCTAATGTTATATAAGATTTAAAATGTTTTAAAATATTTAACTTAGGATTTTAAAAGGAAAGACCTACGAGGGAACACTCACTTTTTTGCTCTTGCCATCCTGTTTTTCCTTGTTTGCATTCTCTAGACTTAGCCAACACTACTATCATCCCTGGAAACTCTCTCTGTAATTCACAGGACTCTTTAAAGGTTTATCATTCACAGTGTTCTCATAGTTCACTGTGAGCACTCTAGAGGGGCCTGCAGGATCTGTCTAGCTGATCCTCTCCTGGCTGCCCTTAGGTCATCCACACCAGTGGCTGTAAAATGCCAACAAGAAAATTAATGGAGCGTCCACATACACCCTGATTCCTTCCTTAGGGAGTCTGCCTCTGGGGAGCAACTGAAAGGGCAGGAAAAATGTGCAGAAATCTCATGAGAACAGAAAGATGTGAAGACAGCTGGTGGATCTGGCAAATCTACATCCCTGCAGAAACCTGTCGTTCAGAAATAATGTGACCTGATTCTCTATGAATATGTATTTTATTAAACTGAAAGTGGAGGAAGCCTCTCTCTGAACACAGCTGTTTTAAAAAGAGTGAACCAGACATTGTGGTCAAAAATATGCATGCATGGTATCATTTAAGTCTCACAACAACCCAAGAGAGAGAAAACATAATCTCCATCTTACTAGTAAGGAGGATGGGGCCCTGAAAGAGTTAGTGACTTTCCCGGTGGCACCCAAGCTTACTAGGAAGTGCTGCAACCTTCTACAGTTTCATTTAGTCTCTGAAGACTAGCTAGGATTATGTAGACAATATAGCAAAACAAATAGAAACAACTTTTCCTCCATAGCAGATCCACAGTCATGTCATTGGGTCTTTGGTCCAAGGCCTTCATATTATCTGCTTCAATTGATTAATTAGTTAGCCTCTAAGAATAAAAGCTTTTCTAATCAATCTAGCAGATCTTGACACCCCATTTTGTTTTTCAAACCCCTTAAGTTAACACTCCTGAGGTGAAGAAAAGCATACCATGTATATGACCTTATCTTTGGATACTTTATTGTGGATACCATGTCTTAGAACATGTGCGAGTGGTAAATGTTGATAATGATAAGTTTAGCCTGTGACCTCATGACCCATAATGGATGCTTGTTTTCTACTTGCCTTCTTAAAAAAACAGTTAATTTGTATTTCAATTTCTGGATACTCCTTTTGTTTTAACATCTTTTGCTATCTAGGCCAGATCACTCTGATGAAGTGAGAGTTTAGGCAGATTACATAGATGATGAAACGGTAAGGGCAACAAGAATTCTAGTGGGTAACATATACCAGGCATGGTTCTGGACTCGTTACATATTTATTTTAGTCTTTACAACTGGCCTTCATGATAGATACTGTTATTCCCATTTGTGCTTTCTGAGAATATAAAGGTTTATTAATTTGCCCAAGAGCACACTGCTAGTGAATTGTTTGAGCCAAGATTCTGATATAGATTTTCTAAAGTCTTTTTTGAATATACCAGTATTCCTTACATTCCCCAGAAAATCTCAAGCACAATGATACTGCCAGGCTCTTACTTCCCTTGCTGGCCTTGAAATGGTACATGGGTTAGTTGTAATCAATAGAAACTGACTCTGATTGATTTACTTTAAAGGGTGTTAGATAACTGGAGGGATCACTAGCAGGACTGCAGACTGAGACATGGGAAAACAACAGGAACAAGAACAGCTCCTAAAACCATATCCACAATCATCCTACAGAACTAGTCTAACCCACTCCAGTATTCTTGCCCATGGTCAGAGGAGTCTGGCCAACTATAGTCCATGGAGTTGCAAAGAGTTAGACACAACTTAGTGACTAAAACAATAACAAACAAAGATACCATTGCTGCCACCATTATCCACCAGATGACCCAGCTTGAACCTCCACCACCACCCCTGGCACTAGCTGCTCAGCACTAGACACCAAACTCGAGCTGTTGCCTCTTCCACTGCAGCATATATCCGCATGGGTTCTTCAATGCCTCTGTTCTTTGCCTGACATTTCTTGGTTCAAAGTTAAAGTGCGGTCAGGAGTGTCTGATTAGTTAAGCCCACGTTTCATTCCTATAATTTAGTCATGCGGTGTACTACAAAATCAAGTACCTGATATTCTCAGATTCTTTCATGATAGGCTATTGCAGTTCAGTTGCTAAGTCGTGTCTGACTCTTTGCGACCCCATGAACTGCAGCATGCCAGGCTTCTCTGTCCTTCACTATCCCCCTGAGTTTGCTCAAGTTCATGGCTATTTAGTCAGTGATGCCATCCAACAATTGCCTTTCACCAAAATTCAAAAAATGCTACCCTCCCATTAGCATTAAGAGAGGACAGCTCTCCTGCATTCCCACCATCCCTGATAAATGTCAACTAGACATCTGAGTTTCTGTTTCTCATCCTTTTGCCTTCAGAATTTAACAGTTTCCTGTTAAAATAGAAACAAGGATCACTTAAAGAGGACTCAGTGGACCTGAGTTTGAGCAAACTCCAAGAGATAGTGAAGGACAGGGAAGCCCGGCATGCTGCAGTCCATGGGGTCACAAAGAGTCAGACATGACTGAGCGACTGAACCGACACAAAAGAGGACAAACGTTTCTATCAACAAGCCAGACTTTTAGAGCCTTCTAGTTTAAATGAATATTTCAAGTAAAATTCAAAGTTCGAAAAAGGTGGGATATAAAAAGATCACATTGGTTTAGGTTCAAGGGTAAGAAGAGAGTATAGGAAAAGAAAAACTAATAGAGAAAAGCAAAACTACTTTGCTGTTACTGTTGTCATTGTTTTACAGACCTGGGAGGTGATTCTAGGAAGTGACTGAGACGAAAAAGGAGGCTCCATGACTAGAAATTACTTAAACAACACATGGGCATGCATTCATTCATTCTTTGATCCAACAAATATTTTTCAGTGTCTAAACTGCCAGGCACATCACTAAGTATTAGGAATACAAAAAAAAGTGTAAGATCTGCTCACTTTTTTTTCCCCCACACTGCTTGCTTTCTTCCTGTTGAGGGTGCTCAGTAGCTCACAGATACAAGGGGCTAATTCTCAGGAACTCAAACATGATCATTTTCTTCTAAAAATCTACCTGGCATGAAATGAAACTAGATGGCACTAGTTCAGCCTGTATTTAATATTCTGAAATCATCATTTGAGCCATAAATTCTGTTCCTTTCAAACGATTGCTGTCTGGGGACTCTCGCAGCAGCCTGGAGTTTGGGAGAGCTCAGCTCCTTTCCTGGCTGTCACTGGCTTGTTTAACTAACCCTGAGCAAATGAGTTAAGCATCTCTGGGACTTGGTTTCTTCATCTCTAAAAGACAGATAAAAATACCAGTCACCTGTTGGGAAGATCAGGGAGCTAATATGTCTCAGAAGCTTTCAAATCTCTGGCTCTAAGCCTTTTGCTATCTATGCCTAAGAACAAAGACAAGTCCTCACTGCTTTCACCCAAATGCTGCATTCAAAGGAATGCAAAAAATATATATACAATATTTGAGCTCTACAAGACTTGAAGGTTATTTTGTATTAGTTTGAATTTCAAACTGTTTTTCTCTGTTGTACTCTTGGCACTGCCATTTTTTAAGTACAGCACTTCATTTGCATAGTAATTACAAAGTTTCACAAATAGCATTAATGTCTGAAAGAAAGAGGTACACTCCATTTAAATTACTGACAGTATTTCATGACACATTTTTAACCGCACTTAAAAAAAAAAAAAAAAGGAAAGCTATTCCATTCTAATGTGCTGTACAGATTCCCAGAGCTCAGCAATATTTGTGCTTTAAGAAGGTAAAATCTTTTCCTGTGCTCTTTAGTGACTTCTAAAACCCTATTCATAAATACTGATTAGGCACTATTTCACCGTAGGACACAGTGCTGTTGGCACAACTCCCTACTCAGAGCCAAATTGGAAATGTTAGTACAGTAAATTAGGCCAGATATCCTAGTTGTACTGCACAGGAAAGATCACCTTTAATAAATAGATGCTAATGTAGCACTTGGATCACTTATGGCTGTAAATGTAAATCCTTGGTCTTGATTTCAGGAAGTTAAAAAAAACAAAAGGAAAGGAAAAAGACATTCAAGGAATGTGTGGTATTTGAATGAAAAAAGAATAATAAAGAGCAAATATGAAAGTATAATCTTTTTTTTGGAATAACTGTAAATTTGAACAAAAATATGCTGCTTAATAGTAGTATGAGGGAAGGGAAAAAAGAAAGAAGAGGTCTCTAATTCTTTCCAGTTATGTCTCTGTAGTATATGTTTTTGGAGAAGGCAATGGCACCCCACTCCAATACTCTTGCCTGGAAAATCCCATGGACGGAGGAGCCTGGTGGGCTGAGGTCCATGGGGTTGCTAAGGGTCAGACACGACTGAGTGACTTCACTTTCACTTCTCACTTTCATGCATTGGAGAAGGAAATGGCAACCCACTCTAGTGTTCTTGCCTGGAGAATCCCAGGGACGGGGGGGCCTGGTGGGCTGCCATCTCTGGTGTTGCACAGAGTCGAACACGACTGAAGTGACTTAGTAGTAGTAGTAATATTTGTTTTCCTTTGTTTTTATCTAGGTCTGTTCCTGTATGCATTCTATACTATGTATTTTTAACTAGTTTTCCTTTCTCTTCAATTGTTTGTACATAATTACTCTGAACAAACTTTGTTCCTCTAGAAATAAAGCATCCTTGATGAAGGATTCCTGACTTAAACATCCTAAGCTCTTCACTCATATGCTTTCTGTATCAAATTAACACACACAAAGAAGAGAAGTGAAAAGCAAAGGAGGAAAGGAAAGATATAGCCATTTGAATGCAGAGTTTCAAAGAATAGCAAGGAGAAATAAGAAAGCCTCCCTCAGTGATCAGTGCAAAGAAATAGAGGAAAACAAAAGAATGGGAAACACTAGAGATCTCTTCAAGAAAATTAGAGATACCAAGAGAATATTTCATGCAAAGATGGGCACAATAAAGGACAAAAATGGTATGGACCTAACAGAAACAGAAGATATTAAGAAGAGGTGGCAGGAATACACAGAAG
>NW_011494898.1:3660994-3676150 GCF_000754665.1 Bison bison bison
TTTCATTCCAATCCCAAAGAAAGGTAATGCCAAAGAATGACTCAAACTACCACACAATTGTACTCATCTCACATGCTAGTAAAGTAATGCTCAAAATTCTCCAAGCCAGGCTTCAGCAATACGTGAACTGTGAACTTCCAGATGTTCAAGCTGGATTTAGAAAAGGCAGAGGAACCAGAGACCAAATTGCCAACATCTGCTGGACCATCAAAAAGCAAGAGAGTTCCAGAAAAACATCTACTTCTGCTTTATTGACTATGCCAACACCTTTGACTTGTGTGGATCACAACAAACTGTGGAAAATTCTGAAAGAGATGGGAATACCAGACCACCACAGCATTTCAGAAATCTGTATGCAGGTCAGGAAGCAACAGTTAGAACTGGACATGGAACAACAGCCTGGTTCCAAATAGGAAAAGGAGTACGTCAAGGCTGTATATTGTCACCCTGCTTATTTAATTTATATGCAGAGCACATCATGAGAAATGCTGGGCTGGAGGAAGCACAAGCTGGAATCAAGATTGCTGGGAGAAATATCAGGAGGAATTTGAAATTCTTTATGAAGGTCAATATCTAGAAGAAATCTTTATTTTTATATTATATTGCTTTAAAAAAAAGAATGTAAACCACAGAACACACACTCTTTGAAATATAATAGTACAATTTGAGTATCTGAACTCATTTGTCCTTCAGCCCTGGAAATTGTTCTAGAAAATACATTTCTATTTACTTAAGAGCTCCCTGTTATTTTATTCTTGATCTTTCTGCCATTTGCTGGCACACAAGCATAGGTTACCATTCGCTCTAACAAGTTTTATTTTATTTTAGAGAGGAACAGTGTTAATAAAATGCCTTGAAGTTTGAACTCTCTACTTTCACACTTTCCTGGTAATTATCCATTCAGGAAGACACCTCAAGAAAGAAGCATCTTTCTGAAATCAATACAAAAGGAAAAACAAACAGTTGTATAATAGCATTTCTGCCAGTCCTGTCAACAGATATGCTTAAAGCATAAATGTCAATTCGTTTTAGAGGGATTATGGTATCACCCTTATAAATAGAAGCTAGAATCATATAAATAGCTGTCTGCACATGCTTGTTGGCCTTCCCAGTTTCCATCTTTCCCAAAGAGACCTAATCCTGAGAACATGAAATATCCCAAGAAAGAAACTTTGAAAAATAAAAAAAAATGTGATCCAAATCAAAATGGTTAAAGACTAGAAGGGCGTTAACAAATCTGAGAAATAATGAGACCAATTGTTGATCTCATTAGATTACCTCACTGAGAACGCTATGCTGCCACTATTACTACTAATGCTGCAAATTATTATTATTATTATTGCATTGTTGCTGCTGCTGCTATTGTTTTTATTAGGTTTCAGAGCAAATCTCTTTTAACCTAAAAAATCAGGGTTGGAAGGTCGTCACTGGGGAAAAGACGGAAATTTATTTTTCATTAATCATTTTAAATACATGACATTTAATTCTTATATCTAATTTGAGGTAGAAATTACTCTCATTTCATAGATGAGGAACAGAGATCTTAAATGACAATGCCACATTCACAGAAGTAGAATATGAAGAAGTAAGGATTTGAACTCAGGAATATTTGACTTCAAAACTTTGTCATGTTTCCCGCATACTGTAATTCTTCTCATGCGAATCTCAAATTCACTGAACAAAGTAGATTTTATTTTCTATATTGCCTATATTGCCTATATTTCAATATATATTGAAAATATATATTCAATTTTCAATGTCTTTTTTAATATGCAATGACAATTTTTATTATTTTTATTCACTATTTTAATATTTAATATTAATTTAATATTTAATATTTTAAAATATTATAATAATGTTTATTGTTTTATTTACACTAATTATATTCTACTGTCAGATCAGGGTTCACAGGTCATAGGTCGCTTTCCTATAATACAAGTCTATTGTGTACTGCATTAAATTTTGATTAATGAATCTATCCATTCATTCACTCACTTAATTTTATTCAAATAGGTTTCCCAGGTGGCACTAGTGGTAAAGAATCCACCTGCCAATGCAGGAGACATAGACATGGATTCGAACCCTGGGTTGAAAAGATCCCCTGGAGGAGGGCTTGGCATGGCAACCCACTGCAGTATTTTTGCCTGAAGAATCTCATGGACAGAGGAAGACTGAGGGCCTACGGTCCATAGGGTTGCAAAGAGTCAGACCGAAGACTGAAGTGACTTAGCATGCATGCAAGTACTGTAATATTGTCAAGTAGTGAGGGTATGTAAAAATGAATGAATCACAATATTTCCCCTCAAGGAGTCCACAGTAGCATGGGAAAAACACAAACAAAGCAAATAATGGAAATATCTGAACATAGAAATGGTGTGGATAAAGAGATATAGGAGAAAAGAGAATGGAAAAGAGCCAGGTATGACTTTCAGGAAGATTTTGCAAATGAGACAACGTTTGAGCTAGAATATAAAGGATGGGATTTTAAAGTGGAGGGCATAGGAAACAGATGTGCACAACCAGTTATGGTTCAAGGGTGTTTCTGCCTCTCTGTGGCTGAAAGACCATAAGAAATCTGCTCAGCTTCCATCAGTCTCAGTTTCATTATCTCTAAAATGAAAAACATCATGGTTCCTACCACATAGGGCTACTGTGCAAAGTAAATTAAATAATTCATGTAAAAGTATTTTTCAGACTACCTAACCCAGAAAGAACACTCATTAAATATTAGCTAATATTACTTTACAATACACTGTAGCTATGCTTTCATTATTTAATAAGCACACTGTCTAGTATGGTAAGTGGAAATTCTGGTTAAATATTCTAGTTAATAGTTATGTTTCATTTGTGAACATGCAATTTTCTAAAAATTAAAATATTGAAGATGACTTTGGCTTCAGAGAAGATTGAGTAAATCTTTTCCTTGTCCCTAAACCCAAGTGCAACTAGAAACTTTGGATTACATAAAGTAAACATAAGAATACTGAAAGACAGAGACAAGAAAGCAACCAGCTAGAGATTCTAAGACCCAAGAAACTACATAAGAGTGAGCTTTCCTTTAGTTTGCTTTTTGCTTTATATATCCTAGACTTCAAGCAGGAGAAGCCAGAAAACTGGAAACACCAATGGGTAGAGACAGAGAAAGTCTCAGAAGGGGGCTGCTCTCGCTGAGACTTGGAAGGGGGCAGCCTAGTGAGATGGAAAGCATTTAAGATATTCATTGCTTTTATCCAGTCAAATATCACAGAAAAAAATGATGCCTCCTCCACCTGTGACAGCAAAGGCCAAGTGAGGATCCTGGACTTTCAACCTTCAAAAAGCCCTAATCACTATCCTTCTGATGTGGATCTGCCCCTCACAGCCCTCATCCACCACCCCTGACATTTGTACGAGAGAAGGACAAGTAAAAGCCTGGAACATCCAGCCCTACTAGGCAGTAATGATGCCTCCAGTCCTGCAATGTCAGTTGAGACCCATAATGAGATTGGATTTACATCCCTACCCAGCAGTAATGAGGCCCTCCTCTTACTCCCCACTGGGGTGTTATTGGCTGAGGTCCAGTGAAACGTCAGGATTTTGATGACTGCCCGGTGATAATGAAACCACCTTCCTCCCACATCCCATTCCTCTACTGGCAGCAGAGGCCAAGTAGAGACAGTGAGGTGGCATTCCTACACTTCCTAGAAATGGAGATATTAGTGCTGCCTAGTTGAGTGGGAACTGGAACTTCCACCCTTACCCAGCAGTAACACAAAGCTCCCACCTCAGGTGTCAATTGAGACCTAGTAGGGGGCCCGTCAGAGAAGGCAATGGCACCCCACTCCAGTACTTTTGCCTGGAAAATCCCATGAACAGAGGAGCCTGGTGGGCTGCAGTCCATGGGGTCGCTAGAGTCAGATACGACTTAGCGACTTCACTTTCACTTTTCACTTGCATGCATTGGAGAAGGAAATGGCAACCCAATACAGTGTTCTTGCCTGGAGAATCCCAGGGATGGGGGAGCCTGGTGGGCTGCCGTCTATGGGCTTGCACAGAGTTGGACATGACTGAAGCGACTTAGCAGCAGCCGCAGAGGCCCGTACTGCAACCCCCACCTCCTCTTGCTAGAGCAGCATCAGAGGAATCCAGCTAAAATGGAAGGTTTAAATAAGATTCAGAGTCTTATAAAACCCAGAATATCAAGTTTCAATTTAAAAATGTACTCATCAAAAAGATCTCAAAATGAATGAAAAAGATGTCAACACTAGGATGACAGAGGTATTAGAATATCTGACAATGATGTTTAAATAAGCATTATAAAAATACATCAAGAAACAATACACTTGAAGCAAATGAAGAAATAGAAAATATTAGTATAGAATTAGAAAATCATAGTGGAGAAGTAGAATATATGCAAAAGAATCAGATGGAGATTTTAGTGAAAAATACACTAATCAGAACAAAAGCTCAATGGACGGGCTTGGCAGCGGGTTATAGAGGACAGAGGGAAGAGACAGTAGACTTGAATGTAGAACAATAGAAAGGACTCAAACAGCAGGAGAAAAATGAACAAAATATCAGGGACATGTGAGACTATTAAGAAAAATAAAAGTATGACATTCAAATCATTGGAATCTCAGAAGGAGAGGGGAAAGAGTCCAGTGCTGAAAAATCACTGAACAAAGCAATGGATGTGGTGGATTTGGTAAAATTATAACCCTATTGCTGAACCAATACCAAGCAGGCTGCACACATGCGTGCTGTCATGTCTGACTTTTTATGACCCCCATGGACAAGCGCCCACCAGGCTTCTCTGTCCGTGGGATTTCCCAGGCAAGAATACTGGAGTGGGTTGCCATTTCCTCCTCCAGGGAATCTTCCCAACCCAGGGGTCAAACTCGCATCTCCTGTGGCTCCCACATTGGTAGGCGGCTTCCTCACCACTGAGCCACCTGGGAAGCCCCCAAGCACACAAAACCCAAAGAAATATACCAAAACACATGGTATTTAAAATAGAAATCTAAACCATGGTCAGGAAGACACAAAGATTAGAACAGAGAAATAAGAGAGAGAAAGAGAACAAAGGGGGAAAACAAAAAAAGAAAAAACAGGCAGAAGTTTACTAACATCAATAATTAAATTTTATGGGGATGATCTAAACACATAATTAAAGCACAGAGATGGCCAGAGTATGAAAAATCATGAACTATCTACTAGAACCTTACTGAAAATGAAATAAAATGGTCAAGTTGGAAGTAAAAGGATTGGAAAAGATACACAAACAGTAACCAAAAAAAAAAAAAAAAAGTAGTGTCTATATTAATATCAAGTAAAATTGATTTCATATCAAAGAAAATTACCAGAGACACAGAGAAACATTATATATTGATGAATCAATCCATTAAAAAGACATGGCAATTCTAAGTGCTTATATACCAAATGACAGAGTTGCAAATTATTTGATGCAGGAACTGGTAGAACTGAAAGGAGAAATAGACAGACTGAAAATTAAAGTTGGAAAGTTCAACATCTCTCTCTAAACAATAGAGAGAACTAGACAGAAATCAGCAAGGATCTAGAAGAAATCAGCAATACCATCAAACATCAATGTCCAATCAACTATAACACTTCACCCAATAACAGCAGAATAAATATATTTTTAAAGGGTCTATGAACACATACCAAGATCATATCCCAAGCCATAAAATAAACTTAAACAAATTTAAAAAACTGAAATCATACAAAATTCATTTTCTGATTACAATGGAATCAAACTAAAAAGCCGTAACATATACCAGGAAAATTTCCAAACCCTTGGAAACTAACAACTCACTTGTAAATAATTCATAGGTCACAGAGAAAATCTCACGGGAAACACAAAATACATTGAATTGAATGAAAACAAAAGTATGCTATATCAAAATTTGTGGGATAGTGTGAGAGCTGTGCTGAAAGATACATTTATAGCACTGAGTATACATTAGAGTAGAGAAAATGTTTCTCATCAGTAATCCAAGTTTTTAACCTCAAGATTCTGGAAAATTAAGAGTAAAATAAATCCAAATCAACTGGAATGGAATAGTAAAGAAGCAGCTGAAGATGAACACACACACAAAGAAAATCAATGAAACAAAGAGTTAGTTTTTTGAAAGGATCCATAAAGTTGACATACCTATAAGAGTGACAAAAAAGAGAAAATAGAAGTCTGTCATATCAGGAAGGAAATAAGAGATATTGCTATAGACCCTGCAGACATCTAAAGGATCAATTCATAATATTATGGACAATTCTATATAAATTTGAAGAATCAGATGAATTGAGCCCATTCCTTGAAGAACATATTACCACAACTACCCAGCATGATCATTTTAATAGCTCTGTAATTATTAAGTTAAATTCATAACTTAAATATTTCCCAAAAGGAAATATACGGGCTCAAGTGATTACAGTAGAGAATTCTAAATATTTTCAAAAGGATTAATATCAATACTACAATCTCTTTCAGAAAATAGAAGAGGGGCCACTTCCAATTTCATTTTATGAAGCTAGTAATAACCTGATATCAAAAGCAACAAAACACACCATAAAAAAGAAAACTACAGGCCAATATCTTTCTTCAATATAGATGCAAATATTCTTAACAAATATCAGCAAATAAAAAAGTGGGATTTATCCCCACCAAGTGGGATTTTTTTTCTAAGCGTGAAAGTCTACTTCATATTTGAAAACCAATCAGTAAAATCTCAGTTCAGGCTGCTGTAAGAAAAATACCAGAGGCTAGGTGGCTTAGACAACAAACACTTATTTCTCACAGTTTTGGAGGCTGGAAGTCTGAGATCAGGATGCCCGTGTGGTAAAGTTCTGGTGAGAGCCTCTTCTAGGCTGCAGACCACCATCTCTCCTTGTATCTTCACATGGCAGAAAGAGAGGGTCAGACAGCTTTCTGGGGGTCTCTTTTATAAGGGAACTAATCTCATAGAGGAGGGCTCCACCCATATGACCCGATTATTTCTCAGAGACTCCAACTCCTATCACAATAGAGGTTAGGATTTCTACATATGAATTTGAAGAAGACAAATATTCAAGTCATTGCACCACCATATTAACAAACTAAATTGGAAAAATCATATGATCACACAAATCAAAGTAGAAGCATGTGAAAAAATAACAGACATTCATGATAAAAGCTTTCAGAAAAGTAGGATTAGAGAACTTTCTAAACTGATAAAGTATATCTACAAAGCACCTCCTGCTAACATTGCTATTAATGGTGGAATAAACTGTCCTTATTTATGATTGTCTTTGTAGAACATATCAAGGAATCTACAAAATAAACCTAAAATGAAAAGGTGATTAAAGCTATATCACAGGATAAAAGATAAACATACAGAATCAATGTAGTGTTGTGAACTACCACAAAATATGTGGGCATCGCAATTAAAATACAGTACTATTTATAATCCCTCAATAAGATATGAAATATTTAGGTATAAATATAGCAAAGTTTCTACAGGATTTATATGATAAAAACTACAATGTACTGATAAAAAAAATCATAGGAGATCTAAATAAATGGAGAGACATTTCACGTTTGTGTACTGGAAGATTCAACAAAGTCTCAAAAAATGATTTTTCCAATTTAGTTTGTTAATACGGTGGTGCCATGACTTAAATATTTGTGTCTTCTCCAAATTCATATGTAGAAATCCTAACGTCTATTGTGATAGGAGGTGGAGCCTTTGAGAAATAATTAATTTCTTCCCAAATTGATATATAAGTTTAAAATGATTCATATAAAAACACAAGCAAGATTTTTGTGGATTTATATAACATTTTTCAAAAATTTATATGGAAATGCAAAGGAACTGAAACAGTTAAAACTATTTGGGAGATACAATGAGGAATAAAGTAGGAGAAATTCATTTATCTGACTTTAAGACATATTTAGTTATAGTAGCAAGATTGTGTGGTGTTGGCAGAGGGATGGACAAATAAATCGAAGGAACAGAATAGAGAACCCAGGACTGGTCCTGGACACATATGCCCAACTAATGTTTGTCAAAAAGGAAAGTAGCCTTATGAAAACTGATGCCAAATTTTATGGGACACCCATAAGCCCCAAACTGTCTGAACCTAAATATCAGACCTTTTACAAAAGTAAATTAATTCAAAACAGATTTTGGATTTAAATGTGAAACAGAAAACTATAAAATGTTTAGAAAAACTCTATAGGAAAAAAATCTTTAGGATCTAGAGCTAGCAAAAAGTGCTCAGACCTGATACCAATAGCACAGTCCAAGAAATGAAACAGTGATAAGTTGGACTTTATCAAGTTAACTTTGTTATGTGAAACACGCTGTTAAGAGAATGAAAGACAAACCAAAGACCAAGAGAAAATATTTGCAAACCACAAATACAGCAAAGAACTAGTATCTACAATATATAGAGCATTCTCCAAACTCAACATTTAAAAAATCCATTTAGAAAAATAAGCTAAAGATACAAACAGTGACTGAAGTGAATGCACAGATCCCAAATAAACACACAAGGAGATGTTAAACATCATTTGCTAGAAGGAAAATGAAAATTAAAACCATGAGATACCATTACATACCTATCATAATGACTAAATTTTAAAAGTGTGAGAGAACAATTGCCAGGGATGGCATAAAGACACTGAATCACTCACCCATTGCTGTTGCTGGTAGGAATCCAAGTAGTACAGCCACCCTGGAGAATTATCTGGAAGTTCCTTCCCCTTTTTTAAAAATGTTTGATGCTAGTAGAGAAAATAGAAGGTAAGTCCAGTGACAGTTTAAATTATACATCTTGGAATAAAATACCTAAGTGCTAGATACTTATGCGACATCTTCATATGCACTATCTCATTTAACACTAACAGCGTCAGGAAGAGGAGGGTATTATTAATATCCCTATACTAAAAATGTACCTTTTTTACAAATAAGCAAGCTGAAGCTCAGAGAAGTAAACTTACTAAACCAAGGTCACACAGTTTGCAACTGACAGTGCTGGAAGCTTGCTTTGAAAACTGTATCAATTCAAGACTCCATCCACCCAATTAAGAATCAGTTCATTATAGCAGGCAATTACTTTAATAACAACAACCAAAAGCAAACAAACAAACAAAAACTAAATGAAGCTACTCTATAATTCAGCAGTTTCACTCTTGGACACTAACTTCAGGGAAATGAAAGTTTGTGTTCACACAAAAATCTTTACATGAAGCTTTAAAACACCTTTATTCTTAATAGCTAAAAACTATAAGTAATCTGATTTTTCTGCAAATGACATTTTTGGGTCAACAGAAAGAAAAAAAAAAAAAACTATTAACACACACAAGCGGGATGAATCTTGAATTACACTGAGTGAAAAGTCTGTCCTAAAAGGTTACATATTGCAAGATCCCATTTTAAAAACATTCTTAAAATGGACAAATTGTAAACATGGAGAACAGATTAGTGATGACCAGGCATTAAGGAGGGAATGAGGGAAGTAGGCAGTTAGGGTGGCTATGAAAGAACATCATGGGAGATCCCTGTGGTGATGGAAATACTTTCTGTCTTGACTGTATCAATGTCAGTGTGCTTACTGTGATACAGTACAATACTTTCACAAGATTCTGTCTTCAGTTCAGTTCAGTCGCTCAGTCGTGTCTGACTCTTTGCAACCCCATGAATTGCAGCACACCAGGCCTCCCTGTCCGTCACCAACTACCAGAGTTCACCCAAACTCATGTCCATTGAGTTGGGGATGCCATCCAATCATCTCATCCTCTGTCGTCCCCTTCTCCTCCTGCCCTCAATCCCTCCCAGCATTAGAGTCTTTTCAAATGAGTCAACTCTTCTCATCAGGTGGCTGAAGTATTGGAATTTCAGCTTCAGCATCAGTTCTTCCAAAGAACACCCAGGACTGATCTCCTTTAGGATGGACTGGTTGGATCTCCTTGTAGTCCAAGGGACTCTCAAGAGTCTTCTCCAGCACTAGTGTTCAAAAGCATCAATTCTTCAGCCCTCAGCTTTCTTCACAGTCCAACTCTCACATCCATACATGACCACTGGAAAAACCAGAGCCTTGACTAGACGGACCTTTGTTGGCAAAGTAATATCTCTGCTTTTGAATATGCTGTCTAGGTTGGTCATAACTTTCCTTCCAAGGAGTAAGCATCTTTTAATTTCATGGCTGCAATCACCATCTGCAGTGATTTTGGAGCCCAGAAAAATAAAATCTGACACTGTTTCCACCGTTTCCCCATCTATTTCCCATGAAGTGATGGGACCAGATGCCATGATTTAGTTTTCTGCATGTTGAGCTTTAAGCCAACTGTTTCACTCTCCTCTTTCACTTTCATCAAGAGGCTCTTTAGTTCTTCACTTTCTGCCATAAGGTTGGTGTCATCTGCATATGTGAGGTTATTGATATTTCTCCCAGCAATCTTGATTCCAGCTTAAAGGGTAAATGAGATCTCTGTGTATTATTTCTTACAACTGCACGTGTATCCACAGTTATCTCAAAGTTTAATGCAAAAAAAAAAAAAAATATATATATATATATATATATATAGAATGCTATGAAGTGGATTGGGCTACCCTAGTGGCTCAGATAGTAAAGAATCCACCTGCAATGCAGGAGACATGGGTTCAATCCCTGGGTTGGGAAGATCCCCTGGAGAAGGGAATGGCAACCCACTCTAGTATTGTGGCCTGGAGAATTCCATGGACAGAGGAGCTTGGCAGGCTACAGTCCATGGGGTTGCAAAGAGTCTGACATGACTGAGAGACTTTCACACACATACATGAAGTGGATTAACTTTGTCTTCATGATTTTTATTTTCTTGATGCTTTTCTCCCATTTTAATTTTTCCCTTCTTGCCCCATACATCTCCCTGTTTTTCTTAGACAGATGTTTCTGACCACTTGTACTCTACAGGTTTTGGGTGTTTTTTCAGTCTTAACTACTATCCAGATTTTCAACCCATGGTCTGTCTTGCTGCATCTGCAGTCAACCAGCTACATTCCTCTTCTAAGTTCACTGATCACGTGACCAGAGTCTTGGCCCTTTGTCCTGCCACTTCTGGACTCCGATGAAATGGTATACTGCTTGATGCCACCCTGAAATGTGGACGAGTTGCCTCTCATAGGCAGCAGGGCCGAACAGGAGAGACCTAGGCATGTAAATTTTTTTAGTCCACCTAGGAGATTGCTCAAATCTACATGTGGTTTATAAAACAGTGGCTGTTGTGGTAGGATATTTTCTTGTTTTGTCTATTCTCCTTCCCTGCCTTGCTTTCTTACCTTCTTCATTCTTGCTGCACTGAGATTGAACACTGCTGCTGCTACTAAGTCGCTTCAGTCGTGTCGGACTTTGTGCGACCCCATAGACAGCAGCCCACCAGACTCCCCGGTCCCTGGGATTCTCCAGGCAAGAACACTGGAGTGGGTTGCCATTTCCTTCTCCAATGCATGAATGCATGCTAAGTCACTTCAGTCATTTCAGATTCCGTGCAACCCCATGGACAGCAGCCCACCAGGCTCCTCTGTCCACGGGATTCTCTAGGCAAGAATACTGGAGTGGGTTGTCATTGCCTTCTCCGGAGATTGAACACTACTCCCCTCAAAAAAAAAAAAAAAAATGTTTTGGCAGTTAACTTCTATCTGCCTT
The DNA here is from genome assembly GCF_000754665.1 of Bison bison bison. Taxonomy (NCBI): domain Eukaryota; kingdom Metazoa; phylum Chordata; class Mammalia; order Artiodactyla; family Bovidae; genus Bison; species Bison bison. Next base: position 3,672,653 of record NW_011494898.1, read on the forward strand.
TGTTTTTCAGAAAAAAAATTTTTATAGTTCCCACTCCTATATACCAAGTATCTTCTTTGAATTTCTTGACTAAAGCAGTCAGGCAATGATTTAAATGTGTTTAATTCTTTGGGCTTATTCTTGCCATTCTTTATGCCAACAACCAGCTAATTTGGAAACAGCATAGCATAGTGGTTTAAAGAAGAATTTTTGAAGTCAGACAAGCACTTCTTGCTGTGACATTTACATTTGTTTGCATTTTAAACAAACTATTCAAAATTTAGAAGCATCTGTTTCATGAATAAATTGGTGATAATATCAGTAGCAAATAATTTTTGTGAGGATGAAATAAATGATATTTAGAAGTACTGAACAGACCAACTAACCTGTAATTAATATTATTAAATGCTCCAGTCTTCTTGTCGTCTTCTCAACAGAGATTCTAACCAATCACAGTGGTTTGACTTCATTATTTGGGGTATTCTTGCTTCTCCAAACAATTTTCCCTACCTATACTTTTTAGTGTGTATATATATATATATATATTTTTTTTTTAATTTTACAGCCCCTTCCCAAATCACCATGTTGGCAGCAGACTGCAAAGGAGCAGTACTTGAGTGCCTGATAGCCAAGTGTTTATACTGCTAATGATGAAAACATAGGCCAGTGACCTCACCTCTATTAGCTTTACTCTTCCTATGTGTAAAAGAGAACAATGGGATATTATGTGGATTAATTAAGACTGATCCTAATAAATACCCATAAGGATCATAACATTCTAACAAACCCTCTTTTTTTTAAAAAAAAAAATATTGTATCTTGCCACAAGGGGATAGATCTGTACAGGTAAAATTTCAACATATGAATTTAGTTTAGTAATTCAATAACTGATAGTCATGGATTTATAGCTTAGAAATACACGTTTATGGTATTTTTTAAATTCCATGGTGCTAGAGTGAGGTACTAGTATTTTTTATATATTATTACATAGATATATGCAAAGGAGGGCTTCCCTGGTGGCTTAGATGGTAAAGAATCTGCCTGCAATGTGGGCGACCAGGGTTCAGTCCCTGCCTTGGGAAGATCCCCTGGAGAAGGGAATGTCTACCCACTCCAATATTCTTGCCTGGGAAATCCCACGGACAGAGGAACCTGGCAAGCTATAGTCCATGGCGTCCCAAAGAGTCAGACATGACTTAGACTCTAACACTTTCACTTTCAAGCAAAAGAAATCAGGATATATGATGTTTTATATTTTTATATATTTCCACCATAGCAGTTTTCAAAATTCATTGTCATAATCTTTTTTATTAATGAATAACAATATTGTACAAAAGGATATCATTGTCTAAAACAAATTACATGACCTCTTTGCTGTGTTGGGAGAAAGAAGCAAAATAGTTGCATAGCTACTGAATGTAGCAAGGATTGCCCTTAGTGTAAAAAAATGATAAAGGTAGAGGGAAAAACTGAATAAAATTAATCAACAAAAAAGATAAATAAAAAGAAAACACTTAAAGAAGCATTCTCTAACTGTTGTTCCTCACCAGGCTGAAATGTGATATTAACCATAACTACCAATCATACAGCTTCATTCAAGTACATTAGCCACAGAGGAGTGTAATAAATTTAGTACTAACTTGTTTTTCATATTGAGTTACTTACTAATGTTAGTGGCAGTGGAATTACCGTGATCAAATGAACACATTTATGTGCACGTGTGTAATTCAAGCGAGACATTAAATCACAAAAATATAAACAACAGTGTGTGCTATTTGTCAGAAACGTCCTGGGAAAATTGTCAACCAGGGCTTTATTACCGCTCTGAGAAAAAAGTGTGCTCTGCCAGGGTAGGCAGCTGCCTCCCTCCAGAACCTCATGGAGAGGCCTCGCCCCACTCCTGCTAAGACACCAGGAGCCATCACCTCATTTCCGGTGTACCACTTCCGGCTGTGCTTCTGGCAAAGAGACTTAATTTTTTCATTAGCTAGTCTAATTAAAATCCTCTTTGCCTTTTTATTTTTCACATCTGGACTTTACTTAAAAATTAAATAAATAACTGGGAAGAAATATTTATAATATAAATATTTAGGCTGTGTCTATAACCATGAGTTAATTTGATCTTCTACACAAGGTTAACAGTCTAAAAACTGATAGGAAATGTTAGTAAGGAGCACAATTACTATAATCAAAGAAATTTGTTCATCTAGAATAGTACTGTTGAATAAAAGTATAATATGAACCACGTAATTCAAAATTTTCTAGTAGTCGTATTTCAAAATTTTTTTTTTAAGTGTATTTTAGAGTTTTAGAACATCTCAATGAAGACTTAAAAAGTTTAACTGACATGTATGCCTAATGGCTACCATATTTAAAAGTACAGACCTCTGGCGAGAGTATAGATATAATATAAGCTTAAGTGGCAAAGAATTCTGAGAAAGGACTTTGGGATAGTTCTGAATAACTGCAGACAAACACAATCTTAACCAATAATTTTTAAAATGTTTGAAACAATGATCATTCAAAATTTCGGTATTCCAGAGGCAGAGACTGAGTATGAAGTATGTGGATGGAAAGAAGGCTATAGTATAGGAGATTACTTGCCTTAAGTTTTAAAGTTAATGATTTATCAAGATGACAGAGAAAGAGGCAATCAGGCTGAGCTGTGGGAAATAATTCATGTCACTGAATTTGCAACTCAATGATATCAGGGTTAAAATTAGAACTGAATTGAATTAAATTTTCCTGGTTAGCTCTCATACACCATACATATGGGAATATAAAGATAAATGAGGACGACAAAATTCTTGTTCTTGAATGACTCACAATAAAGTGGATACAGAATATGATCTAACTGAAAAGGACAATTTAAAACAAACAAACAAAAAAGCAAAATCCAGCTAAGTCCAAAAAAATTTAATTCATGAAATGGATCATTTTAAAACTGAGTAAGGTGACAGTAGGAAAATTTTATTTTCCTATTTTTTCAGGATTAAAAAATATTTTTATACTGAGACAAAAACATTTTATTTGTGGATGTCTGTTTTAATAAATAACTTGATATGTAGCAAAGATATATCCAAATGTTCTTATCATATACACACTTATTTTTAAATTCATGTATTTGTAAGATGATTTGCTTTATAAATTATGCAGAAACCTGTTTATCCACAATTAATATAGCAGCAATGACTAGTCATATTTTTAAAGAAGGACCCCCAAAATATCAAAATTATAAAATAGTGGTTACTACACTGGATTTTTTTTCTTTTTCTTTTTTTTTTTTTTTGGCCAAGCATCAGTAAGAGGAGACTGCTCCAATTTTTTAAATTTATTTTTTTATTGAAGGATAATTGCTTTACAAAATTTTGTTTTCTGTCAAACCTCAACATGAATTAGCCATAGGTATACATATATCCCCTCCCTTTTGAACCTCCCTCCCATCTCCCTCCCCATCCCACCCCTCTAGGTTGATACAGAGTCCCTGTTTGAGTTTCCTGAGCCATACAGCAAATTTCC
>NW_011494898.1:3676250-3705827 GCF_000754665.1 Bison bison bison
TATGGTAATGTAAGTTTCCATGTTACTCTTTCCATACATCTCACCCTCTCCTCCCCTCTCCCCATGTCAATAAGTCTATTCTCTATGTCTGTTTCTCCATTGTTGCCCTGTAAATAAATTCTTCAGAACCATTTTTCTAGATTTCGTATATGTGTGTTAGAATATGATATTTATCTATCTCTTTCTGACTCACTTCACTCTGTATAATAGGTTCTAGGTTCATCCATCATTAAAGTTTTAAGTCAATAGATACTGAATCCAATACTTTATAAATGACACTGGAGCTAATGATAAGTTTTTTAAAGCCTTTTTGAGGGCTTCTTTAAAGCAAAAGGCTGAAAATCACATAGCATGAGAAATTCATATCATTCCTGGCAAGATAAAAATGGTTAAAATAGTATGTGGCAAACAGTATGGCAACAATTTGAAGTGCATTTTTATTAGTAAATAGTGTTTGAATAGACTTTGTCATCAACATAACAGCAAAGAAACTACTTGACTAGAAACATTTCTAAATGTTCCTTATATCAGTCAGGCTTCAACCAGAGAATCAGAAAACTGTATCAGTTGCAAATATATATATATATATATGTATGAAGTGAAGTGAAAGTCGCTCAGTTGTGTCTGACTCTTTGCGACTCCATGGACTATACAGTCCATGGAATTCTCCAGGCCAGAATGCTGGAGTGGATAGCTGTTCCTTTCTCCAGGGGATCTTCCCAACCCAGGGATCAAACCCAAGTCTCCCATGTTGCAGGTGGCTTCTTTACTAGCTGAGCCACAAGGGAAGCCCATATATATATATATATATATACATATACACACGCACACACACACATACATACACACAGTGCTTGTGCCCAGCTGTTAAGTCATGTCCAACTCTTTGTGACCCCATGGACTGGAGCTCACCAGGTTCCTTTGTCCATGGGATTCTCCAGTCAAGAATACTGGAGTGGGTTGCCATACTCGCCTCCAGGGGATCGTCCCTGACCCAGGGATCGAACCCACATCTCTTATGTCTCTTGCACTGGCAGGTGGGTTCTTTACCAGTAGTGTCACCTGGAAAGTCCCATGTATATATTCAAATATATTATCTATCTATCTATCTATCTATACACACACACACACACACACACACACACATACATAGTAAATAAACTCCTTGCACTACACAGAACAGCCTTCTACATTCTGCATCCTCTGGTCATGTTTGTATGAGAGTACAGACAAGGAGGCTCTTTTCCCCCTCTGCTGGAAACTCGTACAATGGCTGATTCAAATGTTTCACCATTCTGCACGTGTCCACAAATGACTGCAAAAACCCCACTGGTATTGATTTGGAGGTTATCAATAAATTTTAGCAAGTAGACAAATTCACAAATACAGAATTCACAAATTTTTAGGGTCAACTCTATACATGTTCAGTAAACCTAAGTCAGTAAAATATACTTTGAAAGATGTAACACATGCAAATGTCAAAATTTATTATAGACATCAGATTGTGGATAAATGTTAACTATTTTATGCTTCATTTTCTAAAATGGAAACACACTAGTTTCAAACTAATGTTTTAACAAATAATGAATTCTGTGTTCTTTGGTGAAGAGAATAACTTAAATGTCACTACAGGCATCTAACATTTTAAGGTTTTTTAAAATGTAAATGAAAATTGGTATTGAACTATCCATTTTAGAGTATTCACATTTAATCACATAGTGTTGATAACCAAAAATTGTTAACTTTATGTTATACAGAAGAAAGTCAAAAAGTAAATGAAGAAAGATACTGTAAGTATTTCAATGAATATTTTTACTTTTGGCATATAGAATTCTGTATACATTCCTGATATGTTGTTTCAATGGTTTATATTTTTGTGAATGTGTGTATCTGTGTGTATGTGTCTGTGTGTGTGTCTTCCACTAACAAAGAAAGGTGACATTTAGAAGGCAAAGAGGAAAATGAATAAGAAAAGAAGCAAAAATCCCACAAGTGGCATTTCACTAAAACATTTAATTTTTATTCTAATGTTCTAAGCAATATATGGAAATGACAGCTTTTTGAAAAAGCAATTTCCTTTTTGGCCGGATGAAAGCAAAAATTCCTATATGTTCAAATGTATTTCAAACTTCAAAGGACAGAACAGCCTTGGCATTGGCGTGGTTCTCTCAAGCAGTTGGATCAATTGACTACATAATGAGTCCTTGGCTGTCCCTAACCAAAACTTTGCTGGACAGGTTCATTTACAATCCTCAAACAGAATGACCTTCCATCTGGCTTAATGGCCCCTGGATTGTTGCAAATGCGACCTGACATTTCCTTATGGGTGAGTTATTAAATTATATCACAGAGCACAATAACATAATTTGGTTTCAGAGCCTAAGTGAAAGTGATAGTCCAGCAGATTAAGATGTAAAATTCCTTTGCAAAATTAAGTTATTTATAATCTGATGCATACCCCCTTGTTTTATCTGCCATATAATGTAATTACTTTCCACAGTACAGTAGCTGCATACACTGACAATGCTGACAGAACAGAAACAGCATTTGAAAAGCGGAAGAGAACTTCAGCAAGCAGGTAACTGACTTTTATGGCCATCTTTTTAAAGTGAAACCACTTGCAATTTTTGCTTTTTTTTTCCTCCTAATGGAATTGATCCATTAAGCAGTGCTTCTCTCTTTCACTTAATAGTATTAGACATACTTAACTCTATGAGCTACAATTCCTTAATATAGCCCAAAATACCTGCTTTGAGATGACTAATACCAATATATTTAAATTTGGGGTTTTCATATATTTAGCTATTTCTAGCAGCCATGACTGGGTGGAAAGTAAAGCAGTGTCTCATCCATTACTCTATCAGACACTTGAATTATTACCTCTAATTCTCTAATAGTCTGGATTAATTTCAAAGACCAGTAAAGCTCAAAGAATAACTTACTTTTATACTTATTCATAGATAATAAAAATTTCCTTTGGATATTCTTTTGCCAGTAGAAAAAGAAAGATTTGAAGGTAAGATTTGCCTGTTGGTACAACTAGAATTTCCATTCAAACAAAGAGATTCTTCTGGTACATTTTACAGTCAAGAACTCCATTCTGCATGATGTCCAATCTCTTTCCTAGAATTTCCTAACTTTGTAAAGCACTTTCCTTTATTCTGTTCACTCATGGGTGCTGTTTATTTGCCATCAACCAAGCTTCAGTTGAACGTTCATTCAGCAACTTCTTTTGAGGGCTTACTAGTCAAGTCACTCTGCTGGGTTTCATAAAAACAAAGATACCACTGGAAACCACAATAATGTTAGCTTAAATGTGACTAAATACGAGACTTACAAGACCTACTAGACACATATATATATTTCAAGTGCCTAAAATACATCTGAAACCTATTAGGAGCCCGAACATTGTGGACGGTGCTCAATGAGTGCTTCACATGTCTGTTCTCATCTAAACATGCCCTTGCCGGATACTGTTATTTCTCCTTGTTCCACGTGAGGAAAACGAATAGGTTTAATCGTTTTTGCAAGTTCATGGAACTAATAATGGCCAACCATGTCTTGAAGTCAGAGAGAGTGGTTCCAAAGCCTACCCTTTGAGCAGTTATGTACACTGTTGTTTGTGCCTGCCCTTACTTAGGAAGTTCAATCATATGCAGGAGCTTATCCACAATAAAGGCATCTGGGATTAACCTACTTGGTGAGCTTTGTACATTCATGACAGCACTTTTTGTACCCTGCCCTCATCATTCAGATCCATGATATAAATTACACTATATAATATAGTGTTATATATATGTATGTATGTGTGTATATATACATATATGAGAATTTCAACTTTTTAATGAAACCAATTTGGGTCAATGAGAGCTAGCAACTTCACTTGAAGGAATATCATTCCCACATCACTGGTTTTATCAACAGTTAATTTGTCTCACATTCTGTCATCCAAGTTACATCACCTAGAGCTTTAAATCCAAGATTGAAGCTAATTTCCTGCATTAAACCTTCCCTCATTTAACAGTATTTACCAGTTCATGCGTCTCTTAATCTAATTGGGCTGTGTCTATATAAATCTGAATAATCTTATGCCAGGATGAAAGCATCAAACTGACATAAAGTCACAGAAATGCTATCAAGTGAATATTTCCTTCTAAGTTGTTGAAGAACACCATTTCTATTGATTACTTATCTTTTTTTTTCCTTCAATAAACTATACATAAGTTTCTCAGCCTTATGTGCTCTTGTTTTATTTTTGAGGGGACAGGAATTTGAACTCAATAACCCTAAACTCTTAGATGTTACCACATACCCTCAATAAGTGCAAAAAAGCATTCCTTCTCTATACTGTTAACATTTTCACATGGTTCCTTCCTGAGAGTTAGAAGAACTCATGGGGTGCTCAATGAATGGCATAGTCATCATGTCATTTAAAGCTTGCCAGTTGTTTTCCATACTAAAACTAGTATCTTATTTGTAATTATTTAAGAATACTACAAGGCCAGTGCTATAACCTGTATTTTGCAGTTTAAGAAATTATCAGAAATTTCAAAAAAATATGACTGGGGTCAGCTATTTATTGGAGTGTATGAATTTACACTTTGCCTCCCTTTTAAGATGAAAGATATAGCCAAGAGTACCACTCAGTTCCTTGTTGGCTCAGACGGTAAAGGGTCTGTCTACAATGCGGGAGACCCGGGTTCGATTCCTGGGTTGGGAAGATCCGCTGGAGAAGGAAATGGCAATCCACTCCAGTACTATTGTCTGGAAAGTCCCATGGACAGAGGCTACAGTCCATGGAGCCGCAAAGAGTCGGACACGACTGAGCGACTTCACTTACTTACCACTCAATTACAGTGCACAGAGTCCTCTACCTATTCCCCAATCCTACCATAAATCCACATATCATGTCTGCTCAAGCCAAATGACAGTGTCCAACTCCAGGCTTCTTTTCCTGCCCCAGGGACTGTGCATTTGTCTCTCCTCTTATTGAGGGCCATTGCTCCCATCCCTCCTTCCTTCATAAACCTCCACAGATTGAAGTCCTACTAGCCCTGAAGGATCAAATTCAAATACTAACTACTCTTGGGTATCTTGTTTTACCAGTTGAAGGTGAATTTTCCATGTGCTACAGACTCACGACCACAGTGTGCCCCTAACAGAGGTGACCTCAAACTGCCTCGTGGTGTAGTTTTCCCTTTTGTCAATGTTGTTTGCCTACAAAGTTCTAAGTCTCTCCAAGGTTATAAGAGGTATATATGCCCTGCCCCTCTCACCATGTACTTACCCTCACATAAATACATACCCAAGGGGGGGAAACTGGCTCTCCAGAAGGAAAAACAAGAAAATCAGTAATGTGCTGTGCTTGCCTATTTTAGTGATGTAAATACTCCTCCGTGCTCAATGTCAAGCTGCCAGTAGTTTAACAAGCAGTTCACAAAATGTCTTAACGTTGGAAAATTGACTCTTGATAGCTTTAGGAGCTGGCTCATATACACACATTTACACTTACTAGCCTAGTTCCATGTACACAGTCAATAATCAGTGGTAAGCAATAAAAGAAGCCAGCAAGAAGGAGTGTAGTACAGAAAGATAGGAAAGCAGGAAGCTGAGTGTGAAAATCTCAGTGTTTCAGATTTCCTATAATACGAATAAAGCAGAACCAGCATAATATTATAGTCTTGTTTCCCATTATTCTTGATGAAGGGTCCCCTTGTTTTTCTCAGGGTCTCTCTCTCTCTCATACACACACCATTCTTTGCCAGCTAGTTTTCCTCTTTCCTCAGACCCTCCCATCCAGTAACTAAAAATTATCACAGCAGGAGGAGAAAACCCAAGGTAGTGGACTTTGAGAAAGAGAGCATTTGCATCCGCCACAATTCACACAGCCCCTCAACAGTCCATTCTACACTGTTTTCATTAATCCAGGCTGGGAAGCTCAAGTCTGAAGGAGTTCAAGCATTTTACATCTCCAGGAGACACCCACCTTGCTGCTTTCCACTGGTGGCTACCCTGACCTGGATATCTCTGCAGCTAATGGTCCTTCAGAGAATTCTTGAAACGGAATTACTAAAATCTCATTTGGCTTTGTGTAAGTTCTTGACATTGGGCAGAGAGAGGTTACTCAGGAACACAGCATTCAATCCATGTGGACCAGCCTGATAGCTGGAAGGCAGGTGTAACATTTGTTTAGTCTTTCAGTTACTTTATATCACACCCATGATGAAAATGCCCCAGGAATAAACCAAGAATTAGCACATTAATTATAAATAAAGCATTATAGAACAACAGCAATTAACAGTTCAAACTAGTTTTTTAGTGCTATTAATCATGCTGAGCCACTAATAAAAAAAGTAACAGGAATGACAGAAGACAGTATAACCAATAAATTGTCTGTCTGTCTGTCTGGATGTCTTCTATCTCCCTACCTACAATCTTAGTTATATTATCTCAGGATTGTTTTTTTAATCCTGATTCTGCAACTTTCTACCTCTGAAATGCTATGCAATTAATTTAAATTCTCCAATTTTCTATATTCTCTACAAGGATGATGTCTAATGTACAACAGCAGTGTTGCTAACTTCTGTCTGTATATTGTTCTCTGTCTTCGTTTTGGTTCCCATTTCCTCTGACTTGTAATAAAAATGGCATACTTTGAAAATCACATATCATTGTCTACTTCCGTTCAGACGGAAATAGCCAAAACCTGCAGCCTAAGATATTTAGGCTAGGTAAGTGGGTGAATTTTACAACAGTAAACATTTAAAAATAAAGTAAGGATTACTCTCTTCATAGAAGGGAACAGAGAATTATCAAATCTCTCTAGAATTCTTAGAAATAATTCTCTATATATTAATGAATTTATTGGTTCCTTTCTCTACAGCCATTCTAAATATCAGGTTTTTTCCTACCCTTCTCCAAGGCTTTCTACAAAGATATTTCCTCCACAATTAGATACTATCAGCTCCTCAGAGTAACCAGTTCTTACCAGTTCCCTAGTGTTGGTGTCGAGGTTCCTATTATTTTGTCTGTTAATGCTCACCACAGTGTGCTATTATATTCTGTTCTTGTTTCTCCTTTTTATTCTTTTTGGTAGCTATTACACACTAGAATATTAACCTCTGCCTGGGCGATTTAAGTGTGTAATGATCATCTTTATATCCCCAGAACTTATTATCATTCCTGGTAATAATAACTGCTAGTTGACTGAAGGGAAGAAGGAGAAAATCTAATAAATGATCATTTTTTGATGGAAACCAAAAGTTCATTGTTCTTATGGAAGTAAAGAATATACCATTTTGTGTATAGATCATACTGATACACCCAAAGCAAATTAATGTACCAAATAAGAAAGGTCCCAACTCTCCTAGGTCTCTCAAAATTTCAAATATTCAAGCAAATATAATTTCTAGATCATTGCCGAAAATTGATTCTACATATAATTTAGAGAAATTCATGGTGCTCTATTAAGGTCCCACAATTAATATTTCCTTGAGAGGTATATAAGGGTGTTTTTATGACCCTAATATAATGTACAGTGCCTATACATTTCTTCATACCTCAAATGATAGTAAAAATAATTAATTTGATTTATGTTAAATTTTGGAAAATTAATTATATACATTAAGTCAATCTTGTTTTTCACTTAAATCTAGTGTTCTTTTTGTTGACATTAAATAGCCTCCCTGCTTCGAGGGTAGGGAAAGATTAAACAACAACAAAAAATCCTTCCACTTTCACATTTTCAAGTGAAAAAGATCTCTCAGTCACTTGTAACACATCTTAATTGCTTCATTATATTTTTATAGAGCACCTGAATTGCTTGGAAGCAGCTTAATTAAAATGGTGCTTGTTTTATAGTTAACGGAAATGCAAAAAACACATATCCTGCTGCAAATCAATCATATTTTTTCTTGGCTGCAGTCTTAAAGACAGTGTAGACTGGGCAGATTAATAAGGCACTGAAATGTTTCAGCACCATCAGAATTTAGATGCGTGTATCTTCTTGGACCTCAGCTTCTCATAAACCTTAATGTGATCTTTCCTTGGATCTACTACATCATTTAATGCATCGCGGACCATATTATATTTTGTGGTCTGACTGTATATTCACCAACTCTGTATGTTATGAAAGAAAAGGACTTTTCAATAAAGCAGCAGTTGCCATTAGGCATAATTCTATATTGCTTTTGTAGTTAGTTTACCTATTATTTTCAGTAGAAGTAATTGGGAAACTAAGAGACACTTTTGAATCCTAATTCACTGGCAGGCATGTTGCATGGTCTCAATTAAATCATTTAATTTATCTATGCTTATTTCCCTTTTCTAAATAAAAATGGACTTCTTCCCTGGAGATACGTAAAATAAGCTTTTTTGCGTGATTGTGATTTATGACTCTTAGAGGGAGAAAGGATAGAGTGTAGAACTTGAGAAGGTCTGTACAGGAAAAAAGGTGCTTGCAGTACCAGTGGGCAGCATCTGCATGGCAACTGCCAGAAATTTCTGAAATGACTAAGTAGCTCACCATAGGACTCTTGCAACAGTGCTGGTCTGACCTGCCACTGTTATTTTTCTTCCTTACAATCACAATCACGTTAGAATTTCCAAGCTCTTAAAGGTCTATGCCAGAATCTGCCTTGTTTCTCCTATGGGAGTGAAAAATGGGGGGACTTTTTAGAAATTCTTCTTACTTTGAATTTTGTTCCAAACCTAAAACATAGCATTCAGTCATTCACTGGATACTCATTCAATCAGTCAGTTCAGTCACTCAGTCCGGCCTGACTTTGCAACTCCATGGACTTCAACGTGCCAGACATGCCTGTCCATCACCAACTCCTGGTGTTTACTCAAATTCATGTCCATTGAGTCGGTGATGCCATCCAACCACCTCATCCTCTGTTGTTCCCTTCTCCTGCAACCCTCCATCTTTCTCCGCATTAGGGTCTTTTCCAGTGAGTCAGTTCTTTGGATCAGGTGGCCAAAGTATTGGAGTTTCAGCTTCAGCATCACTCTTTCCAATGAATATTCAGGACTGATTTTCTTTAGGATGAATTAGTTGGATCTCCTTGCTGTCCAAGGGACTCTCAAGAGTCTTCTCCAACACCACAGTTAAAAAGCATCAATACTTCGGTGCTTAGCTTTCTTTATAGTCCAACTCTCACATCCATATATGACTTCTGGAAAAACTATAGATTTGACTAGATGGACCTTTGTTGGCAAAGCAATGTCTCTGGTTTTTAATATGCTGTCTAGGTTGGTCATAACTTTTCTTCCAAGGAGCAAGCGTCTTTTAATTTCATGGCTGCAGTCACCATCTGCAGTGATTTTGGAGCCCCCCAAAAATAAAGTCTCTCACTGTTTCCATTGTTTCCCAATCTATTTGCCATGAAGTGATGGGACCAGATGCTATGATCTTAGTTTTCTGAATGTTGAGTTTTAAGTCAACTGTTTCACTCTGCTCTTTCACTTTCATGAAGAGACTTTTTAGTTCTTCACTTTCTGCCCTAAGGGTCATGTCATCTGTATATCTGAGGTTATTGTTATTTCTCCTGGAAATCTTGACTCAGCTTGTGCTCTTCTAGCCCAGCGTTTGTCATGATGTATTCTGCATATAAGTTAAATAAGCAGGATGACAATATACAGCCTTGATGTACTCCTTTCCTGATTTGCAACCAGTCTGTTGTTCCATGTCCAGTTCTAACTATTGCTTCTTGACCTGCATACAGATATCTCAGGAGGCAGGTCAGGTGGTCTGGTATTCCCATCTCTTGAAGAATTTCCCATAGTTTGTTGTGGTCCACACAGTCAAAGGTTTTGGCATAGTCAATAAAGCAGATGTTTTTCTGGAAGTCTTTTGCTTTTTTGATGATCCAGCAGATATTGGCAATTTAATCTCTGGTTCTTCTGCCTTTTCTAAATCCAGAAAGTTCACGGTTCACATACTGTTGAAGCCTGACTTTACTAGTGTTTGAGATGAGTGCAATTGTGTGGTAGTTTGAGCATTCTTTGGCATTGCCTTTCTTTGGGATTGGAATGAAGACTGACCTTTTCCAGTCCTGTGGCCACTGCTGAGTTTTCCAAATTTGCTGGCATATTGAGTGCAGTACTTTCACAGCATCATCTTTTAGGATTTGAAATAGCTCAACTGGAATTCCATCACCTCCACTAGCTTTGTTTGTAGTGATGCTCCAAAGTCCCACTTGACTTCACATCCCAGGATATCTGGCTCTAGGTGAGTGATCACAGCATCATGATTATCTGGGTCATGAAGACCTTTTCTGTATAGTTCTTCTGTGTATTCTTGCCACCTCTTCTTAATATCTTCTGCTTCTGTTAGGTCCATACCATTTCTGTCCTTTATTGTGCTAGTAACTCAGTTGGTAAAGCATCTGCCTGCGATGTGGGAGATCCTGTTTCGATTCCTGGGTCAGGAAGATCTGCTGGAGAAAGGATAGGCTACCCACTCCAGTATTTTGGGGCTTCCCTAGAGCCTCAGTTTGTAAAGAATCCATCTACAATGAGGGAGACCTAGGTTCGATCCCTGGGTTGGGAAGATCCCCTGCAGAATGGAAAAATTACCCACTCCAGTATTCTGGCCTGGAGAATTCCATGGACTGTATAGTCCATGGGTTTGCAACGAGTCAGATACAACTGAGCGAGTCATTCAATATCTGCTTACTAAACATTTACTATATTTCTGGCACAATTGATGTCAGATTTTATTGTTTTTGACATCAGTGACTAATTATAAAATATAGATATGAAATACAGGATGTAGATAATGTGATAATTGGAGAAAGAAAGAACCTTTGAACATTAAAATATGTATATTTTCAAGGGAAAATTCATAAACAAAATTTTTGACTAAGTAGTATTGTGTTACATGTTATGCTACGAATACAGTGATCAGCTGTGATTTACTAAAATACCACTGCACAAAGAAGTCATAGAGTTATATAAATGTCAGGGCCAGATTAGTAACAACAAACTTTTCCTGTAGTTAATGCTGAACTTTAAAATACAGTACTTAAAACTGATAGTACCCATCCCCTGCCCTAAATACACCCCCCCCACACACACACACATAATTTAGTTAACATAAAATAGAATGAAAAGAAATAGAATAAGCTTAATATACAAAAACACATGTTCCATTGACCAGAATAATCCACCATAATGGAAAAACTACCTCTAATTAGATTAATAACAGTTCTGGTTTGCTGGGTTGAATGGTAGCTGCCAAAAATATATTCTCCTATCCCTGGAACTTGCAAATGTGACCTCATTTCAAGAAAGTTTTTGCAGATGTAATTAAGTTAAAGATCTCTAGATGAGATGATGAATTATCTGGGTGAACTCTAAATTAAATAACAAAGTGTCCTTATAAGAGATTCACAGAGCAGAAACTCACAGGGAGAAAGAAGAGAAGGCCATGTGGAGAAGGAAGAACAGGGGTTGGAGTGATGCAGTCAGAAGCCAGGAATGTCTGGAGCTCCCTGAGGCTGGAAAAGTCAAAGAAGAATCTCCCCTAGAGAATGTGGCATTGCAGGTACCCTGACTATAGACGTCTGTCCTCCAGAACTCTATGAGAATAAATTTATCTTGTCTCCAAACTACCAAGTATGTGATAACTTGTTATGACAGTCCTAGGAGAAGGAAATGGCAACCCACTCCAGTATTCTTGCCTAGAGAATCCTGTGGACAGAGGAGCCTGGTGGGCTGCCGTCTATGGGGTCGCACAGAGTCAGATGCGACTGAAGTGACTTAGCATGCATGCATGCATTGGAGAAGGAAATGGCAACCCACTCCAGTGTTCTTGCCTGGAGAATCCTAGGGATGGGGGAGCCTGGTGGGCTGCCGTCTATGGGGTCGCACAGAGTCGGACACAACTGAAGCAAGTTAGCAGCAGCATCAGGAAGCTAATACATGTGACAAAATTTTGTCTTTTCACTACACAGTGAAGTGAGCCTGTATGAACCAATCATGTTGTAAATTGATTGGTATGACTATGAATTTGCCTAGAAAATTTTAGGAGCATGCCAAGAAATCTCAACCTCATACATGATGGGATCATTTTCTTCAGTTTATTTGCTTTTTAATTTCCTTGATTTTATAATATACGAGCTTCAGTGTCCTCCAGCTAAAATGAAAATTAAAATGATAGTTACTCAGTTGTGCAGAGTTGTTTGACTCTCTGCAATCCCATGGACAGTAGCCCACCAGTTTCCTCTGTCCATGGGATTCTCCAGGCAAGAATACTGGAGTGGATTGCCATTTCCTTCTCCAGGAGATCTTCCCAACCCAGGGATCTAACCCGTGTCTCCTGCCTTGGCAGAGAGATTCTCTACCACTGAGCTGTTGGAAAACCTGTCTTATGCATTATCACATGCTATTTTCTTTTTCTGTTAAATTTTTTGAGAGTACTAAGCATAATGCCTAAAATTTCTTCATTTTTCCATGGCAAAACTTTTTACTCAAAGATATATTCTTTATCTGACTTTTGCATTTCTGTGGTCACCACCTTATTTTATATTTCAAAATCATTTATTAGTTTCCACTAATGTTTTATTATGTTCATTGTCTTTGAATAAAGGGCAAAAAGCTACCTATGCTTCCTATTTGGCTCTAAATAGCTTGTATGAATTTTTCATGGGTCCCTCATTTTATTACCAAAAGCCATTGTCAACTTTCTAAATATATCATACAGTACAATCATTCAATTTTCTCAATAACCATGTAAACTGAGTACTGCAAGTGTCATTATTCTCCATTTTTATTAGATGAGGAAACTGATGTACACAGCATCAAGAGATTTATTTAAAGCTTCACACCTTGAGACTACATCAAATGTAGGATTGGACCTCAGGCAGTTTGTCATAATCCATGTTTTTCGGTGGTTTTTTTTGACACACCATCATTTCCTTGGAAGACCTGATAATGAAGAGGTATATTACCAATTACATTCTTTAGAAGTCTAGTGAATAGGAAAACAAAGTGGTGAACAATCCCAGCAGAAAAACCTGTCCCTTCTGTGTTGCAGAATTCCTATAGTCCTATCTGGTAACAGCTTCTAGGATATCAAAGCCCATCTCCCATAACCTCCTAGGTACACCATTTATATAGCTGCTCCCTCTGTCTTAACCTTCCCATTCCAGAACCAGGCCTAGTTTGCTTTTCATAACCAAAATGTTCAGAAGAACAATTTTCTAAAAAAGAGGAAAATATCTATCTTTCCGGTTCCAACCCCAGTTGTCGCATGAAGATAGAAATCTCTCTCACCCAATAATCAAAGACTGCAGTCCCAACTGCAGCCACCAAGAATGTGGGGAAAGACTGCACCAGCTTTTATAGTCGCTTTTTCTTCTTGTCCTGGCTATAGCTATTTCTACCTTACAATATCATTCCTATGAGAGTCTGCAGCAGGGGTAGCGAGATGTGTATGTTTAAATTATCTCATATCCTGAATTTTCAAGTCAGCCTTTTTGAACTAAATTTCACCAAGTGCTGGCAGCTCATCTTTGAAATCTGACACTGCAAGATATCCGTTGCTTTGAAGTTCATTAACAAAACTTTATCAATCACTTAGTCTCTCATTTTCCAAACCTAAGGGATCATTTAGCTCTCATAGATGTCTATAAACTTGAATGAATATTTGCATAACTAGTTAATGTAAATACCGATTTCTCAATATTTACAAGGATTCTTAGAGGGGGAGTTTCTAACTCTTACTGATGTTTATACTTTCTCTACCCTGTTCTGCTTCATGAATAGATAGATGGAGAAATAAAACTTAAAGTGATCTTGTCATTTTGGCCTCATTTGCTCAAGAAGCTTTGTGCTTGAAATGCTTTCCCTCTCAATAACCTTCTTGAATAATTGCCCATCTTTCAAGGTTAATACAAAGGTTTTCTTCATTATCAGTAATTTCCTATCTTGACTGAACGTAAGAGTTACAAGGTTACACCGTGGGAAAAAAAAAATCTCAAGTCCTCTAATCAGAACACCCAAAGGCAGGCATTTTTAATAAACACTTCAAATGAGTCATGATCAAGCACTTTTGGGAAAAGTTGAATCGCGTGAAATCTGTAAATGCCAGTGAGAAACATTCTCTCCAATAGTTTTATACCTTCTTCAGAATACATTTAACATTCTACTTTAAAATATACTTTTATATGTATAATTTAACTCTGCAATAAACTGTTCCCCTTTCAGAGTTAGAAACTTGTTTGAGTCAAATTTTGAATTCACTGTAGGTGAGCATAGTGCTTTGCAAAATCTAAATATCTGTTGAGTTGAATCATTGCACAGACTCTCTGCAAAGTCATCTCTCCGAACTCAACTCAAACAGATTTTCTTAAAAGACAGATTTTAAATGGTAGGGTAAATTCATATTTTTATTATTTCTAATATATAAAAACAACACAATGCTTAATATAAATTGAATCCCAATGATATTTTGTTATAAACATTTTAAAGCCTGATATACTAAGTAAACTTTTCTAGTGTTCAATCATTATTTACAAGTTTTTCTTAATTTTTGATAATAGTCAAAAAGCACCCAATTATAAACTTACCTCTTCTAATATATTAATTAAATAACAGATACCTGAGAATAGATTTTAGAAAAACTTACAATGAATGAATGATCACAGAGACTGAAAAACAACCACAAGTTGAGGTTTTTTTTAAAAATGGATCTTCTAAGGCACAGAACTTGACACATAGCAAATGAAACATACTGTTGACTAAATGCAAAACATAACGTATCAGTCAGGATGCCCAGACAACCAGAACCACAGCAGCACACGGGAAGTGCAAAGGAATGAGACCTTCAAACAAGCACTCTTCTCCACAATTGTACTGAAAATTAGGGGTCCATTCTGACAATTCAGAAAAGAAAACAGAGAGAAACATGTATGTTCACATTTCAGACTGCACGTAGGGGTTCCTGTGATGATAAGTTCAGGCCATATTATTAAAATGACAAGAGTGATTCACGTCACTGAAATCATACTTTAAATTTTCTTTACATTTTAATTTTAGGTTTTAAAATTCATTTCTGTGTCTTTGTCTTTATGTAAACGTCAAACATACAGAAAAGCAGTTTAGCATAGTAGTTAAAACCCTAAATTCTGAGGACCTTCCACAAGGCGCCTAGTCTATATCTATCCCTCTATAAAAAAAAAATTTGATATTAATGCCTAAATCATGGGGTCATTACTAGTTAAGTGTGTTACATGAATTATAGTGATTATTTCTGTAGAGAACTCAAGTGATACCAATTGGTAGTAGCAGCTACAAGAAAATAAAAAGTAATATGTTAAGATGATGTAAGTACACATAACAGAGAGCCTTAACCATCTAGCTTAAACAACAGGTCGATTTCTTACTATTGTGTCAGCCAACTTAACTGCTCCCCAAAGATGCTTTTTCTAACCATAAGAACCTGTGAATATGGCAAAGGGAATTAATATTGCAGACGGAATAATTACAGTTGTTCATCAGCTGTCCTTGAGATGAAGAGATAGTCTGGACTATCCAGGTAGGCTTATTTTTAATACAAACACCCTTTTAACTGAAAGAATGAATCAGGGGAGTCACAGTTAAAGAAAAGTGAAAAAAGCAATAGAAGTTAGAATGATGTGATTGCTGACTTTGAAGATGAAAAACAGCCAGCAGTCAGAAAATACAGTCACTTTCAAGACACTAGAAAAAGTAAGTAAATAGATTCTGCCCTAGAAATTTGAGAAAGTAACAGGGCCTGGCCAACTGCTTGATTTTAGTCCACTGAGACAGATTTTGAACATCTGAGCTCCAAAATTGCAGGATAATAAACTTTGTTGTATTAAGCCATTAAATGGGTGATCATTTGTTACAACCACCATAGGAAACTCTTCAGTTAAGATCATTTCAGGCATTCAGTCGTGTCCCACTCTTTTCAACCCCAGGGACTGGAGTATGCCAGGCTTCCCTGTCCCTCACCAACTCCTGGAATTTACTCAAACTCAAGTAAATTGAGTCAGTGATGCAATCCAACCATCTCATCCTCTGTCATCACCTTCTCCTCCAGCCTTCAAGCTTTCCCAGCATCAAGGTCTTTTCCAGTGACTCAGTTCTTCGGATCAGGTGGCCAAAGTATTAGAGTTTCAGCATCAGTCCTTCCAATGAATATTCAGGACTGATTGCCTTTTGGAGGGACTGGTTGGATCTCCTTTCAGTCCAAGGGACTCGCAAGAGTCTTCTCCAACACCACAGTTCAAAAGCATCAATTCTTCAGTACTCAGCTTTCTTTATATTCCAACTCTTACATCCATACATGACTACTGGAAAAACCATTGCTTTGACTACATGGACCTTTGTTGGCAAAGTAAATCTCTCTGCTTCTTAATAAGCTTTCTAGGTTGGTCATAACTTTTCTTCCAAGGAGTAAGCGTCTTTTCATGACTGCAGTCACCATCTGCAGTAATTTTGGAGCCCTCAAAATAAAATCTCTCATTGTTTCCACTGTTTTCCCATCTATTTGCCATGAAGTGATGGGACCAAAGGCCAGGATCTCAGTTTTCTGAATCTTGAGTTTTACGCCAACTTTTTCCACACTCCTCTTTCACTTTCATCAAGAGGCTCTTTAGTTCTTCATTGCTTTCTGCCATAAGGGTCATATCATCTGCATATCTGAGGTTATTGATATTTCTCCTGGCAATCTTGATCCCAGCTTTTGCTTCATCCAGCCCAGCATTTCTCATGATTACTCTGCTGCTCTGCTAAGTCGCTTCAGTCGTGTCCGACTCTGTGTGACCCCAAAGATGGCAGCCCACCAGGCTCCCCTGTCCCTGGGATTCTCCAGGCAAGAAGTGGGTTGTCATTTCCTTCTCCAGTGCATTAAAGTGAAAAGTGAAAGTGAAGTTGCTCAGTCATGTCTGACTCTTAGCGACCCCATGGACTGCAGCCTACCAGGCTCCTCCATCCATGGGATTTTCCAGGCCAGAGTACTGGAGTGGGGTGCCATTGCCTTCTCTGGATTACTCTGCATATAAGTTAAATAAGCAGGGTGACAGTACACAGCCTTGACATACTCCTTTCCCGATTTGGAACCAGTCTGTTGTTCCATGAACAGTTCTAACTATTCTTGACCTGCATACAGATTTCTCAGGAGGCAGGTCAGGTGGTCTGGTATTCCCATCTCTTGAAGAATTTTCCACAGTTTGTTGTGATCCACACAGTCAAAAGTTTTGACATAGTAAATAAAGCAGAAGTCACTTGTTTTTCTGGAGCTCTCTTGCTTTTTTGATGATCCAGCAGATGTTGGCAATTTGATCTCTGGTCCCTCTGCCTTTTCTATATCCAGCTTGAATATCTGGAAGTTCACAGTTCACGTACTGTTGAAGCCTGGCTTGGAGAATGTTGATCATTACTTTACTAGCGTGTGAGATGAATACAACTGAATAGTTTAAGCATTCTTTGGCATTGCCTTTCTTTGGGATTGGAATGAAGACTGACTTTTTCCAGTCCTATGGCCACTGCTGAGTTTTCCAAATTTGTTAGCATATTGAGTGCAGCACCTTCACAGCATCATCTTTTAGGATTTGAAATTGCTCAAGTGGAATTCCATCACCTCCACTAGCTTTGTTCATATTGATTCTTCCTTAGGCCCACTTGACTTCGCATCCCAGGATGTCTAGGTTAGTGATCACAGCATTGTGATTATCTGGGTCATGAAGATCTTTTCTGTACAGTTCTTCTGTGCATTCTCGCCACTTCTTCTTAATATCTTCTGCTTCTGTTAGGTCCATACCATTTCTGTCCTTCATTGAGTCCATCTTTGCATGAAAAGTTCCCTTGGTATCTCTAATTTTCTTGAAGAGATCTCTAGTCTTTGCCTTTCTATTGTTTTCCTCTATTTCTTTGTATTGATCACTGAGGAAGTCTTTTTATCTCTTTGCTATTCTTTGGAACTTTCCTTTCCTCCTTTGCCTTTCACTTGTCTTCTTTTCATAGCTGTTTGTAAGGCCTTATCAGACAACCATTTTGCCTTTCTTTTCCTTGGGGATGGTCTTGATCCCTGCATCCTGTACAACGTCACAAACCTCCGTCCATAGTTCTTCAGGAACTCTGTCTATCACATCTAATCCCTTGAATCTATTTGTCACTACCACTGTTTAGTCATAAGGGATTTGATTTAGGTCATACCTGAATAGTCTAGTGGTTTTCCCTACTTTCTTCAATTTCAGTCTGAATTTGGCAATAAGAAGCCACAGTGATCTGAGCCACATTCAGCTCTGGGTCTTATTTTTGCTGACTGTATAGAACTTCTCCTTTTGGCTGCAAACAAAATAATCAATCTGATTTTGGTATTGACCATCTGGTCATGTCCATGTGTACAGTCTTCTCTTGTATTGCTGGAAGAGGGTGTTTGCTATGACCAGTACATTCTCTTGGCAAAACTCTGCTAGCCTTTGCCCTGCTTCATTTTGTACTCCAAGGCCAAATTTACCTGTTACTCCAGGTATTTCTTGAGTTCCTACTTCTGCTTTCCAGTCCCCCATAATGAAAAGGACATCTTTTTTGGGTGTTAGTTCTAGAAGGTCTTGTAGGTCTTTATAGAACCGTTCAGCTTCTTCAGCATTACTGGTCAGGGCATAGACTTGGCTTATTATGATAATGAATGGTTTGCCTTGGAAATGAACAGAGGTCATTGTGTCATTTTTGAGATTGCGTCCAAGTACTGCATTTTGGACTCTTTTGTTGGCTATGAGGGCTACTCCATTTCTTCTAAGGGATTCTTGCACACAGTAGTAGATATAATGGTCATTTGAGTTAAATTCACCCATTCTTATATCACTCAGTACAAGATTCCATAATAATGAGTATCCATTGCAGCTCACATCATCATCAGGAACTCAAATTTCTTCCATCTTTTGCTTGGCTATTATCACGCAAAAGGTGTATATCAAGGTGTTTAACTAGCACCTCTGACCAATATAAAATGCCTTTGCCAGCTTCCAACTCTCTGACAACTTTGCAGACCTACACAGTGCCGATCTAAGGGCAAATAGGTTATGTGTCTCCCTTTTATTTCTGTGTGAGGCTTGTCAGTCTATTTTTGGTATCTTTGTCATAAAGTTTTCTATTCTAATTTTATAAATACACCAATCTTTCTCCCTGTGATTTGTACTTTATCTTGGCCTTATTTGCAAATTTCTACCACAGAGATAATTTCTCTAAAAGGTGTAAATTTTCTTCCTTGGGTCATACTTTGAAATCAGCTTGAATTTAACTCATGTACGGTGTGAGGAATAGATCTAATTTTTTCATAGATATCTGAGTTTTTTAATGTTACTTATTACAAAGCAACTCCTTTCCTCAGTGACTTGTCATATGCAACCTTTGACTTAAAGTTCTGTTTATAATGTATATAGATTTGGGGGCTCTTAAGTGTGCTGCCAGGTCAAATACTATATTCTTGCATATTCTACATTTTCATTGCTATCACCTTGAAAAAATTATTTATATATGGTAAGGCAGTTTCTTTTTCCATCTTCTTTTTAAGAATTTCAACACAATTCCTTCCAAGTGCATTTGAGAATTAATTTGTCAAGTTTTATGAAACATCCTATTGGAACTACTTTTAGAGTTATACTGTGTTTGCAGATTAATTTAGAAAGATGTGTTATCTTTCTGATTTTTTTTAAAAACTAGAAACATCATGTTTCTCCCCACATATTCAGATTAAATTTTACTTTGTATTATTCAAAAATGTTTATAATTATTTCCATAATTTTGCTCTCTATCTTGACACATTTATTTCTAAGTACCTTATGATTTTTGTTGCATGCATTTTTACATTTTTGAAGGAATTTAAGTTTTCTTTTTAATTTTCATTGGTTATTGCAAGATTATGAAAATACTTCTTATATTTGTATCTAGTGAAATTGACTTCTCATACTCTGAAAAAAAATTTCATATATTCTATGTAAATAATGACAAATTTTAGTTATCTTTCATCTAAGAAACGAAAGATATTTCTTATTGATTCTTATGCCTCTTACTACTGTTTTTAGACTTACACTATTTAGTGTGATTTTTAGGGAAAATATTAAGGGTAATAGTAGGAAAACTTATCTTGGTAATGATTATAAGGGAAATTCTATAATATCCCTACTAAGTACAACATTTCTCTCTTTCTCTTTTTTTTTTTCCTGGTTATACATTTTCAGTTTAAGGAGGTTTATATTTCCAGGATTTTTATGCTCTTGTTTGTGGTTTCAAATCATGCTTGACCAAGATAAATTGTTTCCTACTATATTTTTACTTGAAACTCATTTGGAACAACTTTATCTGCAGGAATCTCATCAGAAAGTTCTTGTGTTTGTTTTTTCCAGGTAACCCAGCTAGACACCACTTTTATATTAATTTCCCAGGTCAAAAAGTTAATCTAAATGCAGTTGTCAAATTCATATGAGGGCACACCTGGTGTAAGAATTCTCAAGGAAACAAAATTTTCTTTTTCACCCAGAGCTTAAGCTGAGGCTTAGAAAGTTCTCTATAGTCTTCATTTGCAGGACATATTTTATCTTGTCTATTCTTTACTTTAAGAGTCCCAGATTTATTTATATACCTCATTCTAACTCTCTGACTTTTGTAGACATAATGCTTTTACCCCTGTCCTTTTTTTGGCTAAAATTCAAAATTATAGGTTATTGAGACTGATACATATACCTGAGGAGGTGCAAAGTACATTATTATTACTATATGATTTCTATTTTATCTTCCTTCTGTGGATTTTCCCTAATTTCCTACATATTTTAATTAATGTTTGTTGCATTTTAAAAGCATATTCAGTGTTTTGAAAAAGGCAATTTTGGGGACTTCCCTAATGGTCCAGTGATTAAGATTTTGCTTTTTGATTCCAGGGGTGCAGATCTTAGCTTTCTTGGTTGGGGAGCTAAAATCCCACAGGCCTCATGGCCAAAAACAAAACAAAAACACATAAAACATAAGCAATATGATAACAAGCTCAATAAGGTCTTTAAAAATGGTCCACATCAGGAAAAAAAAAAAGGCAATTTTTCAACATATCTAGTTCAACATACTTCATAAATGAAAGCCTCATCTCTATCACTTGTTGATAAGCTTAATGGTTTTATATTTATTTAATTATTGATTAATCAATAAAAAGCAAGTTTATTCCTCTTGATGAAATATATCATTCATTACTTGATAAATCTACATGTTCCTGAGTTGTTTTGTTGAGAGAGATACTCGGGCCAAATAACTCAGGTGTCTTCTAAAAGAACATATGCAGTTCAGCATCTAATTATATA
The DNA here is from genome assembly GCF_000754665.1 of Bison bison bison. NCBI lineage: Eukaryota > Metazoa > Chordata > Mammalia > Artiodactyla > Bovidae > Bison > Bison bison. The sequence continues at coordinate 3,697,571 of NW_011494898.1, forward strand.
GAACTTCAGATTTCAGGGAAAGAAGATGCCAGAGATCAATTCAGCTTCTTTCACGAACACATTTGTGACATCTTTAGTTATGTAACTGTAAGGTCACTAATTGGGCTTCCCTGGTGGCTCAGATGGTATAGAATCTGCCTGCAATGTGGGAAGCTGAGTTTGATATGTAAGTTGGGAAGATCCCCTGGAGAAAGGAATGGCTACCCACTCCAGTGTTCTTGCCTGGAGGATTCCATGGACAGAAGAACTTGGCAGACTACAGTCCATGGGATCACAGAATTGGACATGACTGAGTAACACTTTCACTTTCCAAAGCCAGTAATTACCCTGGAGTCAGGGCACATCAAAATCTTTTCTGTATATTCAAGAAGGTTATCCTTCCCAATATCAAATATTTTTTCTGATCAGCCCACTGGGAGATAAAAAGATAAGAGTATTTGCAAAACCTGAGTATAACTCTAAAGTAATGGTGTTATTCTCTCTTAAAAGTACTACCCCAGTGCCTTTGTGGGAATCTGCACCAGTAATGGAATCAACTCAGCAATCAACAAGTATAGTCTTACTGTATGTGTTTTCAAGAGGGGCATTTGTGTGGCAGAATCAAAGTAACTATAGTACAAAATGCAGTTTCTATTTTTGAACTGTTATTAGAATTGATGTGTTTTCTTTTTTTTCTTCAAAAATGAGGCATCTGAAAACATGAATACCTGTGTAATGCTTAAGTCTGTAGGATTCTAGAACAATATTTGGTGAAAAAAATGGAACCAAGAGAGACATTTAAGAGACCATTGAGTGTTTAAACAACTGATTCAAATTTCAAAATGAGATGAGACCTCATTTATATGTCAAGCACTGAAGTGGGACATACTGGTTAAAATGTATCATCTCATGAATAAGTCAGAAAAGAAAGAAAAGAATTCTTTTCAATGTATATCAGGAAAAAAAATGAGTATAATAGCAATGAATGAAATAGTAACAACTACAGACGCATACTATTTGAATAGCACTTTTTGAATGATTAAAATTCTCAGACTCTCCTAATTTAACTCTCAAGGGTTTTGTGTATTGTGTTGAAAAAGTACCATTACATTCAACTCTCTGATACATCTTACCCAAGGGCACATGTTGGTAGATTTCTGTCAAATAACTCTACTTAAGCTTAGTAATAAGTATTGGAAAAAGTCACTTTGCAGTGGTCTAAAATTGAAGAGGGGAGCAGTCATTTCTAATCCATCACAAAAGGACATTGGAAAATGTCTCCTGTAAAGTTAGCAAAACTGTGAGTGTAAAGGAGAAATGAGTAAAGAAAAAATAATAAAGCAGGTAACCACTATAGATAAAACTTTTAGCTCTATAAATAATTTTGTTGAATAACTAAGTTCCTATGGAAATCTTCCAAAGAGTATTTAACTGACAATTCTTCTGAAGTATGACCTAGCATTGCTCCATGTCTAGTAAATACCCTATGGATTATTTAAAATAAAGATATAATATTTCTTAACCAAATTCTAATTGCTGTGTCCATAATATGTTAGACTTGTATGTACTTAATATTATACTTATTTTTTTAATTTAACATCTATACAAGTGATATATTATTCAACAATATATGTAAATCAAATTATATCATTCAAATTTAAGGCTCTTAGTAGTATTTTACAATCCTTAAACTCTAACAGATTGATATTTCCATAGTGAAATAATTTTAATCTCAAATTTCTGTATTCCAGACACATTTTGCCAAATATATGTTGTCTCATTCAGTACAAGACTCTTCATGACTGTTAGGCTTTGAGGGCAACTTTGTGAATACAAACTGACCCTCTACTGCTGCTGCTGCTGCTGCTGCTAAGTCGCTTCAGTCGTGTCCAACTCTGTGCGACCCCATAGACGGCAGCCCACCAGGTTCCACATCCATGGGATTCTCCAGGCAAGAACACTGAAGTGGGTTGCCATTTCCTTCTCCATGCATGAAAGTGAAAAGTGAAAGTGAAGTCACTCAGTCGTGTCCGACTCTTAGCAACCCCATGACTACAGCCTACCAGGCTCTACTTTCTGTTAATTATTTCTGTACTAAATTTTATTTATCTATTAGTGTTATTCTTTTTAAGTTTGCCTGTGTTAATCTCTACTTTTAGTTTTCCTATTCATTCTGTTTTATATGCAAATCTTGTGACCAGAGACAGCTTTAATAGCAAACTATAAAATGTCAATTTCAGGAACGTTCCAAAGCTGTGTGACAGATTGTATTTATAATGGTACACTCATTTTCTTAAAGTCAGCCACAAACTTTTATAAGCATTAGGTCCATCAGACCTGAATTTTACTGCTTGCTAGTAACACATAGCTGGTTTAAAACCCAATCTGAAATTCTTTATTTTAACAGGTATTTAACATGTTCATTGTAGTTGAGATATTGTCTTATTCTGGTCATATTCTTTTATAATATTTACTGTATCCTTTTAATATGGCCTCATCCTTTCCTTGAAACTTTTTCTTACTTTCTGTTTGTTTAGTTGCTAAGTCATGTCAGACCCTTTTTTTTTTTTTAAGGAATTCAGAATGTCTCATTTATTTATTTATTTTTTTTTGAAACTGAGTAATGGAGCTTTATTAAACCATTCTTTTTACATATTCTGGGTACCTTTTGACTCTTTTGCCACCCTGTGGATTATAGCCCACCAGGCTCCTCTGTCCATGGGATATCCCAGGCAAGAATACTGGAGTGGCTTGCCATTTCCTTCCCCAACTTTCTGCTCTATCCATTTTTAAATCAATTGTCCTCTTATTAGCATATGGTCAGAGTTCCTTCTATATTGTGCATATAAGTTCTCAGTTAGGTCCATGTTTGCAAACACTTTCATCCAATCTCTATCTTGATTTTTTTTTTGCTTAATTGTGTCTTATGAAGAACAAACATCTTTAATCTTGATGAAATGAAATTCAACAAACTTTTATTTTATTATTTATGGTTTTTGTCTTATTTTGAAAAAATCTTTGCCTAACCCAATCACAAAGATTTTCTCTAGTTTTATTCAATAAGTCTTATAGTTTTAGTTCTTATTGGTGTCATTAATCCATTTCATGTCAATTTATATATATATTATGAGACAAAGGGAAAGACTCATTTATTTTTGCAGACTTCAGCAAGTAAAAAGGCCTCATAATACAGGAATCGGGTAGACTCCTGTAGAGTAGGAGTACACTCCAGAGGGATACTGCCTTAGTCGTAGAGCTGAGTTCTAAGAAGTCCATTTTAAACATACTCTTAACAACAACAACACTTTAAAACAAACCTCAAAGTGATCAAATTGATTCCAAGTAACTGTCAAGTAGGAAAACTAACTGTTCTGAGCCCTCTGTAACCTTTGGAAATTCTTTGCCATCTTTGCCCTGGCCTCAAGTACCTCAAGTTATATATGCAAAAATTAATAGTCAAGCAAAGGCTGGAAGAGACATCTCTTTGGATCTCAAGAACTGAAGATACACTTTCTCCCTGTGAAAGTACCTTCTCTCTGGTATTCTGCTTTGCAAATTCTAGCTTCCTGGACTCCTCATACTCTGAGACTTCTCTTCAATCAAGAGACCTCTGGAATCTGTGTTTCCTTACCCTACAGATGCCTGAAAACTGCCTCCAGGAAGTAAACAAGTAGAGTTCATCTTGCTTATATCCAATTACTTAGAGATATACTTCCTGCTCTGTCTGTACAATACCTGAAAACTGATAGTTCTTACATATTGTCTGGTTTTCTTTTTTATAAAGTATGTGTGTGTTGGCAGGAGAGGGGGTTAGTAAATCTGGTCCCTGTTGTTCCATAATGGCCAGAGCCCAAATATGTCTTGAGCAATGTACAAGGGTGACCATTGTCCAGAGTAAAACTCACTGAAATGTTTATATTTTAAATGCATTAGTTATCAGGAAATATATCTCTCTTTAAAGAGCCTTACTTTTTACTTATATTTCAGAAAAGTCTTGCCATTCTTTCTAGTTGTTTGCAAATGATTCCTTTATTGACTTGGTTAACTTTCAATTTGGAAAGCTTGAGAAGCCTAAAATAAGAGGTAAATTCACAATTAAAATTCATTACAAGTGTGTAAATGTCACTGTACCTGGCATATAAGCAATTGTTGAATGAAGAAGAAGGATTATTAGAAAGTGGAAGTAGTGAGAGAATTCAGGAAGAAAAGAAGTTAGAATGTCTTACAGTAAATAAGATAATTTGAGGGATAAGCTTCAAAATAATGGGAAAAGGGAATTTAAAGTATTTGCTGTCATGAAGAGTCAGACACGACTGAGCAACTTCACTTTAACCTTTCGCTTTCATGCATTGGAGAAGGAAATGGCAACCCACTCCAGTGTTATTGCCTGGAGAATCCCAGGGACGGTGGAGCCTGGTGGACTGCCATCTATGGGGTCGCACAGAGTTGAACACGACTGAAGCGACTTAGCAGCAGCAGCAGCAGCAGCCAGCCTACTGATTGATTCTCATTCTAAATTCTTTTCCTTACACCACCCAATTTTTTGTCTTAATAAATCTTTTAATGGGACATTTACATTAAGTTTTTTTAGAATGATTATAATTTTATATTTTCCATAGAATAACAATTCTTGCCTGACACAACTGAAATATTTCAATTCAAACAAAGGAATTCAAACTAAGAATAAATAAAGACCATAATAATAAAAACATCTAAAATATCATTTGCTCTAGCTTAAGTATTTAGGGAACTTAATTTTTGGCACAAAGGTACTTATGGAAACTTAGGAAGATTACAATAAGCATCATATATATAAAAAACTGTAGTATGAGAATATAACAAACAAACAAATTAGGTAGAGACACGGATGGACCTAGAGACTATCATACAGAGTGAAGTAAATCAGAAAGAGAAAAACAAATATCCTATATTAATTTTATACGTGGAATCTGAAAAAACTGGTATAGACAGTATTATTTACAATGCAGAAACAGAGACACAGACAGAAGACAAACATACCAACACCAAGGGGGAAACGGGTGTGGTAGAATAAATTGGGAGACTGGGCTTGACATATATACACTTCTGATACTATGTATAAAATAACTAATGAGACCCTGCTGTATATCACAGGGATCTCTATCCAGTGCTTTGTGGTAAACTAATGTGTTTAAAAGAAGAGGCATTACTCTGCTGACAAAGGTCGGTATAATCACGGCTATGGTCTTCCCAATGTTCGTGTACAGTTGCCAGAGCTGGATCATAAAGGTCAAGTGCCAAAGAATTGATGCCTTTGAACCGTGGTGCTGGAGAAGACTCCTGAGAGTCCCTTGAACAGCAAGGAGATCAAAACAGTCAATCTTAAGGGAAAGCAACTGTGAATACTCATTGGAAGGACTGATGCTGAAGCTGCATATTTTGGTCACCTGATACGAACAGCCAACTCATTATAAAAGTCCCTGATGCTGGGAAAGATTAAGGGCAGAAGGAGAAGAAGGCATTAGAGGATGAGATGGCTACATGCCATCACTGATGCAACGGACGTTGAGTTTGAGTAAACTCCGGAAGATAGTGAAGGACAGGGAAGCCTGGCATACATACTTCAGTCCATGGGATCTCAAAGAGTCGGATACAACTGGGTGATTGAACAGCAGCAACAAATGGGAAGGAAATCCAAAAAAAGGGGGGATGCATGTATATATAGAGAGGATGCACTTTGCAGTACAGTAGAAGCTAGCACAACATTGTAAAGCAACTATACTCCAATGAAAATAAAATAATAATAATAAAAAAAGAAAACAACACCAATAGTGATGAATGCAAACTAAATCATCCATCAGCAGTTATGAACACATTTGGTCTATATGAGGGAGCCATTCACAGGTAGCCAACTTTTTAAAATCATACTCTGAGAATTCATGTATATTTCGAACAAATCTCTTTGAAATCTAACTGAATTTCCTCCACGTATTCAAGTTTGTTTAAGACTAATAGAGATAGTGTATTGACAAAGGTCCGTATAGTCATGATTATGGTTTTATGAGGACAGTACAGTTAATATGATTTCTTATTTACTTAGACATTTTGATCCAGCTTGATTGATTTAAATCTTTCAAATACTGGAAGTATGAATGAAGTTGACTGCTAAGGAACAGGATTCTAAAACCACAATATATTCTCCAAAACCACAAAATACCATCTCATCCACTGATGCCCTCTTCTCCTTCTGCCCTTAATCTTTCCCAGCATCAGGGACTTTTCTAATGAGTTGGCTGTTCCCATCAGGTGACCAAAATGCTGGCGCTTCAGCTTTATTTTTTATTTTTTTAATAACTCACTTTGTTTATTCTTCAATGTTTGCATACCAGTTCAGAATAATATCACCAACATTAAAACCAATGTTTTTAATTGTTACTGAAAATAAACTTAAGATTGCTTTTTAGCTTTTAAAACAATCTTGGAACTGCGCTTCAGCTTTAGCATCAGTCCTTCCAATGTGTATTCACAGTTGATTTCCCTTAAGATTGACTGTTTTAATCTCCTTGTTGTCCAAAGGACTCTCAGGAGTCTTCTGTAACACCATAGATCAAAGGCATCAGTTCTTTGGTGCTTGGCCTCCTTTACGGGTCCAGCTCTCACGACTGTACATGACCACTGGGAAGAGCATAGCCATAACTATACAGACCTTTGTTGGCAGAGTAATGTCTCTGCTTTTCAACACATTTAGGTTACCACAAAGCATTGGATAGACAGAATATATTGAGCCAAGATGACACATGGCTCATGAAAATATTTCATTGATTGTAACCACAATGCAAATCACCCTATATGGTGATTTTTTTCCTCTCATTTTTAAGAGAAACCCTGGATCAAATTGCCAACATCTGCTGAATCATAAAGCAAGGGAATTTTTATTTTTTATTTTATTTTAAGGGAATTTTTAAAAATCTACATCTGCTCCCCTGATTATACTAAAGCCTTTGACTGTGTGGATCACAACAAACTGGAAAATTCTTAAAGAGATCAGGATACCAGACCACCTTATGTGACTCCTGAGAAATCTGTATGCAGATCAAGAAGCAACAGTTAAAACTGGACATGGGACAACAGACTGGTTCAAAATTGGGAAAGGAGAACATCAAAGCTGTATATTGTCACCCTGCTTATTTAACTTATATGCAGTGTACATCATGAGAAATACTGGGCAGGATGAATCATTAGCTGGAATCAAGATTTCCAGGAGAAATATCAACAACCTCAGATACGCATGATACCACTATATGGCAGAAAACAAAGAGCCATCAAGTCTCTTGATGAGGGTGTAAGAGGAGAGTGAAAAAACTGACTTAACAATTAAGCATTCAAAAAACTAAGATTATGGCATCTAGTCGCATCACTTCATGGCAAATAGATGGGGAAACAATAGAAAGAGTGACAGATTTTATTTCCTTGGGACTTCCCTGGTGGTTCAGTGTTTAAGAATCTGCCTTCAAATTCAGTATACATAGGTTTGATCCTTAGTCTGGGAAGATTCCACATGTCATGGAGCAACTAAGTCCATGTGTCACATGGGCTACTGAGCCTGTGTTCTAGATCCATGAGCCACAAAATGAAGCCACCACAACAAAAAGCCCACACTCCACAACCAGAGGGTAACCCCCACTTGCTGCAACTCAAGAAAGCCTGCACAGCAATAAAGAACAGCAGAGCCGAAAGTAAAAATATAATTGAACAGGTAAGTGGAAGAACACGTAGAATTAAATATCCAATGAAAATAATATAAACTCATAAGGGAAAAAAATAAACTCATAAGGAAAAGTAGCATCTTAACCACAAGTCACGTTTCCCATACACTTTGAAAATTATCAGAGTAAATAAACTAAAACAAGTATGACTTAGTAAAATATATTTTTATTGTAACTATTCAGTTCAGTTCAGTTGCTCAGTTGTGTCTGACTCTCTGTGACACCATGGACTGCAGCACACCAGGTTTCCCTGTCCATCACGAACTCCCAGAGCTTACTCAAACTCATGTCCATCTCATCAGTGATGCCGTCTAACCATCTCATCCTCTGTCGTCCCTTTCTCCTCCTGCCCTCAATCTTTCCCAGCATCAGGGTCTTTTCCAATGACAGAGTTCTTTGCATCAGGTGGCCAAATTATTGGAGTTTCAGCTTCAGATTCAGTCCTTCCAATGAATATTCAGGACTGATCTCCTTTAGGATTGACTGGTTGGATCTCCTTGCAGTCCAAGGGACCCTTGAGAGTCTTCTCCAAC
>NW_011494898.1:3705927-3707941 GCF_000754665.1 Bison bison bison
TCTCCAACACCACAGTTCAAAAGCATCAATTCTTCAGTGCTCAGCTTTATTTATAGTCCAACTCTCACACCCATACATGACTATTGGAAAAACCATAGCTTTGACTAGATGGACTTTTTTTTGGCAAAGTAATGTCTCTGCTTTTTAATATGCTTTCTAGGTTAAACATAGCTTTTTTTCCAAGGAGCAAGCATCTTTTAATTCCATGGCTGCAGTCACAATCTGCAGTGATTTTGGAGCCCAAAAAATAAAGCTTGTCACTATTTCCATTGTTTTCCCAACTATCTGTCATGACGTGATGGGACCAGATGGCATGATCTTAGTTTTCTGGATGTTGAGTTTTATGCCAACTTTTTCACTCTCCTCTTTCACTTTCATCAAGAGACTCTTTAGATCTTCTTCACTTTCTGCCATCTGCATATCTGAGGTCATTGATATTTCTCCTGGCAATCTTGACTCCAGCTTGTGCTTCATCCAGCCCCACATTTCTCATGATGTACTCTGCATATAAGTTAAAAAAGCAAGCTCACAATACACAACCTTGATGTACTCCTTTCCCGATTTGGAAACAATCTGTTGTTCCATGTCCAGTTCTAACTGTTGCTTCCTGACCTGCATACAGATGTCTCATGAGGCAGGTCAGGTGGTCTGGTATTCCCATCTCTTTCAGAATTTGCCACAGTTTATTGTGATCCACACAGTCAAAGGCTTTGGCATAGTCAATAAAGCAGAAATGTTTTTCTGGAACTCTCTTGCTTTTTCAATGATCCAGCTGATGCTGGCAATTTGATGTCTGGTTCCTCTGCCTTTTCTAAATCCAGCTTGAATATATGGATGTTCACCGTTCACATACTGTTGAAGCCTGGCTTGGAGAATTTTGAGCATTACTTTACTGGTGTGTGAGATGTGTGCAATTGTGCTGTAGTTTGAGCATTCTTTGGCATTGCCTTTCTTTGGGATTGGAATGAAGACTGACCTTTTCCAGTCCTGTGGTTATTAGTTTTATACAATTCATATAAAAATTTCCTACTAAAAATCTTCATGGCATAAAAAACCTTTTATGTCATAGTGTCCACCCTCTTTTTAAGTAACATTTTTACTATTCTTTTATGTGCAGTATGGTATGGTTACCCAGAATGTCTCTTGATTTCCCTCCATGTCATGTTCTTGCACTTCTGTCTCTGTATCTCTGCTTGGAAAGCCCACCTCAAACTCTTCTCTTTTTTTTGGTGATGTTCAATACAACATTTCAAATCAACCTTAGTGTTTGCTCCCTCTGTGGTGATGACTTTCCTCAGACCACAGAACAGATTAGTGTGATCAACCCTATCTCCTGTAGATCATCAGAATTTTAAACAAATCTCCAAGATAGTTCCTCTCAAAACCCTTGTAGTAATTTTTGGATGCTTATTAGCTTTAACAGACTGAGATACAGAGAATATATCTGGTTAAGTTCTATAATCTCAACTAGGAGCACCTTATAAACGAATATTCTGTGAGTAACAGATACAGAGTAAATTGTGGGCTCCTTTATATTAGCTTAATGATGGAGCTCACAGTACAAGTGGGTGAGAATCAATGAGGAGAAAAGCCAAATAGGAGAGAGACAGATTCATGTGAAGACTGATTGCTACAACACCTCAATGAAAATCATGATTTTAGAAAAATAACCTTATAAAAATATTTCCTTAATCTGAATTAATCTCATAATTAGTTCATTGCAGTTCAGTTCAGTCACTCAGTCGTGTCCAACTCTTTGGACCCCATGAGTCTCAGCATGCCAGGCCTCCCTGTCCATCACCAACTCCCAGAGTTCACTCAGAGTCACGTCCATCGAGTCAGTGATGCCATCCAGCCATCTCATCCTCTGTCATCCCCTTCTCCTCCTGCTCCCAATCCCTCCCAGCTTCAGGGTCTTTTCCAATGAGTCAACTCTTTGCATGAGGTGGCCAAAGTACTGGAGTTTCAGCTTTAGCATCAGTCTTTCCAAAGAAATCCCAGGGCTGATCCTGGT
>NW_011494898.1:3708041-3728132 GCF_000754665.1 Bison bison bison
CAATGAATATTCAGGACTGATCTCCTTTAGGATTGACTGGTTGGATCTCCTTGCAGTCCAAGGGACTCTCAAGAGTCTTCTCCAACACCACAGTTCAAAAGCATCAATTTTTCTGTGCTCAGCCTTCTTCACAGTCCAACTCTCGTATCCATACATGACCACTGGAAAAACCATAGCCTTGACTAGACAGACCTTTATTGGCAAAGTAATGTCTCTGCTTTTGAATATGCTATCTAATTAGTAGATTCATTTAAAAAATCCACAGGAATATGGTAACATTTTTGGAAATGTTAGTATTACCAGTCTAATCCATATAGACTTCACCTAATGTGAATTATATTTTTAAAGGAAATCACTTCCCTTAGTTTGCACATTGAAGGCATTTTTATTTTATTACATATGGCCTTTCTTTGTGGTTGTGACAAGCTAACACAGTCCAATTTTCATCCAATTATAGAGTACAGAGAATTTCTCCTAGGAGCTGCTTTTGAAGATTAAAGCATATAAATAATTTTATTAATGCAATTTTATTTTATTATATAACAGCAAAATTCAGCAAACCTAAATGCTTCATGAATATCAGCATTATCTGAATAAAATTTAATTTACCAATGGTACAATGTGAAAATGCCCTGGTTAGCTGTTGCAAAATGAGTAGGAGTGAGTACCCTAACAGTTACTGCTTGCTATGAGTCGTCAAAGTTTCACCAGAGATTGAAAAACTAGAAACTCTGGGCTCAGAGGCACCCTTCAATTGTGTCCATTTTGTGTTTTACAAACTGGTTATCTGAAACTATATTTAGCCTTACTACAACTCTGTAACCTAAATAAATTGCCACTTTATTTTGTGTAAGTGGGGGAAAGAGACTCAGAGATTTGAAAGTAACTTTCCAGGGTCATGAAACAGAGAAGGGCAGAGCTGGGTCTAGAACTTAGATTATGTGACTCTTGGCTCAGTACTCTTTCTCCTCTTGAATAATTCTATTTAAGCCCTGGAATGGTTTATTAGAAGCTGTGCTGTCAGGTTCAGAACTGTGAAATAAAAGGGAGTACAAAAGACATAGAGGGAGCTAGAAGAAAATTTTTAAAAATCACTCAGATTTGTATTCATACATAGATTCTTGCAAGAAATACTGGACATCTATTTTGAGCCTTTCACTCTTAGTTATATTAAATTTAGCATTTAACATATGTATTATTTAAAAGATCTCATTTTCAAAAAAACTATGACACATACAAAGAAGTAGGAAAGTCTGGCTCATGTACAGGGGGAAAATAAATAGTCCATACAAACTTCCTGAGGTGGCCCTGACATTAGATCTACTACCAAATACTTTAAATCAACTTTTGTAAATATGTTCAAAGAACAAAAGAAATATCTATATCAATACAAGGAAACATGGGAGTGATATATCACTAAACAGAGATTATCAGTAAAGAGACATTATTTTAGAAAATAAGCAACGGGAAACTACGGCATTAAGAAGTATTCTTACTGAAATGGAAAATTCATTAGATAGGCTCAAAAGCGAATTCGAGCTGGCAGAAGAATCAGAGAACCTGAAGATAGGTTAATTGACATTATATTGCCTGAGGAAAAGAAAGAAAAAAGGAGAAGAAGAGAACAGAACCTCAGGGGCCTATAGGACCCCATTAAGCAATCAGATATGCTTATAATAGAGCAAAGAAGGGTGACAGAGAATAGAAGTGGGAGGCAAGAAAGAGCATTTGAAGTATAAGAAAAATATTGAAAAAGCTCAACTGTGAAATGGAAAAATTTAGAAATATATACCTAGATACTGCAAAATAAAGCCTGAAAAGACAAAGAGAATCTTGAAAGCAGCAAAAGAGAGGACTCGACAAATGCTGTGAGCCACGATAAGATTAACAGCTCATGTGTCATCAGAAGCCATGGGACTAGAAGGCAAGTGGTATTACATATTCAAAGAGCTGTCAATCAATAATTTTATATTCAGCCAAACCACCCTTCAAAAATTAAGACAAAATCAAGACACACTCAAATGAACAAAGATCAAGTGAATCTGTCTTTAGCAGACCTGTCCTACATGAAATACTAAAATAAGCCCTGGGCTGCCATGAAAGACCACTAGACAATAATCTGATTCCTCCAAAGAAATAAAGAACAATAGTGAAGATAATATAAAGTTATACATAGGTAAATATAAAGGATATTATTAAGTGTTTTTTGTTTGTAAAGCTTTCTTTTCCTGTGGTTTTTATTTTTAATACCATCTTCAGAGCAATAATTATAAAACTGTGCTGATTGGCTTATGTACAAAAATGTAATTCATATGATAATAATAGTCCACAGGATTAAGAAAGAAAGTTACATAGGAGGGAAAGAAGGTACATAACATACAACATAAATAGTAAAAATGTCTCCAGATTAAAAGATATATTCAAATTCTAAATTTGCTTTAGTGTAATAGGCAGCAGTGATTCAAAATTAATATTTACAGTTATGGAGTAATAAAGGTTGGCTCAAAAATATTCTGTTCTCCCTATGTGTAGAACTGTACTTATTTTCTCTCTTTGACTTAGGCAATCATGTCTCTTTGAATGAGTCTCCAACTGTGACAAAAATGACTTGATTCAGCTCAAGGCTATAATATTATAAACCAGAGTGTGGGTTGTACACTTTTTTGCCTTCACATTAATGGAAGCATGTGTAGAAACTGAGTCTTCATCAGTGCTGTGTCTCTGGGTGGCCATGATATTCAGAGACCTTAGCTAATACACCTTAGACCTATGCTGGTGGAAAGAGATTTTCATTGAATTTAGCCATTGAATTTGGAGGGTAATTTGTTATCACCACATGACTAGCCTATTATGAAAAACAGTACAAGCAGAATTCATTGCAAAGCCTTTCTCTAGGATTAGTCACTCCATGATTATACCTGTATTTGACAAAAGATTCAGATATTAATAATTTGAGAAAAAATAATTTTAATTATTCTACGTGATCTTTAATAGGTGGCCCATATGACATCCAAATTTATTATCAAATTTGTTATTCTTTCAAAGAATCTTTTACTCTAACAGGACAATTTATTTTTCTGCTATCTCCTAAAGCAAGGCTATGGTTTTTCCAGTGGTCATGTATGGATGGGAGAGTTGGACTATAAAGAAAGCTGAGCACTGAAGAATTGATGCTTTTGAACTGTGGTGTTGGAGAAGACTCTTGAGAGTTCCTTGGACTGCAAGGAGATCCAACCAGTCCATCATAAAGGAGATCAGTCCTGGGTGTTCATTGGAAGGACTGATGTTGAAGCTGAAACTCCAATACCTTGGACACCTCATGCGAAGAGTTGACTCATTGGAAAAGACCCTGAAGCTGGGAGGGATTGGGGGCAGGAGGAGAAGGGGATGACAGAGGATGAGATGGCTGGATGGCATCACCGACTCGATGGACATGAGTTTGGGTAAACTCCGGGAGTTGGTGATGGACAGGGAGGCCTGGCGTGCTGTGATTCATGGGGTCACAAAGAGTCAGACACGACTGAGCTACTGAACTGAACTGAATTATAAAAATAATATCTATTTCACTCATTTTTGTGATTTATTTAAAAACAGGTTCTAAATCCTGTCTAAATTTGGTCTGTTGGCATCAAAACTGAGTTTGTTTGTTTAGTAAAATGGTTAAGCAGAATCACTTTAGGAAATTAGATTTGCCTCTTAAGCATTATTAGTACAATAAAAACAAGGTATTTTTATAGAGAAATCAGAATATTTTGGTGCATGTCTTCAACTCATTAAGATTTTTATTTTGGAAAATATTTACTATGCTGAGTTACAGCTATATTAAATATGGTGAATGAATATCTCCTAAGGGGACAAAACTAAATTAAATTGGGAAGAAACCAAATCTAATTGTATTACATCTTTATAATCAAGCAGCAAGAATCCTTAGTCTCTCTCTCTTTTTTTTAATGGTAACATTTATACTTTATCATTCTGACTGATACTCTATTTTTTTAATAAAAGGAAATAGTAAATAAAACATTGAAAAATAAAGTTCTCTGTTAAAAATTTACTAATTACTTATAATCATTTCTTAATAATTTGCATGATTTTCTTGATAATTCAGTCCCTTTATGTTTTAACAAACATTTATTCAACAAATATTCATTAAGTAGCTAGCTATTGAGAACACAGAGAATACCATATGATCCCTGTTTTCAGGTCTTCCATCTACTTAGGCAGATTTATAAATTAAAGAAATAAGTAGATGAGTAATAGACAAATGGATCGATAATAGATAGTAAAGCCATATAGGAGGCACTTTTTAAAGAAAAAGCTGGTGAATTTGTCTTTTTTCCCTGGGGAAAATCCAGAAAAATATAACTGGGGAACATTGAGTTTTTGAAATTTAGTAAAGAATAAGAAGACCAATCTAAGCAAAATACTAGCTAATACTTATTGAGCATCCAATATACATTTATATGTGCAGTAAAACTGAGGAGTAGAAAGGCAGGTAACACAGCAAGTTTACACAGCTGGTGAGTGGAAGACTTAGAACTGGAATTCAGGTAATTTGACTTCAGAATCTACATACATTCTAGATAGCACTGCAAATCAGTGGTAATATGAAATCTAATAGGTCGTCCTGGGTCATAGAATCTGAGATATTTGGGAGCTGATGGTGATGAGACTAGATGTTACTTATGGTTTATTATGAAAGCCCTAAAGTGTTTCACCAAGGAATTTAGATTTAATCCATTAGAAAGTATCAAAAGCTCCTAAGCAGAGAAATCATAAGCTCTGAGGAGGGTGGTTATTTAACAAAAATAACAACCACCACCTCAAATTTAGAATTTAAAAGTAAGAGACTAGGCACTTATTTAAGGGACATCATAGATTCACTGCAGAAAGGAAGTGTGGGTGCACAGCAGTCAGAGTCTGGAATGAGCACAGACTGTCATTATTGTTAACTCAGTGTGACTTCTCTGGTAGCTCAGATGGTAAAGAATCTGCCTGCAATGCAGGAGATCCATGTTCATTCCCTGGGTGGAGAAGATCCACTGGAGAAAGGAATGGCAACCCACTTCAGTATTCTTGTCTGAGAAATCCCATGGACAGAGGAGCCTGGTGGGCTACAGCCCATGGGGTCGCAGAGTCAGTCATGACTGAGTGACTAACACTTCACTTTCAGGGTGTCTGTGTGGGAAGGAGGGCCTGGAGTGCCCTAGTCTGCCATCCTTCTGACATTGAGCAACTCACTTTTTAAGTCACAATCGGTTTTAGTGTAATATTTACCTAAACACTTCAATATTACCTAGGATGAAGTCTGTATCTCAAAATTCTTCAAGGGCTCCTCCTGCCTTTTGGATATAAAACTATTCAAGTATAGATGATGGGACTGTTCATGATCTAGCCTCCACATAGAATTCCAGGTCATTTCTTTCTTGAACTTGAACTCTGCAATATAGTCAAGATGGAATTTTTAACCAACACACTGTTTGGAGTTTCTCAAAGTTCTGGAGAAACCAGGATCAAAGTGCCAGCTAATCAGTTTCCAGGGAGGACCCTCTTCTTGGGTTGCAGATGGCCATCTTCTCCCCACCTCTTCATATGGTGTGTCTTTAGTGTGTGCACACGGAGAGAAAGAGAGAGATACCCTTCTTTCTTGTAAGACCACTAATCCTATCATGAGGGCCCCACTCTTAGGACCTGATCTTACCCAAGTGCCATCCCAGAGGCCACATCTTCAAATCCCATCACATTGGGAGCAGAAGTTTCAATATATAGACTTTAGGTAGGGAGTCACAAACCAATCCATAACACACCTCTGTCCCAATTCTACTTTTCCTTTGCCTAACTAACCTCTTCTCAGTTATTTTTCCAATATATCATTGCCACCAATTTCTAATATTTCCTCTGAAACTCTAATTAAATTTAATTTAGATCTCTTAATTTTACTGCCTATACCTCATCATCTGTCATATTTCATCTTTTTGTCTCTTCTCCATTAACTTCTTCAGATTTCTATACCAGTTTATTTTCTCGTGTGATAACTTGTCCATTAAATTTTCAGTTTGTAATGATTTTTTCTATTTTTAAAAATTTCTTTTCACATTTTGTATATGTTTTTAAAGGACTTTGATTCATTGTTTATATATTAACTGTCCTTTTCTATCT
This sequence comes from Bison bison bison, assembly GCF_000754665.1. Lineage (NCBI taxonomy): Eukaryota > Metazoa > Chordata > Mammalia > Artiodactyla > Bovidae > Bison > Bison bison. The sequence goes on from NW_011494898.1 coordinate 3,714,201, forward strand.
TCTTAAATATTTTACACATTGTCTATGCCCTTGGGCTTTAGGAAATACCAGTTTATATCTGTCTGATCATTGTCTCTTACAGTAACTTATTTTAACTTTGGATTTTGAGCTAATATTTGTTTCATCTCAAGCAGAGAAAATGCTGAGGGTCTTTGTTGATGGTGAGTTCCTCTAGTGAGGATTTGCATTGGCTCATGCCAAGTGTCCAAGGAGTTCCTATCTCGGGATATATTAAGTTAATTTTATTGACTTTAGGTTCTCTGAGATGCCTTTGTAATGTAAATTTAAGCCCAAAACATTGTTGGTAAAGAGACTGAGTTACAAACTCTCTCAAGTTATTATTTTTATTTTTCCTATCCAGTGCTGTGGCTAAAAAAAGTTATTATGATCATGTTTCTGTGTTGGACTAAATTTTTTCCTGATTAACATTTTTCTCTTAAGATTCAAAGCTAAATATGAGAATCTGACCTGTGCCTTTTATCTTGTACCTGCTTAAGACATTGTCACCTTTCATAGTAGTGAAAAATGAAAGTCACTCAGTTGTGTCCAACTCTTTGCAACCCCATGGGCTCTAGCCTGCCAGGCTCCTCTGTCCATGAAATTCTCCAGGCAAGAATGCTGGAGTGGGTTTCCATTTCCTCCTCCAAGGGACCTTCCTGACCCAGAGATTGAACCCCAGTCTCCTGTATTAGGCAGATTCTTTTCCATCTGTTCCATCTGAGCCATCAGGAAAGTAGCTTTTAAAACGACTCTTGGCTTCCTGACAGGTCAACTACAAATTAGCACTTGCCATGGTGCTTGGCATCTACCTCTCTACAAGGAGTAAATCATGTACTGATGCTACTGACCTTCAGCACCCACAGGAGGAGTTCACGGTGGAGAGTGGAAATAAGGCACTCTGGGAAAACTGGTAGGACAGCTCTTCAGATAGTTAGATGTTCTCAGTCGCTGATTTTATGAGCCCAATTTTGTATCACCTCATATCTAGAAAAGCACTAAAATCCTTCATGGTGATGACTGTTTCTCATGACTAGCAGAAGTTTCATGAGACCAGCAGAAACTTTCTACCAAAAAAAAAGAGAGGAAAAAGTAATGCATGTACTCTCCCTTTACCAAAATCACATATATACTGTCCTTCCCACTGCCTCTTTGAAGCAATTTATCAGAGCTATCTGAGATGCTGTCTTCTGAACTACAGTCCTCATTTTGGCCCCAAATAAAACTTAACACACAAGTCTCACACATTTTTTTTTAAGTTGACAGCTATTAGCAAATAACATCAGAGAGCCCAGAATTCCCTCCTGTTTACTACTCAAATTGTATTTCTTAATTTATGCCCCCAATAATTCCTTGTGTGTGTGTGTGTGTGTGTATCTTCTCTTACATTTTAAGAATGTAACCAGCCCCTCTTCACTCCAGTCCTCTGTTATGCTTAATTATTGTTTACATTAAACTTACAATTCCCACTCCTGATTGGACTCAGACTGATTCACCATCTAATATCTTCTCATAAGATATTTTTGTCTCAATTTACTCATAACTTTGTATTTTAAGTTCATTTTGAAGTCTGTCTTCCCCATACTATGCTAGCTACTTCATAGAAAGTGCCTAATAAATATGTATTAAGTGAAAGAAAGACTGAAAGCACTGCTCAGTATTTGGCTACATTATGTACAACTGAAAGTTTAATTCTCTAAAATACCCAAGTTCATATATATATATATATATATACACACACACCCTATATATATATAGGGTGTGTGTGTATTCTTCTCTTCATATATAAGTGGGTGTTTCCCCTATGTTTTAAAAAGTTTAATCCAAATTAACCAAAGGTATAAAAGGTAAAAATAAGAGTAAAAATTTTGAATGCAAAGGTGTAGAAACTTAACACATGTATTCTGTCAATGCAACTAGTCTTACTAACATATTCAAATTAGGACATTACAAGAACACCCAAGTGGATAAAAAAAATAACTATACTTATACAACATCTTGCTTCTCACTGAAACAAACTTTTAATATTGAGATATTTCATAAAAATCTTCGTTGCAAAGAAAATAATATAATATAGTTGTGTTATACCTAACTTCATCTAAATAGCTTCTGATTCAGCTCTGTGGCAAAGAAAAATGGCAATAGTAACAGAGGGAGGAAAGAAAATTTAATAAGATCATATGTAGGAGGATGATATTTAGAAAAACAATTGCTGTATTTTTTCCTTAGTTTCCTGTGCCCATGTTCTTCTTTAAAAAAAAAAAAACAACCCGCCATCAGTATCTTAAGGGGACAGAACAAAACACAAAGAAAAATGGACTATATATTTTAAAACATTTTTTTCAGGCATAAAATAACAGACTTGGAATAATATGTGATTATTCAAATCAGTATTCCTCATTAATACTATTATACTTCCAACCTGGAAAACTAGATAGAAATTTCCTGTACTGGCAAACGGGGGAAAAGAGAGTTATACAAATACAGAGTTATCTCTCTGTATTTGTGGATGTGAAACCCATGGATACAGAGAGTGTACCACATCATTTTATAAGAGGCTGAGCATCTTCAGATTTTGGTATCCTTAGGAATGAGCAGGAACTAACCTCCTGCAGAAACTAGAGGGACAACTGTCCAGGGAAAGATGTAAGCTTATAGTCTAGTGGGTCTCTGATAAAAGTCTATGCCGTGTTCTTATCCTGCTGCTGCTGCTGCTGCTAAGTCACTTCAGTCGTGTCCGACTCTGTGTGACCCCATAGATGGCAGCCCACCAGGCTCCCCGTCCCTGGGATTCTCCAGGCAAGAACACTGGAGTGGGTTGCCATTTCCTTCTCCAATGCATGAAAGTGAAAAGTGAAAGTGAAGTCGCTCAGTCGTGTCTGACTCTTAGCGACCCCACGGACCACAGCCTACCAGGCTCCTCCGTCCATGGGATTTTCCAGGCAAGAGTACTGGAGTGGGGTGCCATTGCCTTCTCCGGTTCTTATCCTACCAAATACAAAAATATAGGAATGCCAGGAAACTCATAACCCAAGTTGAGATAGTCAACATAGATGTGACAGAAATTTGTAATAAAAAATGAGCTAATTAGAGTCAACTTTAAGTTCAAATCAAGAGCACAATCTTCAAAAATTCTTTAAAATGTGCTTAATTAAGTATGGTCAAGGAAATAATATTAAAGGCAAGAAAATCTGCCACTGAAACCTGAAACACCAGTATCTTGTAACTAAGTCTGGAGAAAGAGGCAGCTATCAAAAAGAAAGGTGGGTGTCATTATTGGCACACAGAATTTACTGGGATTAAAAACATATAAAACCAACTAGCTTTCTTGAGAAACTTGTACTAGTCAAAGAGCTCAAGGGGATTAAACAGGATTGTGATTGTTCAAGACAGTTAGGTTTTACCCAGATTCCCATTTCTGTAGGGAGGCAACAGCTCTCTCCATATAAGTTTATTCCAACAAAGATAATATACAGAAAAGGTTAGACAGTAGGTGGAACCAGGAGAAAAGTGGTGGATCAATGGAAAAACAACTATGGGGGAACATTGCTAGAGCTTCATTACTACACAACGTTACCAACAAAACTTTAGAATAATTATGGACAAATGACTACTGTATGCCTCCTACTTTACTCTTTCTTCATGGAAGCATTTATAGCAATTAGGTGAAAGTCAAATAACCTAACATCTATTTCATATTAATTATTACAAATCCTAAATTTTGAGTCTTTTGCAAATCTTCCTAGTACAGGAATAAATGTATTATATATGCTTTAAATGGAGGAAAATAACACTTGTAACCAAAAGTTAATCTATGACAAATTGTATTATTATTTCCAGTTATTTGTTACTTAATTGTAATAGGATTATATATCTCCCCCTAATATCATGTTGCTTCTATTAGCCATCTGTAAAAGGAATATTACTATTTTTTCCCTGTCCCATTGTCATAAGTTTCAGTCATGTGACTTGCTTTGACCAGTGAAATAGAAGAGATGACAAAAGTCATTCTAATTAGAAACTTTAAGATCCATCTTGTGATCCCTCTAGCCATTCTGCATTTCACTTCATGTCTCCTAAAAGAGCATGTCCAGATTCAGCTGGATCCTAGAATACAAAAAGACTCCCTGAGAGATGGCTAACTGAATACAATTGGCATCACTTTCAATCCAGAGTATGAAAAAGTATTAGAGAGTCTATAATCTTTATACACTAGTAAATTGGAGAAATCTAACAATTTTAATCCCAAGCACACATGGTGCTTTTTATCCCTGATATATTTCTTAATCTATGAATCTTTATCGAACTTTAAATACTTTCAGATTAGAAGCTTCCACGGGGGACCATAAGAGTTCAGTACTATTTCTTATATTTTCCTGACTGGTACATGACAGTGTATCCAGATCAATTAATGTCTGAAAAGACTCTGATGCTGGGAGGGATTGGGGGCAGGAGAAGAGGGGGATGACAGAGGATGAGACGGCTGGATGGCATCACTGACTCGATGGACGTGAGTCTGAGTGAACTCCAGGAGTTGGTGATGGACAGGGAGGCCTGGCGTGCTGCGATTCATGGGGTTGCAAAGAGTCGGACACGACTGAGCGACTGAACTGAACTGAAGGCTTCTGTGAAGTGCTTAAGAGTTTAGGACAAAACTAAGATATCGAGTACACAATCTTAGAGTTAATGATCTCCTATTTAACACTCAGAGGAAGAGTAAAATGTCAGAATGGGACTAATTTCCTAAAAGGATTGAGGAACAGTAATCAAGGATAGTATTCTAGGAGGTAACAAAACCATTTTTAAAGTAAATTGCAAATTGTTAAGATGAGTTCTAAGTAAGAAAAGTCAATAGACATTGGTAACATGCTGAGATTCTGTAGGAATGACATTGAGTCACTAAGAATTTTGTGAATAAAGCCTGCTGATTTAGGTCAACATTGAGAAATTACTGGGGGGAAAAAACACAATAAAGATGATAATCTTTAAAATCTTTATTCTTGTACTGCATGAGAACTGATCATCATAGTTGCCCACTTACAAGGAAGAAAGGAACTCAAAGATTAGCACTTGAATTTTCATCACACCTTTCTGAAACTGGTAATAAGGAATGTGTAATGTTTAGTCATCATAGAATCTGACTTATATATGCATGACAATTTCCCCAAAGTTGATAATTTACTAAAAAGTGGCTATTCCCAAAACATGTGAAGTAGTTATTTTTTTAATGCAAATTTAGTTTTGAAACACTGTGTATTGAGCAACAATGCATTTTAACCTAAATTTTCCAATTCATATTCTTCATACCGTAACATAACATTTGCTAAGAAAACAAACAGAAAAATAGGTGTTTAGATAAAAGAAATTCGGATGTATTGAATATGTTGATAATTTATCTTTTAATTTAATGTTATCTTTCCTCCTATTAGACCATGAGCTGTATCAGGCCAAGTGTTATGCCTTTTTTATTTATTTATTTTTTTTTATGTTACAATATAGCACTATTTCTAGAACAGAGGGGGTTGTATGAAGGACATATAAACATATAATACATATGTATGTACATTTAGCAAATGCTGCATGACTGAATTGATGAACTTAAGAGTAAACAAAGCTCAATAATCTTGCCTTGATGACCCTTCTGTAAATAACATACACATATTAACCCAAGGAAGCTGCTTCTTCATTTTCTCTTTAACTGTTATGGAAGCATTGAACTTTAGAGTAGTGAGTATATTTTGAGGTATTTCCCTAATATATTTTGCTTCTATGAATAATTTTTTATGTGAGTTCAACTAGTATAATTATGACCACTCTTGAAATTCATATAGTAGAAAAGTGGGAGAAGTGTAATTTAGCTCTTATGAAGTATTTATTAAAAAATACTGCACCAGGAACATAATACTAATGGGCCATGGCAGCTTGAATAATTCAATAGCATGACACTTTTTTAAGGTAGCACAAAAGTGGTTTCTAATATCCTATTTTTGTTTATTTCCAAGCTAATATATTTATTGTCTCCAAAGAAGGGAGAAACACCTGTGGGAGCTGGAAAATTTTTACTTACAAAAAAAAAAAAGAGAGAGAGATATTGCTCTGTCTTCCATAAAGTCCATAAAGGTCCATATGTTGAAATACTTTTATAAAGCAGGTCATAGGCAGAAGCATAGTGAATATTATAATGGTAGGTGACTGAGATATCAGATATAAGGCAGAACCAGAAAACATTTCTATGAAGCTCTGATGCACGGTACAATGCCTGCTAGTGTCTAAGCCTGAGCTAGTATTTTCCTTTTACTAGATCTAGTAAGTATCCTGTCCAATCTAGTTCAAGTTAGAAATCGTTTTGCTAAAGAGAGATACTGTATAACAATGGAAAAACCAGGATTGGGAATAAAGACTTGGAGGTAGGAAGAAGGAACGGAACTAGTATTTGTTCAATAACTGGCCACATGTCAAGCACCACAACAAATGTTATCTAATTCAACTTAATTCCTCCCAATAACCTAGAGACAAATGTAGTTCACCTTAAAAAATAGGAAACAGGTTTGGAGAGATGATGGAAACTACCAGACATCACATAGCTGTCCAGTTGCTGTGCCAATAAATGCATGCCTGTCTTATGCCAGGTTCCAAACTCTTCCTGCTTCTGTAGCTAATGAGCTCCATGAACTTCTGTGAGTTACATTCCTGAGGGCTATACTCTGGTTTTCTCTTCTGTCATATTTAGATAATACTATTTATTGTTATATTATATTGTTGTAATAGTATTATGTATTTAACTAATGGCTATTGACCTGGGGTTTCCCAGGTACCTCAATGGTAAAGAATCCATCGGCCAATGCAGGAGCCATAGGAGATGCAGTTTCAATCCCTGGGTGGGGAAGATCCCCTGGAGGAGGAAATGGCAACCCACGCAAGTATTCTTGCCAGGTTAATCCCATGGACAGAGGAGCCTGGCAGGCTACAGTCTACGGGGTTGCAGAGTCAGACATGACAGAGCACACGCACATGATGATAACTGACCTGGGAGCTTTAAGAATTGTTTTGATAATACTGAGATAAAGTATTTTTAACAAAGAGAAGCACTATGCAATGTAACTTATTTATAACTTAGAGTGAATTTACCCACAGTGGAAAGACAGCCAGCATACTAACACTCTTGGCTTCTCTGTCTCCTCATCTCTCATTTAGCACATGTGAAAACACAGTCTGACTTGGCCATCATTTGCAGTAAAGTTAAAATGTGATTCAATATCATTCTAGAATGTAAGAAGGGGGGAGGTTATTTTTTTCTTCTTTTTCTGAAATTCATAATTGCCATTCCTGTTGACTCATCTTCTAGCTTCAACTAGCAATTCACATACATAAGCCCTTTGAAAATGTCCTGTTTTGGATGTGACATGATTTTGTAACCTTATCAGTATCTTTTAAAGTAGTTTTATTTAGTCACGTAAATTTTAGGTTTTACAAACAGGTTCAGCCCTGGCATTAGAAAAACAGAAAACAAATGTCTGAGAACATATAAGTAACTGTACAATTTTATGTTTGTTTGTTTGTTTTCCAGGCACTAAACTTTAATGTGTGATAGCAACAAGATATACTTGCAATCTTTGGAAACAGATGAAAGATTAAATATATGGTTATTAAAATATCCACTTATTGTTCTCTAGTACAATATATTTTCCTGAATTTGGGCTTATTATGGTGATTCATGTGATAGTTAAGTACACTAAGTGGCAAAAAAAAAAAAAAAATGTAGAAGTTCAGTAGGCAACATCTTGTATACATGAAATCTCAAGGAAAGCTTGCCATATAAAAATACACCCTTGCCCATAAATACATTTGGAAGTTCTTACTAATCTCAGAATAAAATAACAAGAAGCACTGCTTTCCTATGTACTTGCTGATACTAGGACAGGATATTTGCTTATCTGGAGAGTTATTTTTCTTTTGGATATTTCAAAAATATTTCCTATTTCTTTTGGTTAAGTTGAAGTAAAGGAAATGTCCTAATTACTGTTGCATTCTTGGAGCTCTGATAAGTACTTAGTGGTTCAGATTGATGTGACTGGGCTGTCTGCACTCATTTTCCTCTACTTTATTGTGATTGTAAAAAATATTTGTTTTTTTGTCCATGATATCTGACACAAAGCACCTAACTCTTAGAATTTCCTAAGTGCTAGGAACAATCAAGGTATTAACAGCTTCAGTTATGTTAATAAGGTGAATTTCAGAAAGCCCCGAAGGATGGGGGAGACAAACAAATGATTAGAAGATGGAACTTTCAGTCCCACCCCTCCTGACCTCTAGGTATGGGTGAGGGGCTAGAGATTGGATCAGCAGCCAATGGCCAGTGATGTAATCAACCATGCCTATGTAATGAAGTCTCTATAAAAACCCAAAAGGACTTTGTTCAGAGAGCTTCTGGATTGGTGAGCATGTACAGATGTGGGGAGAATGGCACAAGAGAAAACGAATGGAAGCTCTGTGCCCTTTCCCACATCCCTGGCCCATGCATTTCTTCCAACAGGCTCGTCCTGAATTATATTCCTTTGTAATAACCAGTGATCCAGCAAGTATACTGTTTCTTTGAGTTCTGTGAGCTGCTCTGGCAAATTAATTGAATCCAAGGAGAGGGTACTGAAAACCTCTGATTTTTAGCTGGGCATCATAAGCATAGGTGATAACCTGGACTTGTGCCTAGAGGAAGAAGGAGGGCAGTCTTGTAGGTCTGTGCCCTTAACCTGTGTCATCGGGTGCTATCTCTGGATAGACAGTGGCAGAATTGAGTTAAATTGTAGGACATCCAGCAGGTGGTCAGAACTTTGTTGTGGGTAGTAGGGGGGAACCTCCCCTGCATTGGAACTGGTACCAGAACCCCCTTTTAGGTATATATCCTGAAGTGAGTCTCATGCATATATGTAATAAGTACATAGTCCTGTTATAGCCAAATGCTCTGGGAAACAAACTCAGTCAGAAGGACAGTGTGGATAGTGGAGTGCAGTTTTTTATTACACCGGCAGGTCTGAGGAAGAGTTTCCTCTTTAGTCAGGGACCCCGACTGACTTTTGTGAAAACCTTATATACCTTAAGTGTACATGCTCAAGCCCCCATCCCCAAATTCCTTAAACCTAGCCTGGAAAATGTTAAAGAGAGATACAATCATGTTATAGCCATGACTCATAACCAGAAGGGTCAGTGGGTTGTACTTTGTAGCCTACACCAATGGGTGCCATAAAGATTACAAAGGTGATTGCCTACTGCTGCTGCTGCTGCTAAGTCACTTCAGTCATGTCCCACTCTTTGCGACCCCAGAGATGGCAGCCCATCAGGCCCCTCTGTCCTTGGGATTCTCCAGGCAAGAACACTGGAGTGGGTTGCCATTTCCTTCTCCAATGCATGAAAGTGAAAAGTGAAAGTGAAGTCGCTCAGTCGTGTCTGACTCTTCACGACCCCATGGACTGCAACCCACCAGGCTCCTCCGTCCATGGGATTTTCCAGGCAAGAGTACTGGAGTGGGGTGCCATTGCCTTCTCCAGTGATTGACTACATAGGGAATTATTACATTCTTTCTGGCAATGGGAAATCTTGGTATGGAATCTGGTGTTTATCAGTCCGGGAGGCCTGTTCTGCCTTAGGTATGCTATCTTCATGGCTACCAGGCACACAGTCCAAAGTTCACTGAAAAGGCAAGTAGGCGTATAGTCCAAAGTTCACTGGGAATGTAAGATGGAGTTTCCTTCTTTTTCAAGATGGAGTCAGCTTGGCCTGTTCCTTTCCTCCTTCAGTCCCAGAGAAATTAGTCACAGTCCCTTTCAAGATTCTCTTGATATTCCAATTTCTGATGATGCATGAGTTTGAAGGCCCAGGTTAGGTGCTACTTAAATACCATTCATAGGATCATAGAATTTTAGGTTCTTAGGGAATTATATAAACATCATCTTGTCTATCAATGTGTCAAAGTTTAATGTTTCCCATACTCCCTTTGGGATTTCCCCTTTATCCCGAATCATCTTTACCACTGTGTACAAATATTTTTTGATAAATTATTTATTTTAAATGAATGAATATATATATATACATAATTAAAATAACTATATCAAAGATATAATATAATAAAATTTTAACTCACTTAAGATAAATCAACATTAAAATAAACTATGTATATAAAATTAAACTAGTTTATATATATGTATATATACCCATATACATATACAAACTCTGTAAGTCATCTTTGTTGTAGCAGTAGGATATTCACACTTCAAACAGTAATTTTCTTGAAAACTACTCAGTGATTTTCTTGAAAACCTCTCATCCTGTCCTCCATAGTAGGACATCTCTGAGAACAAATAGAAGCAAATACCTGTATCCCTATAGGATTTATTTATTGATCATAGGTCTATGAGGCTAAATAGAGAAGGTTAAATATTTCTTCCGGGTAATATCTTTTAAATATAGATTTAAATGGAGTCTTAGAAAATTATAAGATTGTTTAAAACAAATTCATTTGTGGGTAAGCTATGAAAAGGTATACTCAAGTAAACATAAAAGCATTGTCTCTAGCCAGGGATCAAAGATCAAGCTGATTGGTGACAGAATTGGTCACAGAGTGGCATAGCTTTTGGAATGAGTAACTAAAGTTTGATACCACACTCAGTAAGAAAGCCTTGATAACTTTTACAACACTGTAAAAAGAGTACATTTTTTGCAAAATGCTACTCATGAGCTAGTCTCATATACAAGGAACATGTTTAAGGTCTCAGATCTTTTTCTTTCCTTCCTATTTCAGTCCCTATTCCAAAACATCTTTTTTCTAATTACTATTATTTTTTAAGAAATGGCACTTACAGAACAATGGCTCCTGGCCAGTTAGGTTCATTCCAGATGGACAAATTTTCAGCACATTCACTTCACACTGTAACTTTTTTCTTCCTAAGCTTGCAATGAAGATGTCTACTGAAGAGCCTGTGAATAAGCCTGCAGTGATGTGAGGGTCTAGGATGAGAGAATCTATACACCCTTACCTTTATAGCTACAATCTTGACAGGCCTCTCTTGCAACACTTTCCTGCATGTTCACTATCCTTCAAAATCCTTCAGCCTCTAAGCCCATCAAATGCATGAATACACATACTCATTAAGTTGACTATAGTTATAAAAATACAATTTCATAAATTTCATAAAAAGATCAATTTTCTTGGAATCTTCATTCATAAAGAATCAACATCAAAAGGCCTCTATATTACCTAATGTTGGTGACAGACACTTAGTAATGGTTTCATATGTCTCCACTTATCCTTGTTTATTATAAGTCTCTCATTCAGATTCCATAGTTGTATTCTTATTTAAACACAAACGCACAGGCATGCACATAACAATACAGCATAATGGCAATGAATGCTTGCCCAGTGTATGTGAACCACACAATTATCATGGTTGCTTGGCAACCACTGACAGGTACCGTATACTGGAGAGCAAGGGATACAAAGCAATGAGTGAAAGACTTATCGTCTGCTCTGATTTCAGATGGAAGGGAACTGTCTTTAAAGCAAAAATGACTCCTTTGGGTTATGAAAGACAAACAAAAGGAAAAAAAACTTATTTGCCTGTTTTTTTTTAAATTAAGCTAAATAAACAGATGTATTGTTATAGGATAGTAAGTTGTTTCATGAAGAAATAGCTGATTATTGGTCAATAGGAAAGATGGATGTACCCAACAAATTAGTTGTTGAGTGTACTCTCATTGTGGTAAGGTGAACTTCTGATACTGCTTTGCACGCATATCTATTTTCCCTCTTATTCCAAGATCAAAGAAAATCTTATTAGACTTGAATTTTTAGCATGGACCTTTTAAATGGGCTTCCCTGGTAGGGGAATGGGCTCAGCGGTTAAGAATCCACCTGCAGTGTAGGAGTCACAGAAGACACAGGTTCCATCCCTGGGTTGGGAGGATCCCCTGGAGGAGGGCATGGCAGCCCACCCCAGTATTCTTGCCCGGAGAATTCCATGGGCAGAGGAGTCTGGCAGGCTACAGTTCATAGGGTCACAAAGAGTCAGACACGACTGAAGCAACCTTGCACACTGCACACACACCCCCTGGTGGCTCAGCTGGTAAGGAATTTGCCTGCAATGTGGGAGACCTGGGTTCGATCCCTGGATTGGAAAGATTCCCTGGAGAAGAGAAAGGCTACCCACTCCAGTATTCTGGCCTGGAGAAATCCATGGACTGTATAGTCCATGGGGTTGCAAAGAGTCAGACATGACTGAGCGACTTTCACTTTCACTTTCAAATGTCAGTCAAAGGAAAAACTTGCTTCTTTAAAACACTGCATTTTTCTCTCCACAGTGTCTATCATATAGTTGGCTAATATTTTAAATATGGGCTTCCCTTGTAGCTCAGATAACAAAGAATCTGCCTGTAATGGAAGTGATCTGGGTTTGGTCCCTGGGTTGGGAAGATCCCCTGGAGAAGGGAATGGCAACCCACTCCAGTATTCTTGCCCAGAGAATTCCATGGACAGAGCTTGGGGTTGCAAAGAGTCAGACACAACTAACTAACATACACACAAATATGTTAAACCTAGATTCTAAAGGAAATAAGCATAGATTCAGTCATTACTCTTGGTAAAAATTCTTAGTTTTGTCTTCCCTGAGTCACAAAACTTCATGTCTTACTGATGTGGCTATTTTTCATAATATGCATTGATATCTCTGCTTATACTTTTTGTACCTTTTAGTTTCAGAATATGTGTTTCCTCCCAAATAGTCACCTTTTGTTCTTCGGGTAAGATAAGTCAAATATATCTTACTCAGATCTCTATAGAAAAATAATTTTGTTTTTTTCAAACATGCTACTGTCAAATGTTGGCTTTCCTGGTAGCTCAGCTGGTAAAGAATCTGTCTGCAATGCAGGAGACTTGGGTTCAATCCCTGGGTTGGGGTTTTTAGACAGGGATATTTGTAGACAGGAGGGTCTCTGAGGAGCTGATGGGTAAGTATCAATAGAAACCTGAAATTTGTGAAGGAGAGAATTGTGCCAGGAGTTGTGAGCATTCCAGAGAGAAGGAGCAGCCAGGCATTGAGGTCCTAGTCCAGGGACCAACCTTGAGAGGTGGAACAGCAGCAGAAGTCACTGTGGCTGGAGTATATGTGTACAGGGAAAGAGGGAATGTGAAGCAGAAGTGTGAGGTGTAGGGATGGGTGGTTGGCTATAGAGCTGGGAAATGGAAGTGCGAGGCTGCTGTGTCCACAGGACTGAATCTTGTAGGTGGGGCTCACCAGCGCCCAGAGGTTTTGGCCTTGCCACGGGCAATTGAACTGCAAACCTGACTCCTGGCAGCCTGCCTTAGTGCTAGCCCTGCCACTCAAGTTTACTCCAGCTACCCTGAACATCATCTCAATTAGAAATAATCAATGACTATAGTAAAGTTGCAGGATATAAAATCAACACACAGAAATCCCTTGCATTCCTATACACTAATAATGAGAAAACAGAAAGAGAAATTAAGGAAACAATTCCATTCACCATTGCAATGGAAAGAATAAAATACTTAGGAATATATCTACCTAAAGAAACTAAAGACCTATATATAGAAAACTATAAAACACTGGTGAAAGAAATCAAAGAGGACACTAATAGATGGAGAAATATACCACGTTCATGGATTGGAAGAATCAATATAGTGAAAATGAGTATACTACCCAAAGCAATCTATAGATTCAATGCAATCCCTATCAAGCTACCAACAGTGTTCTTCACAGAGCTAGAACAAATAATTTCACAATTTGTATGGAAATACAAAAAACCTCGAATAGCCAAAGCAATCTTGAGAAAGAAGAATGGAACTGGAGGAATCAACCTGCCTGACTTCAGGCTGTACTACAAAGCCACAGTTATCAAGACAGTATGGTACTGGCACAAAGACAGAAATAT
>NW_011494898.1:3729223-3729657 GCF_000754665.1 Bison bison bison
ACAGCCACCATGGAGAACAGTGTGGAGATTCCTTAAAAAACTGGAAATAGAACTGCCTTATGATCCAGCAATCCCACTGCTGGGCATACACACTGAGGAAACCAGAAGGGAAAGAGACACGTGTACCCCAATGTTCATCGCAGCACTGTTTATAATAGCCAGGACATGGAAGCAACCTAGATGTCCATCAGCAGATGAATGGATAAGAAAGCTGTGGTACATATACACAATGGAGTATTACTCAGCCATTAAAAAGAATACATTTGAATCAGTTCTAATGAGGTGGATGAAACTGGAGCCTATTATACAGAGTGAAGTAAGCCAGAAGGAAAAACATCAATACAGTATACTAATGCATATATATGGAATTTAGAAAGATGGTAACAATAACCTGGTGTACGAGACAACAAAAGAGACACTGATGTATAGAACCT
>NW_011494898.1:3729757-3733695 GCF_000754665.1 Bison bison bison
CCTGTGGCGAATTCATTTTGATATTTGGCAAAACTAATACAATTATGTAAAGTTTAAAAATAAAATAAAATTAAAAAAAAAAGAAAATCAGTGCTCTAGCATTTAACTTTTTTAGAAGCAGATGAAAAGTGTGTTTGATGATGATACAGTTTTTAACAGCTTTATTGAGTTCACATACCAGTGGCTTTTAGCATAGAGTTATGCACGCTTCCCTGGTGGCTTAGATGGTGAAGAGTCTGCCTGCAATGCGGGAGACTCTGGTTCAATCCCTGGGTCGGAAAGATCCCTTAGAGGAGGAATTGGCAACCCACTCCAGGATTCTTGCCTGGGAAATCCCATGGACAGAGGAGCCTGGTGGACTACAGCCCATGGGTCACACAGTGTTGGACACAACTGAGCGACTTAACACCACACTGATGAATGTTACCAGATATATGAAACATGATATCTGAGTAAATTTCATACCTAACATCTTCAAACTGTATGTGTATATATATATATATATATTAAAATGCTTATACATTTGAAATTTGTAGTCCCATTACTGATATTTTAAATTACCATCATCATAATTCTTTCAGTTGTAGGAAATATCATGAGTTACATTTTAAAAAATGATTAGGTAAAGCAGATGAAAAAGCCAATGAAAGAGCAAACTCTACATGTGCTTCCCTGGGTCTAAGAGAAGTGGAGATTAAACTGATGGAGAGAGGCAGTAATCTTTTCCTTATTCTCCAATTCCTATTGGCTTTCCCATGATAGAGAAAACAGATGATTCTAAAAGATGCTTTCATTTAACAAATATTAAGTGTTTCCTACCTCTTAGTACTAACTTCCTTTTCTAAATAAGAAAGCAGGACCATAGATAGGTTAAATATTTTGACCATAAGAAAATGCTGGCCAATGGTAGTACACAGACAAAATGAAGTCTCTCAATCTGAAACCTAAACACGTAATCTCTGAATTCATTGCCTCTTGGGATCCATTAGCTTACCTGAGTGTTCAGTTAAAGGGGTCACAATATCTCTCTGTAATACCAGCTACTTGACCATAAGAAGGGCTTTCTGGTGGCTCAGATGGTAAAGAATCTGCCTGCAATATAGGAGACATTAGTTTGATCCCTCAGAGAAGGCAATGGCACCCCACTCCAGTACTCTTGCCTGGAAAATCCCATGGATGGAGGAGCCTGGTGGGCTGCAGTCCATGGGGTCGCGAAGAGTCTGACACGACTGAGCGACTTCACTTTCACTGTTCACTTTCATGCATTGGAGAAGGAAATGGCAACCCACTCCAGTGTTCTTGCCTGGAGAATCCCAGGGACGGGGAGCCTGGTGGGCTGCCGTCTATGGGGTCGCACAGAGTTGGACACGACTGAAGTGACTTAGCAGCAGCAGCAGCAATTTGATCCCTGGGTTGGGAAGATCACCTGGAGAAGGGAATGGCTACCCACTCCAGTACTCTTGCCTGGGGAATCCCATGGACAGAAGATCCTGGCAAGCTACAGTCCATGGGGTTGCAAAGAGTCAGACACAACAGCAACTAACACTTCTTTTTTTTTTTTACCATCATACACTATAGGAAACTAAAATTACCAATTCCAACACTCATGGGACATTTCTGGGAATTAATCTGCATTTACAACCCACATTTGTGAGTTCACCTACAGTGTAATGAGCTGACCTTACCTCTTCAAACTTTCCACTTTTGCTGCTTTCTTTCTTTCTTTTTTTTTTTTTTTCTTTTTTTCATTTCTATGTTCCATTGGAAAGATTTGTCTTGACCATTCCCCATTGGACAACTTAACCTAGAAGAGTTTGACCCTTAGTCATCCAATCACTATTCAGATTTTCTTGAGCATCTCACAAAACAAGCTATAATTTAAGCAGGTGTAAATTTTAGAAATTTCAGTCCTTTTAAAAATGTTGAACTTCTCAGTAGTCCACTTTTTAAAAAACTTGATAGAATATACCAAATCATTAACATTGTTATGGAAGGATATCAAGGGATGCTTTAATAAATCAAGTTTACAGTAGCCCCCACTCCTTATCTGCAGGGGATACTTTCCAAGACCCCCAAGATGCTTGAAACCTTGGATAGTACTAAATTCCATATACACTATTTCTTTTTCCTATGCATACACACTTGTGATAAAGTTTAATTTATAAATCAGGCACAGTAATAAACTAACAACAATAATAAAATAGAACAATTAAAATAATATAATGTATTAAAGTTATGTAAATGTCATCTACCTCTCACTGTCTTAAAATATTATATTGTACACATTTAATGCCTTTTCCATCTTACCTAAGCACTTACCACACACAGTGGCCATAACTATTGTAGTTTGAGATGCAGCAGCAAACGCAATTTTTTTCCTTCTTTACAATTTCTTGGGTAGAAGATTTATTATTGTAGATCTTAGCAACTTCAGCATTTGACTTCTTTATTAAGTCAGTATCTTTCACCATTTCACTTAAAGGAAGGACTTAATGGCTTCTCTTTGGCATATCAAATTGCCAGCATCACTACTCTTATCCTTTGGGGCCATGATTAAGTAAAATAAGGATGACTTGAACATAAGTATTGTGATACCATGGCTGCTGACCTGATAACTAGAGGCTACTAAGTGACTAATGAGGACGATGCATTGGACAAAGGGATGGTTCATGTCCCCGGTTGGATGCAGCAGGACAGTGCAAGATTGCATCACTGCTACTCAAAATGATCTGCAGTTTAAAATGTATGAATTATTTCTTTCTAGAATTTTCCATGAATATTTTCAGACCACAGTTGACCATGGGTAACTGAAACTTTGGAAAGCAAAGCTGTGGGTAAGTGCTATTGGTTTACTGTTTCTGATGTAGGTGGCTGAAAGTTCCTCAAGGGGAACTGAAGTTCTCAGTCTAAAGATTTCCTATTACACATTTATGTTATCAGACTTAGAGAGAGGAAACTATTCCCAGAACAGTGTGAATTATTTTATTTTGAAATTTTACTAATACTTTAATAAGGGAAAAAATGAATAGTTCCATTTAACATTAAGAATTTTACCTTTCAGCTTATAACTATAAACAGAATTCTATGGAATTTCCTAGAGAATGCTAGTTAAAAGAAAATCCTCTACCTGTAAAATTGTGAAGGAAGCTACTTGAAATAAAGGCAGAGAAATTAATAGAGATGATTAGTTTTTGCTTATATGAATCAGCAGTGATTGGTGGTGTTTTTTTTTTTTTTCTCAAAAAAGTAAAGCAAGAATTTATGTACACAAAAGTATACTCTCAAAGGGAGACCAGACAAGCAAGCAAGTAGTTGCCCTGAGTTTTCTTAGCAAGGTGGTTATGTAGGGCATACAGATGAAGGGGTGGAATATTCATTGAGGAATGCAGGGTTGAGGGTTGTATTCCCTGATTTTCATCCCAGCTTCACCTTTGATTGCTGTTTCTTGATATACAATATTAAAATCAAGAGAAATTAATTTATGTTTAGATCATAGGCAATGATATATATATATATATAATATCTTTAAGTGAATACACATTAAGGAATTCATATTTTCAACTTCAAAACAATGTAGATCTTGTTATAAAATTTATTATGTATTTGATAGCATAATCAGAAAAAAAAGAATATCTTCATCTGTCTATAAATGTGGCTTAAGAAAAGAAATAGGGCATTGATATAGGAGTTGCAATAGTTTTTTTCATTGATTCCCAAGTAAAGTAAGAGCTATTACAATTAAAAGTAAAATATTGAGAGGTGATAGAAAATCATCCATAATTTAAATAAAAAATTGAAATTCTATTACAATGAAAACAAATATTAGTTATATTAATATATTCAGTTCAGTTCAGTCACTCAGTCGTATCCGACTCTTTGCGACCCCAAGAATCGCAGCACGCCAGGCCTCCCTGTCCATCACCAACTCCTGGAGTACA
>NW_011494898.1:3734001-3771850 GCF_000754665.1 Bison bison bison
ACCACAGTTCAAAAGCATCAATTCTTTGGCGCTCAGCCTTCTTCACAGTCCAACTCTCACATCCATACATGACCACAGGAAAAACCATAGCCTCGACTAGACGGACATTTGTTGGCAAAGTAATGTCTCTGCTTTTGAATATGCTGTCTAGGTTGGTCATAACTTTCCTTCCAAGGAGTAAGCGTCTTTTAATCTCATGGCTGCAGTCACCATCTGCAGTGATTTTGGAGCCCCCCAAAATAAAGTCTGACACTGTTTCCACTGTTCCCCTATTATTTCCCATGAAGTGATGGGACCGGATGCCATGATCTTCGTTTTCTGAATGTTGAGTTTTAAGCCAACTTTTTCACTCTCCACTTTCACTTTCATCAAGAGGCTTTTGAGTTCCTCTTCACGTTCTGCCATAAGGGTGGTATCATCTGCATATCTGAGGTTATTGATATTTCTCCTGGCAGTCTTGATTCCAGCTTGTGTTTCTTCCAGTCCAGAGCTTCTCATGATATACTCTGCATATAAGTTAAATAAGCAGGGTGATAATATACAGCCTTGATGTACTGCTTTTCCTATTTGGAACCAGTCTGTTGTTCCATGTCCAGTTCTTATTGTTGCTTCCTGACCTGCATACAGATTTCTCAAGAGGCAGGTCAGGTGGTCTGGTATTCCCATCTCTTTCAGAATTTGCCACAGTTTATTGTGATCCACACAGTCAAAGGCTTTGGCATAGTCAATAAAGCAGAAATAGATATTTTTCTGGAACTCTCTTGCTTTTTCCATGATCCAGCAGATGTTGGCAATTTGATCTCTGGTTCCTCTGCCTTTACTAAAACTAGCTTTAACATCAGGAAGTTCACGGTTCATGAAGCCTGGCTTGGAGAATTTTGAGCATTAATTTACTAGCATGTGAGATAAGTGCAATTGTGTGGTAGTTTGAGCATTCTTTGGCATTGCCTTTCTTTGGGATTGGAATGAGAACTGATCTTTTCCAGTCCTGTGGCCACTGCTGAGTTTTCCAAATTTGCTGGTATATTGAGTGCAGCACTTTCACAGCATCATTTTTCAAGATTTGAAATAGCTCAACTGGAATTCCATCACCTCCACTAGCTTTGTTCATAGTGATGCTTTGTAAGGCCCACTTGACTTCACATTCCAGGATGTCTGGCTCTAGGTCAGTGATCACACCATTGTGATTATCTGGGTTGTGAATATCTATTTTGTACAGTTCTTCTGTGCATTCTTGCCACCTCTTCTTGATATCTTCTGCTTGGCACTGCTCCCTTATGTAAGTGGTGCTTGAGTTCAGTTCAGTTCAGTCACTCAGTCCTGTCTGACTCTTTGCGACCCCATGAAACACAGCACGCCAGGCCTCCCTGTCCATCACCAAATCCCAGAGTCCACCCAAACCCATGTCCATTGAGTCGGTGATGCCATCCAGCCATCTCATCCTCTGTCGTCTCCTTCTCCTCCTGCTCTCAATCTTTCCCAGCATCAGAGTCTTTTCAAATGAGTCAGCTCTTTGCATCAGGTAGCCAAAGTATTGGAGTTTCAGCTTCAACATCAGTCCTTCCAATGAACACCCAGGACTGATCTCCTTTAGGATGGACTGGTTGGATCTCCTTGCAGTCCAAGGGACTCTCAAGAGTCTTCAACACCACAGTTCAAAAGCATCAATTCTTCCATGCTCAGCTTTCTTTATAGTCCAATTCTCACATCCATACATGACCACTGGAAAAACCATAGCCTTGACTAGACGGACCTTTGTTGACAAAGTAATTTCTCTGCTTTTTAATATGCTGTCTAAGTTGGTCCTAACTTTACTTCCAAGGAATAAGTGTCTTTTAATTTCATGGCTGCAGTCACCATCTGCAGTGATTTTGGAGCCCAGAAAAGTAAAGTCAGCCACTGTTTCCATGGTTTCCCCATCTATTTGCCATGAAGTGATGGGACCAGGTGCCATGATCTTAGTGTTCTGAATGTTGAGCGTTAAGAGTAGTTCCCTTCAAATACTCAGTAATAAAACTTACAGTAAGTAAGGACTGATGTTCTCACACGTTTCTGTCTGTAATAGGAATCCATTTCACAAATCAGTCTTCTGGATAATGTTCAGCATGGATGTTAGCAGTTATTTATACTGCACATATTAGAATTCTTTTGGAGAACCAACTCACGTGAAGGCCATGGTACATTAATGCCTAGTGTGCATGCTTAGTTGCTTGGTTGTGTCTGACTCTTTGTGACCCCATGGACTGTAGTCCACCAGTCTCCTCTATTCATGGAATTCTCCAGGAAAGAATACTGGAGTGGGTAGCCATTCCCTTCTCCAGGGGATCTTCCCAACTCAGGGATCAAACTACTGTCTCCTATATTGCAGGCAGATTCTTTACCACCTGAGCCACCAAGGAAGCCCGAATGATGCCTATTAGCCTAAGAAATAGTTCAAACTTCTGGTTATCCATTGGCTGCCCTTGGTTGGCATTTCCTTATCTGAAGGCCTGCATCTCTCTACCTTCTAAATGGCCTCTTGATGACTGGGAACTCACTTATCTATATAGAGACCACCCACATGACCAGTTTGCTAGCTAAGACCTGTGAGTCCCCTGATTAATTTCTTGCAATTGATCTCCACTTACAATAGTCAGTTCACCTGTAGAAACATGCTGCTTCTACACCTTAAACTGTGACTTCTGCCATGATGTAGAAACTTCTGGACTGTATAAATACCATACCTCTCCCACTTAGTAGAACTACTCCATGGGTCAGATCTACTCCACCGTGTTTTCTTTTTTTTCTTCCTAGTTAAGAGTCTTTTATTTCTTTCATTACTTATATTGTTGTGCATCAAACAAAATTTATAACCGGTCTATGAGTTCAGAGTCTTGGAATGTCTTTATACATCTCTATTAATGCCAATGTATTAAAATTGTCATTAAGTGTGCTAGGCACTTTTCATACACACACACTTTTTTAAACCTTACAACTGTTTGAGATTAGTGCAAATATTCATTTTTATCATATGAGGACACCAGGGCACAGAGTTTATAGACATTCTATAAGCCAGCATAGTAAGAAATTGATGGTCAGGATTTAAATATAGGTGTTTTGACTTCTGAGTCTAAACTCATATGCACTATATTTCAATTGCTTTTCAAAGTAAGTTTTTAACAGGGTTACTAATCTAGTAATTCAGAGAATGTGATAGTGTAGTCTATCTAGAATTCAATATAGCATTTGATGATATGCCATGGAAATATTTTTCATCTCTTTTTGAAATGGAGAAGTATGCACTGAATACTTATTTAATCAAGTAGATTTTTACCTGGTTTTGGGATTAAAGGATCAATGCTAATCTGGAGGGAAATGTGCTGTTATGCCATAAAATTCATTTCAATCTCAACAGTTAAGCATATTTATTAACAACTTATGTTTACATATGCAAAACACAATGATCAGACTTACAGATGAGATGAAACTGGAAGAAAGAGTAAATGCTTTGAATTTCTGTACCAAAAATATCTTGATAGACTGCAGCAAAGGGCTGAATATTAAAAGATACCATTAAATCAGGAAAAAAAAATTTAAGATTTGGTACTTTCCTTAGATGTTCAAGGCAGCTAAGCATAAGTTTACATAGTGGAGGTGTGGACAAGTAGCAGCATCCACGGAAATGGTTTAGAGACATTACATCAACAAATCAGGCCCATGTGAATAACTAATTTGCTATGTGAAAGTGAAAGTCGCTCAGTCATGTCTGACTCCCAGGCTCCTATGTCCATGGAATTCCCCAAGCCAGAATACTGAAATGAGTAGCTGTTCCCTTCTCCAGGGGATTGTCCCAACGCAGGGATCAAATGCAGATCTCCCACACTGCAGGTGAATTCCTTACCATCTGAGCTATCAGATAATCTGAGCATGAGTATGGAGAAAATAGGACAGTACCTACAATGAAAGAAAGGCTAGTGCCACACTGCTCAGTTCTCATCAAACCATAGATTTGCTTTTTTTTTTTTTTTTTACTGTTTATCAATAACTACACTTGAATGACAGTGTGAATACCATGGGCATATTTTTTTTGGGTAAACCAAAGTTTGGTGAAGGATGTCATGTAACGTGAGAGTGCCTGAAGAAGGTATAGATGCTTGCATGACAGAGAAATGGAAATATGTTTGAACTTAAATATTAAAAACTCTTTTTTTTCTGAAAAATGTATTTTACAAATATTCTAGTCTCCCAAGAGTTACCTTGGGGGGAAAAGTATGGAAGCAAAACCGTAAGACAAGTTTATGAACAGAAAGAAGTATCTTGAAATATTTAGAGCTAAGAAACACCTTATGAACACCCAAACATAAGACTTGCTCTATTGTTATAGATGGATTTTAAGGGTAAACTGTGGTGTTGGATTTTATGCTAATGAAGATTCCCTTCAAACTATGGAAAGTTAAAGTTATTTCCCTTCCCACCCTTTTGTTTGTCTGTTTCTAAAAATTGAGACCAGAAAGGAAGGTTTCTCCTTGGAAGAAAAGCTATGACAAACTCAGATAGCATATAACAAAGCAGAGACATCACTTTGCCCACAAAAGTCTGTAGAGTCAAACCTATGGTTTTTCCAGTAGTCATGTATGGATATGAGAGTTAGACCCTAAAGAAGGCTGAGCACTAAAGAACTGATGCTTTCAGTGGTGCCGGAGAAGACTCTTGAGAGTCCCTTGGACAGCAACAAGATCAAACTGTTCAATCCTAAAGGAAATCAACCCTGAATATTCATTGGAAGGACAAATGCTGAAGCTGAAGCTCCAATAGTTTGGCCACCTGATGAGAAGAGCCAACTCACTGGGAAAAACCCTGATGCTGGGAAAGACTGAGGGCAGGAAGAGAAGGGGATGAAATGGTTAGATGGCATCTTTGACTCAACAGACATGATTCTGAGCAAACTCAGGGAGATAGTGAAGGACAGGGAAGCCGGGCGTGCTGCAGTTCATGGGGTCACAAAGAGTTGGACACCACTGAGCGATTGAACAACAGGGAAGGTGCTAGAGAAAAAAGATGGCTGTTAGTAAATCTACAGCAACTCAACACCATAGACAGCACAGGCCTTTGAAGCAGACCTGGCCTCCTTGGGGAACAGCAGCCTCTGCCTGCATGAGACTTTTATATTCCAGTCTGTCTTCTGTTCTCTGCCTCCTGTACACTTAAGTCTTAGTTCAATTTTTAAAGATATATATATTTTTAAATGTAGCTCTTTAACTTCTATGACAGAAACAGGGACCCCACTATTCCTCTGTACATCATTACATTCCTTGACAAATATTGTCCCTATGCTAGAAAAATATTTAAAGTAGTGTAGGGGGATTCACCATTTCAGTGGTTCCCATTGACTCTTTTAATATGACTCCAAAGATAACTTTTTTTTCTTTTTTATTAAATGCAGGGTCTTCTCAGTTGCTGAAGCAGAGTGCTGCATGCTTACACTAATAATATCTTAGAGTAGATCTGCACTGACTTCCGCTGTTCTGTCTTTCAAAGAATCTTATCTTCTTTCTCTGAAAACTGGCTAAAAGATAGAGGTAAACAAAGGAAGGGCATTACCATCACATAAGTGCCTACTTAAGTTCTAAACTATGAGTCCCTCTTCCCCGTTGCATTTGGTCCTCATACCAGTTTGGGAGAGTAGGTGTGGCTAGCTAATTTCACAGATAAGGAAATGGAGAGAGGTTCAGCTATGAAGAGAGGCTGACTCCAAGGCACAGAGTACAGACTGGTGTTAGAAAGAGTTGGCATCCATAATTGTACCCTCTTATTTTCTCCCCACTGAGGAGGCTGGAAATACACAGACAAGAAATGAGTGAGCTCTCACAGTTCTGGTCCTTAATTGCACAAATCTACTCCCTGTAAAGATGTGCCATTTATAGGCACAAGAATACAAACAACCCCAAAACAATTAGCATTAGGCCACAGGGATTCTGGGAAAGTAGCACCATAGGAAGAAAAAGGAAGTCTTCAGGCTTTTTTTGGCACTCCATGTTAAGAACTGTGAAAATACAAGTTTTCAAAACTTCTGAAATAGTTGCATAACTTTTGATATCAATTTTACCACAATTCATGTTTTCCTGAAAAGAAGAAACCTAGTGGAACTACAGAAAACATATATGCCAGGTTTTTAAACTTTGGCCACTAAAACCTTAGAACAGAGTCTTATCTACTTATGACATATTCTACTTTTTGTAGACTCCAGGTTGAAAAGATCAGAGTCTAACTAAACTTAATGCTTCAATCATATATGAGCCTGAGGAAAATAAAATAAAAAAATATATTGTTTTAATGATGGTATTAGGTTGGTGCAAAAGTAATTGTGGTTTTGAATTGTTGAAATTTGCCT
Organism: Bison bison bison; assembly: GCF_000754665.1. NCBI lineage: Eukaryota > Metazoa > Chordata > Mammalia > Artiodactyla > Bovidae > Bison > Bison bison. The sequence continues at coordinate 3,740,372 of NW_011494898.1, forward strand.
TTTAATATTAGAATACATTCTTAAATATATGTGGTTATTTTATACATCATTTTAATATGTATTTCTCACTTTATGTTTTTCTGCTAATGACTTAGTACTTGCTATTTATCTTTATTTTACACTAGGGAAATGATGTAAGATAAAAAGCAAATTCGAGCGATTTTCTTATTCTCGTTCAAAGTGGGTCATAAAGCAGCAGAGACAACTTGCAACATCAACACATTCCACCCAGGAACTGCTAACAAACGTACAGTTCAATGGTGATTCAAAAACTTTTGCAAGAGATTAGACCTTTGAAGATGAGAGTGCAGTGGCCAGCCACCAGAAGTTGACAACGATCAGTTGAGAGCAATCATCGAAGTTGATCCTCTTGCAACTGCACAAGAAATAAGAACTCATTGTCAACCATCCTATGGTCATTCAGCATTTGAAGCAAATTGGAAAGGTGAAAAAGCTGGATAAATGGGTGCCTCATGAATTGACTGCAAATCAAAAAAATTGTCATTTTGAAGTTTCATCTTTTATTTTTATTGAGCTTCCCTGTAGGAGACATGCATTCAATCCCTGGGTCAGGAAGATCCCTGGAGGAGGGACTGGCAACATACCCCAGTATTCTTGCCTGGAGAAGCCCATGGACAGAGGAGCCTGGTGGGCTACAGTCCATGGGCTCTCAAAGAGTCGGACAGACTGAGAAATTAACACTTCTCTTACTCTAGGCAACAACAAGAAATCATTTCCTGATAACCAAATTGTGACATAGGATGAAAAGTGGATTTTATACAACAACAGCTGACAATCAGCTTAGTAGTTGGACCAAAAAGAAGCTCCAAAGCACTTCCCAAAGCCAAACTTGCACCAAAAAAAGGTCATGGTCACCATTTGGTGGTTTATGGCCTGTCTGATCCACCACAGCTTTCTGAATCCCAGCTAAATCATTACATGAGAAGTATGCTCAGCAAATTGATGCGATGCACCAAAAACTGTAACACCGGCAGCTGCATTGGTCAACATAGTGGGCCCAATTCTTTTCCACAACACCTAACCACACTTCACACAACCAACACTTCAAATCAAAAGTTGAACAAGTTGGGCGACAAAATTTTACCTCATCCACCATTTTCACCCGACTCTCGCAACCAACTACCCCTTAAGGATCTCGACAACTTTTTGCAGGGAAAACGTTTCCACAACCAGTAGGAGGCAGAAAATGATTTCTAAGAGTTCATTGAACCCCTAGGCACAGATTTCTACACTATGAGGCTAAACAAACTTATTTCTTATTGGCAAAAGTGTGTTGATTATTGGTTTTTATTTTGATTAATAAAGATGTGTTTGAGCCTAGTTATAATGATTCAAAATTCAATCCCAAACCACAATTACATTTGCACCAACCTAATACATCTACATAAAAACGATAAAGAATTTTGAAATGGAAAAGATTTCTCACTTTGAAACTCAAGTTACTGTTTTACTTCTTTGGAAACAAAAATATCTATTTAAAGGAAAGCAGTAATATGTCCAATGTTGCATAAAATCCCTTTGGACTTGATTCTCTTTCTTTCTGAAGAACCATATATTTCTTTGCTACTCTAAGTTCCTTTTGAATAAGTTACAGCTTTATTAGACAAAAGGACAACCACCAGATAATTTCTATATTCTGTACAAGGCATAGCTTCATAGTCTATATATGTGCAAAAATACTGCCTATGACTGTAGAGTTTCTACGTAAAAGAGAGGTCAATCACGACCACCCACTATGGCCATTGATCATGTTGGGCAATTAACTGAGATCCTGTGTTCTTGCATGGAACAAGGGAGCTGGACTAGCTCTTTTGCAGACATTTATCAGGCCTGACATCTTATGTGACCTCATGTTTTCTCTGACAGTACTTTTGGTGCAACTATTCAGGACATATGATGCCAGAGAACTCCCAAAACATAACCAAATGCCATCCTTTCTCTCCATTTTGTGAAACAGAATATGATACACTTTCCTTAGTTTACAAAGGTACTTGACTTTTATTTTATATAATAGAACTTAAAGCAACCCTTTCACATAAAAAGAACATAGTGAATATTTCTTGAACAAACAAATGAGTCAATGAATTCATAATAGTAGTTCATTTTGGACCATGAATTCATGTCAACATTTCAACTACCAAACTACTGTTTTCTAAGCTCAAACTTATATCATTATCAATACTAACATTTTAAAAATGATACCCATCTAACAACGTTTTATGAGACCTCCCTTGAATCAGTATAATTTAGATAAATGAAGTTCAGTGAGTGTCATTATATGCCTCTGCCTGGTTGTAGATGTGGGGACAATGGAATTGGGAAGAAATAGTATCTGCCCTCAAAAATTTCACAATCAAGTCAGATGGGTAGGAGAAGGTCACTGATAACCAAGGCCTCAACAAAGAGGGAGACTATCTGCCACATGTTCAGAGCAAGAAGAATATGCATCCATTAAAGACATGTCTTAGGAGCAGGCAGAGTTTTGACACAGACTGGTGGAAAGAAGTTTCTAATATTTTCCTATTTTAACTTGAAAGGTGCTTGATCCATTCTGGACTGAGTCCATAAATTCCTTTACATGATTACAAACAACAGGGGCCTGAGTGGCTTTTGTGATCTTTAGACTTCATTAAGTCATTTCATAACTTCATAGTACCCAACCCACACGTCAGGCAGAGCGGACACTATCACACCCATTTTGGAGATAATGAATCAGAGTTCTGAGATTTCCAAAGTCACAGAAAAAAACAGATGATTTAATGGATAAAAATACCTTTTACCTTGGAAAACCAATGCTATTAATGTTGCTATACTCCTAGGATAAATCGTTTATAGAAAACGGTCACTCAAAGCAAGGCAAGCTTTTCATGGGAGTAAAATATGCCCTAAGTGATACAATTTAACCAAAAATTTCTTAATTATCATCAACAACACTATAATATTATGTTGTGGGTGATAATAGCACAGACACATGATTAGGAATTAGATCATATCAAAGGTGTATAGAAAGGAGTGGGGTGGGGGTGGGGGGTGGAGTACTGGAATGTTTAGTGAGAATTTGCCAGAAGAGTAACACAGTGTATGTCAGATTCTACAAGTATATGTCAACCCACTGAAAGGACATCACAGGCAGAGTACTGACGCAAAATATTATTAGACACCTAGGGTAGGCAAATATGTATTTAAACGAAGAGCTCTGTAGTGCTTTCTCCAATAAAAATCCTGTTCCTAGATGGGATGGGATGGTTTCCTGGGTTTCTGGACTAAAATCTATCTGTTCTGGGAAGACTGAAAATTTATAAGGAAGAGGGGGCACAGTATGGGAAGCATAGCTGAGAGGAAACGAAGGCCAAGGAGCAGAGTTTAAATGTCAGGATCACTCTCCCCGTGTATCCTTAGCTTTAATCGACTACAGTAGCTGCAGACTCAGTGCTGACTTTGTTCGAACCTAGGAGACAGTTAAGGGAAGGAAAAATTGAAGACTTATTTTCTCTTTAGCTTGCACAATCAAATTTATCTAAATTAGCAATGAATTCAAGAGAATATATGTAAAATTACTAGAGTTTGAGAGAGCCCTCACCACACTTCTCAAAAGTACACGCATTGCATTTGAAATACTCAGATGTGTGACTTTCTAATAGCATTGATATTGTTGATACCCAGTAGGATTCTAACCATTAAGTCCAAGTATTCTCAGGAAAAATCTCAGCCCCCACATCCCAGATATGACTTTCTCACTTGTATTTCCTTACAGAAACTATGTTTTGACTTCTTGAAGCCATCATAAGCCTGTGTTTCTTTTCTGTCTGGAAAATAACAGACAGTGTGACCCTGGCTGTCATCTTGTTTTTCAACTGCTGATCTGATCCCACCTAATAAGTAGCAACCAATGGTGACTATCGCAATTCAGATTAAAAGGAGGAGAGGGGCATGATGTGCAGACAAAGCTCAGATGTGGGTTTGTTGATATTTGTAGCAGGAGGTTAATTAGCATTAACAGAAGTATCAGCAGTCGCTTGGACTCACTCATAAGGTACCGGCTGCTCTCAGCAGTAAAGTACAGAGGAAAACAAGTCAAAATAGTTTTCTTTTTTCCTCTTACAGAAAAACCATTTACAAAAACAAACATAAAGTAATTGGATTCTTTTTTGTTTGCTTTCTGTTTCTCCTTTCCAGCTAAGTGTTTGATTTAGCTGCTTCTTTTGCTCCTTCCAAGTCCTACATAGTTTGAGTAATGATAGTGTTACTTGTACTTTACTTCCCCATCCTTTGGTGGTTATTTTCCTTCTCTTTAAGTAACAATTTTATGTTACTTTTATTTTATTTTATTTTCAGTGAATGATGAGTGTATATTTATGGGTGGTTTATACCTTTGGGATTATATAAATAAATGCAGGGCACACATTTATCCCTCTGATCACTAAACCCATAAAACTCTTGAAGGCCCTACTTCTCCCTTTTCTATGCAATGATCAGAATTAACATATCCAATGTTTCAGCCTTAAACAAAGCCCAGAAAAGGGATTTGTTTGTTCGACAGTATATTTCTTTTCCATTTGCTCTCCAATAAAAAAGAAACAACTTTTTTAAATGCAATTTTCTTGTATTTGTATGCAGAGGAGCTTAAGGTCATTTGAAAAGCTATTCCAGGTATTCCAAACATAAATGTCCACTGTTTAGTAACTATAGAATTATTTAATATACACATGTCAGTCTATTATTATTTCTTCTTTGATGTTTTATAGAAAGTTTACTATTTTAAGGTATTAATGAAGGATTAATAAATAATAACCATAATGTGAATTAAAATATTTTCTTCTTTGCAAGGCTGATGTTAATAATTTGATGAGAACCTTTAAGATTAATTTCTTTGGTCTTTTCTTCTTTGGTCTTTTCTTGCTTTGCAAGACTGATGTTAAGAATTTTGATGAGAACCTTCAAGATTAATTTCTTGCTCTCCTTCTTTGGTAGAAGGAGCTGGAAATGGATTCAAAGGAAAATTAAGGAAATATGTATATATATGTATTTAAAAATTCTGACCACAAAGCAAAGACAGCTTAAAATTCTTTGAGGAAAATTTACTCAGTGGTGATAAGAGATACGAGACAGGGTGTCCTGTCATTGTTTTGTACAAAAACATAAAAGGAAGTTAACCGTAACATCATTTCAACTTAAGACTAGCCAAATCAGATGGAATATATCTATCTATACCCAAATATACCTATCTAGACAGACAGACAGATATAAAGACATTACTGTAGATTATTTTATAAATGGTACCATGTATGAATCATAGGTAAGTGTTTCTCATCAAGTATCATGGCTCACTGGATAGACAAGATGGATTAGACAAATACCTCAATTTACCCAACCCTATCATATAGTAGGGTTACTTGCTTTTTGGAAGAAAAGCTATGACAAACCTAGAAAGCATATTAAAAAGCAGAGACATTATTTTGCTGACAAAGGTCTGTATAGTCAAAGCTATGATATTTACAGTAGGCATGAATGGATGTGAGAGTTGGACCATAAAGAAGGCTGAGCACTAAAGAATTGATGCTTTTGAACTGTGGTATTGGCGAAGACTCTTGAGAGTCCTTTGGACTGCAAGGATATCAAACCAGTCAATTCTAAAGGAAATCAGTTTTGAATGTTCATTGGAGGGACTGATGCTGAGGCGGAAGCTCCGACACTTTGGCCACCTAATGTGAAGTACCAACTCATTGAAAAAGACCCTGATCCTGAGAAAGACTGAAGGCAGGAGGAGAAGGGGACAACTGAGGATGATAGATATGGTTTGATGGCATCATTGACTTAAGGATATGAGTTTGAGCAAGCTCAAGGAGATGGTGAAGGACAGGAAAGCCTGATATGCTACAGCCCATAGGGTTGCAGAGTCAGACATGACTGAACAACAAATCATACAGTAGAGGATACTGAGGTACACAAATGCTAAGTGAGAACCCAAACAGTAGTTATTTGGTGACTGAACTGGGGATAAAATCTAAGTCCCTGGCCCTTTATTCAGTAGCCTTTCCTTAAATCTACAGTGCCATTCTTGGAAATCAGAGTAAAGAAAGCTTCAGTCTTGATTATCTTCTACTCTTTCTCTATAAAAATGCATCATAGGAATACAATATGTAACTCATGGGCTGAGTAACTGGACATGTGTTAAAAGTGAGGAGATTTTAAGATTCTATTCTTCTCAAATTTAATTTCAAAAGAGGATCCATATCTTGAATCCTCATGATTGAGGAAGAACAATGAAGGAAGGAGAATTCTCATTTATAAGTATATTCTGTTATTTTAGTGAGGAGATAGCTGCTATGTTTCCTTCAGTTTGATGACAGCTAATTATCCAAATCATTAGGACAAAAGGAGATTGGACGTGGATGTATGGATAAGAGGTACGTGTCTGCATCTTATTTGTCTTGTCAGTGGACTAGTTTTGTGTGCTCAGTCCCTCAGTTGTGTTTGACTCTTTGTGACCCCGTGGACTCTAGCCCACCAGACTTCTCTGTCCATGGAATTTTCCACTCAAGAATACTGGAGTAGGTTTCCATCCGGGGGATCTTCCTGATGCAGGGATTGAATTCACATCTCTTGCGTCTCCTGCACTGGCGGGTGGATTCTTCACCACTGCGCCACCTGGGAAGCCCTTGTCAGTGGAGACCCGGCAACATTTGGGTGTTTGGGATACTTTTTTGCTATTTTTTAATGATATGAGTAGGCTTTGGCAAGTGGTCATCCTAAAAGAGAATTTAGACTGCTCAGTAATTGAACACTGAATTATCACAGGAAGGAAGAGGATAGTCTAGGCTGATAAAGTCAGAGTGCAGGTGTGCACACATGTGTGCAAGACAGAAAGAAACAAGGGCATCAGCCTAGGTAACAAATGCAGGAGTTTAGAAAAGTCTTGGTGGAAGTAAAGAATCAGACTTTCTGGAGTCTGTTGATTTTTCAGTGATAATTTTAAAAATTAACATTTTTGAGCATTTTCCTGCCAATTTTTTCCAGTATCCTAAGGTTTTACATAAGCCATCTCAATTAAATTCTTATAACAAATTAGAATAGTATCTATGATCATTTTCCAGAGGATAAAGAATAAGCTATGGCGGCAAAATAATTTCCCCAAGGTCACTTAACTAAAAAGTGACTGACAGAGGCTGGATTTGAACTCAGGAATTTCTATATCAAGAACTCAAAGTTCTCAGACATTACAATACAGTGTCTCCAGTGACCATTTGCCCCATATCCAAGACCAAAAGTTATATGATTTATAGGTGATTTGGGCTGGCACAAAGAACTGAGAGCCTGCTGAAAGACAATAACGCAGAAAAGCAAATGAAATTCTCCTATAGCTCTGCTATTTAAATATACATTATGGAGAATAACTTAAAAAAAAAAAAAAAGACAAGTGTCTTTCTCAAATTTTCTTAAATGCCTAGCAAGCTGATGCTAGGAAATGTGCCATTTCCCCATTCTTTAAGTATATTCTTTCTCATCATAATGCCATCCTCCAAATAGTTAGCACATGGTAAATGAGGGGGAAAATCTATATGAAAAAATGTGGCAAGAATATTGAAGTAGTGATGAAGAACAGATGGATGTTTCATAAGTAAAACAGTTTTAAAATAAATGAGGGTTCACAAGAGGTTTGCGAGAACCAGTTAATAGCCTATTCGAATAGTGAGACACATATGTAAAAGTCCTCCAGGTTCAGATGTTATTTGTGAGTCACCAGCAGAAGGACAGAATATTTTTGCACAATGGCCAAATTTAAGTACCTATTTTTAATCCTCATGTCACAACACTTGTTAGATATAATTCACCCTTATTTCCCAGCCCAGGGTTCTGACTGACAGTAACTTTTTCTACTTGATGAGCAAGCACCCGTCAATGTCACAACACAGGGTTTATAGTAACCTATAATCTTTGACTTTGGGTCACTGTGGGTTCTCACAATCACAATTCACCTCCAATCAAAGACACTGGGACCAGCAGGTCCAGATGAAGAAACTGGAGCAGAGGAAAAGTGAACCTCACCTAACATAAGAAGATCTTAGGTATGTTTTGTGTAGAGAAACAGGAAGTACATGAATGAAACCGCTGCTGAACAACAAAACTAGAAGAACACGTGGATCCAGGTTCAGTTTATTTGGATTGTTTGCTTGCTTGGTTGACTTTTTAAAATACTGTGACTCCAGTAACTAGCAAAATGTGGCCTGGTGAATATAAAGATGCCAACATCATTTTCCTCAAAATTTCCCTCATAGAAAGGAACAATGTTGAGCAAATATTATCTCCTTTTGATGAACAGAGATCAAAACAGGGAGAATCTAGTGCAGCTCTCTCCATTTCAAAAGAATCATTAGTGCAAATGGCAGTCCTTAATTCTATATGCTCCCTATTAAGATGTGGAGTAAAAATAATTTATTGATGGCTCCTCAGAAAAAAGGACGTCTAGATTTGGAAGCATCTAGGTTACCAAAAATAATATGTAATTATTGAATAGTTACCTTGTATTAGGTATTATATTAAGAGTTCCATGTATAGTATTTCATTTAATCTTCATAGTGTTACATTAGAAAGTATCATTCTATCCATGTGACAGACACAAAAACTGAGGAACAGAGATGTTGAAGAATTTACTCTATCAAAAGAAGAAGTAAATGGACTGCAAACTGACTCTAGGCAGTCATGAAATTCCATTGAAGAGTAAGGATTATGATAAAAGATACAATTTACTTTATTAATTTAATATGCCATCGATATTAATATTTAACGTGACACTGTTAAGAAGAATAAAGTAGCACTTGGGATATGTAATCAGATATAACTCTATGTCAAACTTGAATATCTGATTTCAAAATACTGTCCCTTCTGCCTTGCAGCATTTGCAGGAGGTGCTAATTCAGGAGGTAATGAGCTCTTTTCTCTTTCCTGTCACAGTGAAGCCACCTATGCATGCGTACCAGTAGACTCATCTCTGGGACAAGATGGCACATGGGAAGAAGTTGGGGAAGGCAGAACCACTGAGAACTCATAGTATGTCATAACCATGCTCTCTTTGTAATAGTGTGTCACTGGCTTTTTCTTCCCTGGTTAGAATCAGAGCACTGAGACTTTGGAGCATTCATCTTGCTGGTAGACAGGGGAGATGTAAATGCCAGGAAGAAGGAGTTAAAGGATAGTATTTTCCTTCTCTGATAAAGGTCCACATAAATGATAACGTACCCAGGAAGCTTTTTATTCTGTCTCCTAAATTTTAATCTCAAAATAGTGTTTCTTCATATATTTGTCCTTTGGTCATTAATTTCCTTTGGCAGGCATGTTTTTTGGTCTTACCTCAGGGTGTTCAGATCCCTGGGTTGGAAGATGCCTTGGACAAAAGAAGGGCTACACACTCCAGTATCCTTGCCTGGAGATTTCATGGACAGAGGAGCCTGATGGGCTACAGTCCAAGGAGTCGCAAAAGAGTCTGATATGACTGAGAGATTAACACTTTCACTTCCACAGGGTGTTCAACTGCAAATTGTTTTTGTATCCAGAGTTTGGTTTGCAATACTTCAGGTAGTAATTTCTTAAGTTTTAACAAAGATCATTTCCTAGAATTTTCTTTCAAAGAAGAATATTAGTAAAAATATCTCTGGAATCTAAATATTCAGTACAAAGGGAAGGTAGTAAATTTACTCAGCCAATGATGGTTGCCGAGTGCCTTGTACATTTCCAACAATGTCCAGGGAATTGTAAATTTTCAGAAAAAGTAATGGGTTTTATCCCATTTCTACAGGACTGTCTTTCATTATCCTATTCCTCTATTTGTCCATCAAAATAAAGTTAAGAGTCTGTATATATTGCTGCAAAGATTATGAGGGTTTGACAATGTTCATTCATCCATTCTGCAAGCATATGCTTTCAATTATGTATTAGGCATATGCTAAGTCCAAGATATTCAATCTTGAGTAGGACATGGTGTAGGAATGGTAGCAGAAAATCAGTTGACTTATGAGGATATAAAATGGAAATGATTTACTGAGTGGCTGTGACTTGAATTTGAATCTTTGGCCTATCTTGTTTTACAGCAAACTAACCAAACTGATTACTTGAATCACAGCCTTGTCTAACTCAATAAAACTACAAGCCATGACGTGTAGGGCCACCCAAGATGGATGGGTCATTGTGGAGAGTTCTGACAAAACTTGGTCCACTGGAGAAGGGAATGGCAAACCTCTTCAGTATTCTTGCCTTGAGAACCCCATGAACGATATAAAAAGGCAAAAACAAAAAATATGACACTGAAATATGAACTGCCCAGGTCAGTAGGTACCCAATATGCTACTGAAGAAGAGTGGAGAAATAACTCCAGAAAGGATAAAGAGGCTGAGCCAAAGCAAAAACTACACCCACTTATGGATGTGACTGATGATGGAAGTAAAGTCCAATGCTGTAAAGAACAATGTTGCATAAGAACCTGGAACGTTAGGTCCATGAATCAAAGTAAACTGGAAGTGGTGAAACAGGAGATGGCTAGACTGAACATTGACATTTTAAGAATCAGTGAACTAAAATGGACCAGAATGGGCAAATTTAATTCAGATGACCATTATATCTACTACTGTGGGCAAGAATCCCTTAGAAGAAATGGAGTAATCCTCATAGTCAACAAGAGTCCAAAATGCAGTTCTTGGGTGCAATCTCAAAAACGACAGAATGATCTCTGTTCATTTCCAAGGCAAACCATTCAATATCACAGTAATCCAAGTCTATGCCCCAACCAGTAATGTTGAAGAAGCTAAAGTTGAATGGTTCTGTGAAGACCTACAAGACCTTCTAGAAATAACACCAAAATAGATGTTCTTTTCATCATAGGGGGCTGGAATGCAAAAACAGGAAGTCAAGATACCTGGAGTAACTGGCAAGTTTGGCCTTGAAGTACAAAATGAAGCAGGGTAAAGGCTAACAGAATTTTGCCAAGAGAATGCACTGGTCATAGCAAAACACCCTCTTCCAACAACACAAGAGATGACCCTACACATTAATTTCTACACACGAATATCACCAGATGGTCATTACCGAAATTAATTATATTCTTTTAGGCAGAAGATGGGTAAGTTCTATACAGTCAGCAAAAACAAGACCAGGAGCTGACTGGCTCAGATCATGAATTCCTTATTGCAAAATTCAGACTTAAAATAAAAAGAATAGGGAACACCAATATACCATTCAGGTATGACTTAAATCAAATCCCTTATATTTATACAGACAGTGGAAGTGACAAATAGATTCAAGGGATTAGATCTGATAGACAGAGTGCCTGAAGAACTACAGAAGGAGGTGCATAACACTGTACAGGAGGCAGTGATCAAAATCATCCCCAAGAAGAAGAAATACAAAAGGCAAAATGGCTGTCTGAGGAGGCCTTACAAATAGCTGAGAAAAGGAGAGAGGTGAAATGTTGTGGTCCTTTAATGGACCGGAACCTGGTGGTCCAGAGTCAACGATAAGAAATTGAAAGAGAGAAAGAAGCTAATACTCCCTGGTTTAGGCAGAGAAACAATAAAACCCTAGAACAGGGCTTGCACTGCTCATGAAGGCACAGGGTGCCCTCTCAAGGGGGTCTTGAAAGCCCAGGCAGGAGAATGAGCTTGGCGGGTTTCCATGCTCCAGAGAATTAGCCTCAGGGAGGGGGAGAAAGAGAGAGAGAGAAAGAAAGAAAGACATGGGGACCCAAGCTCTGATGGATCAAAGGTGCTTTAATAATCTTTCTGTGAGTATATATAGACTGTTGTACAAGGAATTTCTTTTGACAATGATAAAGATCAGAAAACCAAATGTACAGCAACCGTTACCAAGGGAATAAGGGATTAACAATGGTCATAAGGTCAGGAGACAATCCATATCTCAAGAAAGAAGATCAAGACTAAGCAGTTTTGTCGTAAGGAGAATGTTTACTGAAGGAGATTCATGCATGTCTCATCCTCTGACCTCAGTCCTGGGAGGGGCGTGCCATTCCACTCATTTCTGTTGCCAGAAACTGATAAGGAACAGAGGATTTATGAGAAACAGCATGTAGGAATCCTCCTGTTAAACATTCCCTGACAGTGAAAGGCAAAGGACAAAAGGTAAGCTATATCCATCTCAGTGCAGAGTTCCAAAGAAGAGCAAGGAGAGATAAGAAAGCCTTCCTAAGTGATAAATGCAAAGAAATAGAGGAAAACAATAGAATGGGAAAGACTAGAGATCTCTTCAAGAATATCAGAGATACCAAGCGAACATTTAATGCAAAGATGAGCACAATAAAGGACATGAACAATATGGACCTAATGGAAGCAGAAGATATTAAGAAAAGATGGCAAGAATACATAGAACTATACAAAAAAGATCTTCATGACCCAAATAATACTGATGGTGTGATCACTCACCTAGAGCCAAACATCCTGAAGTTCAAAGTCAAGCGGGCCTTATGAAGCATCACTACAAACAAAGCTAGTGGAGGTGATGGAATTCCAGCTGAGCTATTTCAAGTCCTAAAAGATGATGCTGTTAAAGTGTTGCACTGTATATGCTGTCAAACTTGGAAAACTCAGCAGTGGCCACAGGACTAGAAAAGGTCAGTTTTCATTCCAATCCCAAAGAAAGGCAATGCCAAGGAATGTTCAAACTACTGCACAATTGCACTTATGTCACAAGCTAGCAAAGTAATGCTCAAAATTTGTCAAGCTAGGCTTCAACATTATGTGAACTGAGAACATCCAGAATTTGAAGCTGGATTTAGAAAAGGCAGGGGCATCAGAGATCAAATTGGCAACATCCGTTGGATCACAGAAAAAGCAAGAAAATTCAAGAAAAACATCTACTTCTTCATTGACTTCATAGACTATGAAGCTTCATTGACTATGCTAAAGCCTTTGATTGTGTGGATCACAAAAAACTGTGAAAAATTCTTTAAGAGACAGGAATATCAGACCACCTGACCTGCTTCCTGAGAAATCTGTATGCAACTCAAGAAGCAATAGTTAGAACTGGACATGGAAAAAAGGGCTAGTTCCAAATTGGGAAAGGAGTAGGTCAAGGCTGTATATAATCACTTTGCTTATTTAACTTATATACAGAATACAACATGTGAAATGCAGAACTGGATGAAGCACAAGCTGGAATCAAGAATGCTGGGAGAAATATCAACAGCCTCACACATGCAGATGACACTACCCTAATGGCCAAAAGCAAAGAGGAACTAAAGACCCTCTTGATGAAAGTGAAAGAGAAGAGTGAAAAAGCTGGCTTAAAACTCAGCATTCAAAAAACAAAGATCATGGCATCCAGTCCCATCAGTTCAGTTCGGTTCAGTCACTCAGTTGTGTCTGACTCTTTGTGACCCCATAGACTGCAACATGCTGGTCCCATCACTTCATGGCAAATAGATGGGGAAACAATGGAAACAGTGACAGACTTTATTTTCTTGGGCTCCAAAATCACTGCAGATGATGACTGCAGCCATGAAATTAAAAGATACTTGCTCCTTGGAAGAAAAGCTATGACAAACCTAGACAGCATCTTAAAAAGCAGAGACATTACTTTGCTGACAAATTTCCATCTAGTCAAAGCTCTGGTTTTTTCAGCAGTAATGTATGGATGTTAGAGTTGGGCCATAAAGAAAGCTGAGTACAGAAGCATTGACGCTTTTAAAATCAGTTGAAGACTCTTGAGAGTCCCTTGGACAGCAAGGAGATCAAACCAGTCAATCCTAAAGGAAATCAGTCCTGAATATTCACTGGGAGGAATGATGCTGAAGCTGAAGGTCCAATACTTTGGCTACCTAATTCAAAGAACTGACTCATTGGAAAAGACCCTGATGCTGGGAAAGACTGGAGACAGGAGGAGAAAGGGACAACAGAGAATGATTTGGTTGGATGGCATCAATGAGTTGATGGACATGAGTTTGAGTAAGCTCTGGGAGCTGGTGATGGACAGGGAGGCCTGGCATGCTGCAATCCATGGAGTCACTAAGAGTCAGACATGACTGAGTGACTGAACCATGTATTATATGTATGACCTTGAATATGGCATAATTTTTTTAAGCTCCAGCCCCACACTGGTAGAATGAGTCATCAGTTCATCTTTCACAGGATTTTTATGGCAGTTTAATGAAATTAATATATAATATATATATTATATATATAATATATAAAGTAGCTACCACCTGGCAACTTTTAATAAACATCAGTTCTTTCTTCATTTTAACTCAGCCACATACAAACTTGTATGTACAAGTTTACAGAAATAAAATTAATTCAGAAAGGTCACTTGAGTTTTGTAGGTAGAAGGAGACTAAAAACTTTGGGGAAATAAGTTCTCTGTTGAAATAATCTCATTTATGAGTCTAAGAGAGGGTCTCTTAGGAAGGTCTCGCTTTCTTTCTCAGCCTCAACTCTTTAATCTAAGCTAATCAGGGAACATAGGACCAGAAAATATCACACTGAATCTCTGATAATTTTGGCTTATTTTTCCACAGAGCACAACCCAAATGTGTTTTCCTCAGCATCTTTTGATTTCTCATTAAACTAATAACTTCTCTTTTGAAGCCAGGTTAATAATTCTATTTATTATGACATAGCTATATGCCAAAGACTCTACCTTTGGTCTTCACAACAACACTGTGAGCTAGGTATATAATTATTTTTACTTTATACAAGCAAAACGTGAGACTCATAAAGGAGGAATGATTTGACCAAACTCACATGTCTACTATGAAGGACTAAATTTTTTTCTGGCTGTAGTGGTTACACTGCTTTGAAATTGCAAGAAAAAATAATTATTCCACTTTTTAAAGCAATTTCACCAAGAAATAGAGGACAGCGGCCCTTGCTTCTTTACTTCAAAGGCTCTTGAAATGATGTCACTTGGCTGATACTCCTAAATTGGTTTATCCTATGGGAACAATTAAGCAATAATCACTTATAAATGGCTTCAGGGAAACGCTGAAGATGGACTTTGTTAGTCTACAACTCCTAAGCAAAATAATTGCAAATATGGCTATGGTGTTTCTGTGGAATATAAGAGAATAAATGAAATAAGTTAAGGCACATTTGTCTGTATTAGAGCATAATAGACATTTGGTACAAAACTGCTATTCAGGGCAAGATTACACTGTTTTTGTCCTGATAGATAATAATATCTAAAAATAAGAAGCCATATAAAGCAGTAGTTTCTAAAATGGTTTGTTTTAATAAATTTTAGTAAAAATGAATGGATTATTTTGTTATCATCTGAACAAAGGATTTGTTCTTGCTTCTTTATGGAAACTAAATTACCGTTTCAAGAAAATATAAAGTAGTGTTATTAAATGTGAAATTATATAGGTCAAATTAAATGTGTGGGATATACTGATGTAAAACTCATAACAAAGGAACTTCATAAATCCTGGCATTCAAGGACTGTAAAAAAGAGATGTTGCATCCAGCTTTTAAACAGTTTGGGTTCTCCTGGTGCCTACACTTATAAACAAAAATGCAAGTTACAAATGAAACAAGGAGTTGCACTTTGGGGCATGATCGGGTAACTGACACCAGACTAGCACTTCTGCCATAAAAACAAACAAAACACAAAACAGAAAACAAACAAAATCCAACCGGTACCCACCCACCCACCGCCCCAGAAAAGCCCTAGGAAACTGGATAAAATATATGAAAAATATATCCACATATTGGACAAAACACCATACAGGATTGTTATTCATAAGAGGAGAAGACAAAGGAGATGATTCCTATGATCATGCAGGCTTTCTGTCTGGAGGCATCTACCAGATTTTAACACACAGGAGAGAGAACCAAAGCAAAGCAGTTTCACTAAGCAAGAGAGACAGATATCAGAGGTGAGGGAATCAGAGACATCTAGAATTTGCTGGGCATAGTATTATACAGAAGGGAACTATACAGATTAAAAGCACCTAAGATCTATGCATGTGTTCCATTGAGTTCTTGCCTGAATACTAAACTGTGCATGTGTAGAGTGAGATGCTGCAGGTCTGATTTCAAATAATTTTGAACCTTCTGGTAAAAGTTATTTTTAAATGACATATTCTTAAAATTTACTCATCAGATGCTCCAATTGCAAAATACAATGTCATTTAAAAAAGAGAATACATTGAGAAACTAAGGAAAAATAATGAAAAGCGATGAAGCAAAAGGAAATGTACTGCCCAGGGAGTGTCAAAATGAGAGCAGATTTTCAAAAGTATACTTGACCATTTTGCTAAGTATAGAACTGATTGAATATAGGTAACTGCAAACTCAAGAAATGCTAGGTTTTATGAACCCAGAGCAAAATGGTCCAGAGCTAAGTTATTCTAATGTACTTTGAAGCCAGTATTTCAGTACAGAATTGAGTTTTTGTCGTGTTATATGCCTTAGCAACTTTCCAGATTTAATACATTAAATTACCTTTTATTTTATTCCCTGTCAGTTATTGCCTTCTGTAGCAACTTCCACCTAGACTCTCTGGTTGTTGTTTTTTTTCCCCCTATTGCAGAGTTTAGCTAAGACCAGACTCCAGGCTTCAGTCCCACCAGCTATGGATAGAGTATAGCATGGGTCTTTGTGGGATCTAATGTGTCTGCACAAAATCCCGGACATCTTTGGTGTCAAGTTCCCCATCTAGCTATCCAGTTTCCAACTGTAATCAGAGCACTGTGCTGAGCCTCCACTCATTTTTCTAGGGCACTGACTCCTTAAGAGGTTCTTGATTATTTCCAGGGAGCTAGATTCTATATCCTCTACCTCATGGATGAAACTCTACTCCAGCGGGAACAATTTCTGAATGGGTTGATATTCCCCTATGATGATATCCCAAGTGACACATTATAATCTTAAACAACTTTAAAAATATATCTACATACATTACAAGCTTCCTAGAAACCAGAGTCCAAAGCAAGCTCAATTTTGTTGAGAAAGAGAGATGGAACAAGAGGAAGAAATAATGAATGTTTAAATAATAATGAATTATTCTATGACTCAGTGTACAATAAATGTAGTATTCTAATATTTTTATCAAAAGGCTTATTGTCAGGATAGATGAAAATTCTAATATATATCAGCTTTCAGATTGACCATCATCTCTTATGTAACAAAAGAATTCAGAGGCTTCTTTGGATTAGAAATATAAAAAGGGACCTGGTCTGTAACCTACTTATTTGCCTTATTATTTCTGCTACATTGAAACCACTGTGTGGCAATGGTTTCTACCAATAATGATAGATGATCACTGTGAGCCAGACACAGAGATGTCCTCACAAGATACTCTCAACCCTTCGTAATTCTGACTTTAGAGATACCCCCTGAGTTTCTAAGCCTGAGAAGCAAAAGATATGCTTCCAGAAACATTTACACAGCCATTCCACAATAGAAGTCCTAGGTCACTAAGTGTGAGCAGAATAAAGAACTACCACAGCCCAGTTGTCATAGGAAACTAGAATTTTGCAGAATTCCATCATATCCCCTGAAGTCCATTTATATTTTTCTTTCACATGGATCACCTACCTCTATCCCCATTTCTTGAACAATTCAACTTTGTCATTTCAATAGGCCCACATTTCCCCCAAAAAGGCCTTTTTGAAATCTCACTTAAAACTACTGGAAGCTCAAACTTTAAATAGGAAGGCCTCTTCTCTTTAAAATACTCTTTTCACTATTCTTGATGAAGCAAGAGTAGCAACAATAGCATCAAAAATGGTATAAGGCCCCACATCTATTGTAAAATTATAGATATTTTACAATAGCAGGATATTTTACATATCCTGCTATTGTAAAATGATGGATGATTTTTGTTGAAATTTATTGTGTTCTTGGTATTCATCACTATCTGCACTTCTGCTTTTTTTATTAGATTATTTATTTTTGCTGGAATCTTAGGCTATATTCTCTTTACCATTTTGTTCATGATTCTGTCCTCAATACCAAGAAAGTTTCCCATATATAGGAATATTCAATACATATTTATTCTATTCAATTCCTTTGCACTTGTACTCATTCTCTTTAGTAAAAATAATAACCATAATAATAAACAGAAACCTCAATTAAATAGAGTTGGGGGAATAAAAGAAGGAGTTCTCACATCCTACAATGAGAAGCAGAGCCTGACAGGAAGAAGAAAGACACCTCTTTTCACCCAGAAGGAGCAAGCCTATGAAAAGTCATGAACTCTTTTGTTTATTGCAGCCCTCCCAACTTCCTTTTCTTCCCTATAAAAGCATTTGTTTTTCCTTGACATGTGAACACTTGCTTGTGGCTTGCCATGATTGCAGACCCCAAACTGCAATTCTCTGCTGATCCCAAATAAACCCATCTTTGCTGGAAAAATACCTGGGAGTCTAATTATTTCAAGTCAATACTTTCTATTCCCCTTCCAAACTGTTGCTGAATATTTTTTCCTACTCCTGCATTAAACAGTATACCTAAAAATCTCCCACTGACTGTAGTCCATTGAGTTTTCCTGGCAAAAAGTGAAAGTTGCTCAGTAGTGTCTCACACTTTGCAACCCCACGGACTGTAGCCTGCCAGTCTCCTCTGCCCATGGAATTCTCCAGGCAAGAATATTAGAGTTGGTAGGCATTCCCTTCTACAGGGGGTCATCTCAACCCAGGAATCAAACATGGGTCTTCTGCACTGCAGCTAGATTCTTACTGCCTGAGTCACCATTCTGTCTCCTCAATCCAGTCATTGATTATTTAAATTATAAAGGTGTTACATATGCACAAGCATATTTTTCTGTTTGTTATTCATTGTTCAGCCAAATTACTTGACTTTTTATAATACTTTGATAAATGTTACTCAATTGAAACTGTCAACAAATGAAATTATGTCTTTCTACTTTTCTTCTCTATTATCCTAAATTCTCACATTTGATTTTTCACTATTCAGTTATTTACTTAGAAAGTCATTTTTGAGTTCTACCCACTGTAAAAAATGTAGTCCTTTTTTTCCCATTAGGTTTCTTTTCCCATAAAAGAGCAGAGGATATTAAATAGTGCACTTTTGTTTTAATATACAGAAGGGATATATATTATGGGAACCAAAGACTGACCCCACTGTAATAACACAATTCCATAACAGATTAAAAACAAAACAAAACAAAACAAAAAAAGCACAATATTAGGAGATATGCAACCTGGTCCTAGTCTTGGCTTTGCCACTTTCGGCAGTTTTAGGTTATTTATAATATGACTAGTTTCGTGTAGTTTTCAAACATTTTAAACAGTGAAGTCAATTTAAAAAATCTTTCAATAAAATGCATTAAATAGGTAATCCAATTGAAGTGAAGAGGGAGATCTGGGGGCCTGGAGGCCTACAAAGTGGTATGTCCACCTACTCTTTCTGCAAGGCCTACCTTTCTCTTAAAGCAGCCTTCAAAGCAACTCCATGGAATACAGTTTAAATGAAAGGCTCTTTAAAGTTTCTTCCATCTAACATTTTAGGATAAACCACAACAACCATTAATACATGTATTGCAGAGACTTATTTTTATTAGCTATTTGCTTTACTTTTTAAAATTTATTTTTTATTTGCTTTACTTGTAAAGGTGCAGTACAATTACAATTCATTAGGAGAAGGGACGCTATTCTTTTTTTCCTCTAATCAATTATATGACCAGTTGTTGCTGTTGTTGTTCAGTTGCTAAGTTCTGTCCAACTCTTTGTGAGTCCATGGTCCTCCACTCTCTCCCAGAGTTTGCTCAAATTCATGTCCATTGAGTCAGTGATGCTATCTAACCATCAAATCCTTTGATGCCCCCTTCTCCTTTTGCCTGGCTTCAGATGGTAAAAGCATCTGCCTGCAATGTGGGAGACCCAGGTTCGATCCCTGGGTAGGAAAGATCCCCTGGAGAAGGAAATGGCACCCCACTCCAGTACCCTTGCCTAGAAAATCCCATGGACAGAGAAGCCTGGTAGGCTACAGTCCATGGGGTCACAAAGAGTCGGACACTATTGAGTGACTTCACTTTCACTTTCTCCTTTTGCCTATGACCAGAAGAGATGTCAATTCATTGCCTCAAGTCCAGGGGGACATTTTGACTGTTAGCTAGAATCCCTTACCTTTGAACTGCCCTGGCATAAAATAAGCCCAGATTCCAATGCTTTATTTTGTGTATGCAAATATTTGAGAGACAATTCAAAGGCAAAATTAGTTCTGATCATTTCTCTTTCCTGGGGTTAGGGGGAAGAAGAGAGAATAAGGGTGAATGTTCATTCCTGTAAATTAGTGGCAACTGAAATAAAATTGAAGATCCCTTTGAAATGTACAGTGTTCAATCTTTAAACCATCTGCAGCAAATTTTCAGCAAACACTCCTGCATCCCTGGAAACAGTTTTATGCCACAAACAAGGAATTTCTCCAAAGTTACAATTATGTGATTCAAAACAGGTAATTTTCACCCCAATCTCAAGTTTTCATTCCAGGTCTTAGTTAATGCTGTCTTGATGGTTGCTGTTTGATGAATCAGCTTTCCAGTTAACTAGAGGTACAGGGCCATCATCTAATGAAAACACTCTGTATTTTATGGCTCCCTGGGCTGCAGTTCTGCATATTAAAATGGAATTTCAATCTCACTGTTAGAAATAAAATCAAAACTAGCATCTGTGGTTTGAACAGAACTGAGAAAAATGCTGCTCATTTAATTTTAACAATATTTTTCATGCTAGACAGTATAAAAAAGAAGGCCTGGATATAATTTTAGAATGCCTATAAATTAGAAATAAATTGGTAGAAATCAACACAATAGTTCAGTGCAGGGGTTAGTTCATTATATCTACAAATTTAAATGCTAAAAGTTTTCTCTTCTCATTAGAAGTTTGCCAAAATGTTCACAAATTAAGGTTTCCTACTGTTCTTCATTCACAATGGTAACAGATCATTTTCTATTCCTCCTGTTGCAAATACTGAGCCTCTCTGGTCACTCTCTGAAAGTTTGTTCTCTCTCTAGGAATGATTGCACATTCAGTCAGGAAGAATTCAAGAGGAAGATGAAGGAGAAATCAGTTAATTGCTATAAAGATCAACAAGCAATGCCAGCAAAGTTACAAGTGTTTGCAAGTAGAAAGACCTTTTTCTCTTTTCTTGGGCAAGTGGGAGGGGTATAGAATTGCGCAGTTAAGTGTCTTCCAAAAAAAACCCAAAAAGAGAATATTTTGAATGTAGGAATTATTAATTTTTTTTTTTTTACAGATGGGGAAGTCTAGGCTCAGAAAAGTTAATTTGCTTATCAATGGTCAAACTATAACCTTTCCTCACTTTTAATGCCTAGGAGCTTTGTACATGATAGCCGCCATACTAAAATATTCCACCATAATTAATTTAATACCTCTGCATATAATAAAGAAAAAGTAAAGTTTTTCTAACATGTTTTGAAGAAAGCAAATATAACTAGACATTTCAGGAACTCTCATAGCTTTATCAATATTCCACATAAACTTGATTTGCCTTGTTAAACACAGTCAATGCAATAATTTCCTGGAGTACTTAACAAAAATGTTTAGACAACAATTTGAATTCAAGCATGAGTTCAGCTTGTTGCAGAGTGACATAATGAGACATGATCTCTAATCCCTATACGCTTAGAGTCAAGTTGGAAAAAATAACTATGCGGGTAATACAAAATCATTTAATGTTAAAAAATGTGGGTCAGCTTTTAAGTACAGAAGAAAGCGATTCATTGGGTATGTGCCTTCACAGGATTCAAGCTGTGTTTTAAAGCAAGAATAAGATTTATGTATGTGAGAGTGGGAATAGGGTTAGATTTTTACATAACAAGATGATATTGAGATGATGAACCTCGTACAATTCCATCATTTCCAATCTTCAATTCTGAAATCCAAAAAGTTGTGAAAAGGAAAAGTTTTTATAACTTATTTATTGGTAAAACAGGGCCTAAACTGATGTAAGGATTTTAATAATCTTTATGGATTCCACTTGGTGTGAATCTTTATATATTTTGCTGCAGAAATATTAATGTTGTGCTGTTTTTGTTTAAAGATGTTGCTCGTGTCCAGCGGGACTTGTTATATAATATACAGATATGCCTCCATTAGTAATCTCTCTTAGGCCTAAAATATTCAAATTCTTTTATACATTTGACACCACTTTTCTGGGTGAGGGCTTACGAACTTTTAATTGTATTGGGAGGAAGAGAAGGAAAGAGGACTGAGACACTGAGGAGCCAAAGGGGATGCTGTACAGTGAAGGAGATGACACAGAGCCTTAAAGATAGGCTGATGATAACAATTGATGTAGGGACTTCTCTAGTGGTCTCATGGCTAAGACTCTGAGCTCCCAATGCAAGGGACCTGAGTTCGATCCCAGGTCAGAGAACTAGATCCCGCATGCCACAGCTAAAGATTTTGAGTGCTGCAGCTACAAAGACCCTGTATGCCGCAACTAAGACCAGGCACAGCCAAATACATATCCAAAAAAGAAAAAAGAAAGAAAGAACTGATGCAGTAAGTACTAGGTAAGTGTTAACTGATTCTTCAGGATGAATATAATGTGGTAAGATCATGGATAAGGTATCTAAGTTCCCCCCTTAGCTCCCTTATACATGAAACTTAGGCTGTTGTGAACATCAATTGTTTTAATACACTCCTACCACCTAGGAGAGTTCCTGACTTATATTAAGAGTTTTGATAAATAGTACCTTTGACTGTCATTGTCATTATAGGGCTGGCCACACTAAGATAATTAAGGATAGAAACAAATGACAAGGTTGACCCTAAAGTTTATTTTCTGAGAGACTGGGGAAAGATGGCCTTGTTACACAAGAAGTATAAACACTTTTATGGCTTCATTTGTTCACCTCGGAGCCTGAGGGTAGATGATCAGATTTTTAAAAAGGAACAGAAAAGCACCATGAAAATCACTGCCTACTAAATCAAATGCAGGGGAAATAATAAAGAATGTATTAATAGAATTATACAAATCTCTAACAGATGTTGGTTTCATGATATCCACATGGATATGGAATAGGCAAGTTTTAACTAGATGGAAAGTTTGCAGCATAGTTTTGTCTTTATTTTTCCATAAAATGATAAAATAATGGGATGACAAAAATGCAGTGCCTTAATTCCGTAATTCAAATATGGTCAATTTTGTTGAAAATAACCAAGAAAACACAAGAATATGTGTGTGTGTATCTCTCTATATATATCTATATATTATCTATATCTATGTGTATGTGTGTATGTTAGTTGCTCAGTCATGTCCGACTCTTTGTGACCACATGGACTGTAACCCACCAGGCTCCTCTGTCCACGGAATTCTCCAGGCAAGAATACTGGTGAAAGTGAAAGTTGCTCAGTCGTTTCTGACTCTTTGCGACCCAATGGACTATATAGTCCATGGAATTCTCCAGGCCAGAATACTGGAGTGGGTAGCCCTTCCTTTCTCCACTGGATCTTCCCAACCCAGGGATGGAACCCAGGTTTCCTGCATTGCAGGTGAATTCTTTACCAGCTGAGCCACAAGGGAAGCCCAAGAATACTAGAGTGGGTAGCCGATCCCTTCTCCAGGGGAACTTCCTGACCCAGGGATTGAACCCGGGTCTCCTGCATTGCAGGCAGATTTTTTACCATCTGAGCCACCAGGGAAGCCCTATCTATGTCTATTATCTATGTTTATATTTATATCCTGGATCATCACAGAGTGAAAATCCTGGGAGAGTAGGGAACTGTCCAGGAGTAGAGAATAGAGAATTGTTATAGTGGAAAGTTGAATACCTTAGAGACCCTGCATTCAACTTTAGAATTCATCTTCTTTAAAATACCCATGACAGGTAATGTCCATAATCACTAGGTAAGCTACATTTATCTTACTTGGATGCTATCAAGGATTGAACCCATGCTTCCTACATTGGTGGGCAGATTCTCTAACCCTGAGCCAGCAGGGAAGCACTTGAGTACACCTGGAGGGCCATTATTTGGTCTGTAACATACATTTTCACTTATATTAACTCCCTACAATTACATGAATAGGAAATTTATTTGGAGAAATGTATACTGGAATTAAATATGATCTTCGAAACCAGTGTTACGGTCTTTGAACCATAACAGGAATTTTGTGATTTATTATCTACCAAATGGGAAAAATATCTTTCAAAGTATTGAGTGACAGAGAAGCACTAAATTAAAAAAGCAGGGTTGCTTAATGCATAGCATTTCTCTGTACATAAAATAACAGATTTCCCTCCAACAGATTTCTTGTTAGTGGAATGGATGTATTAAAATAATAGCATTTCATATAACAAGGTTATATATTACTTAGATTGCTTCTGCACTCTTCTTTTTTCTATACAAATACAATATATTACTTTCATGTTCAGCTGTATTAGCCATAGTTCCGAATGTACTTATTTATCTGATGCAGGGTTAACGTGGTATCAAGAAATTTTATGAAGTTAGAATTTCTGGCTATTGAACAAGAGTTACAGCAACACCAAAGTCTTTATACTAGATGTGATACAAAAAGAAGGAAAAAAAAACTAATACAAACTAGGGGAGAATATTCTGATAATGACCTTCTTACATGCATTTCATATTGTGCAGATTATGAACTGGGCCAGCATGTCAGAAAACTGTATCTTTAATTGGTCTTTATAATCATCTTTCTAACCTCTGAAAGATATTAGCTAATAAAGGAGAACACGGCTTGCATTATTTAGGGCCCGAATAATTAGGAAGTCAGTCTCCATATCAGAGCTGATATGCTTTATTTTTGTAAAAATCTAGGGTACCATATTAACTACATCTTTGCTATCTGAAAGACAGACATTGAGGTGGTTGGCAGAGATATGCAATAGCTTCTCAGATCTGAATTGTTCATTTCCATTGTAAAGCAAACTTGTTTTTCTTTCATTTAAATTTAAATAATGGTCTCTACCAACTGGTTGAGCAACATTAATGTCTTCAGTTTCCTTTGGGATAAAAGAAACTAGTTTACTTACCACAGACCACATCTAATTCATAGCCTCTCATCTAGTCAATAGCAGCATTTGCTATTAAATGCTCTGAAATGGAAAAGTGCTGAACACAGGAAAAAATAAATTAAAAGGAAATTAAATACTCTCTAACAGATGGACCAATTAGTTATAAACTTCAATGAGGTAAAAAAATGCGATCTGTGTTCAGGATTTTGTGTGTGTTGTTTGTCAGTGTGTACGCACGCACGTGCATGTCTATAGTCACTCAGGAAACTTCCAGGCCTCCAGAAGATGTTGGCATTGAATGGACAGCAGGCTGAGGGTGGAGCGCAAGGTCTTAACTACACAGAGACACAGAGATGACACCATTAGCCCATGTTTAGGTGGAGACAGGAAGAGCTGTATCTACACTTGGATTGTATGGACAAGTTTTCAGTGGTTCTTTACATTTCAGTTCAGTGCACCTCAAGAAACTGGTTCCTATTATGTGAAAAACTCCTAACTGAGTCCTAGGATATGTTCAGCTATATAAGATATAGCCTTTGCATATAATTCATACACACTCTCAATACACATACACACATACGTAATGCACACACATATTAGAACAGTCATGTTATGAAATTCAGGAAATGCTGGGGAGACTTTAAAAGGACAATACTCCAGACACATTTTCTTAAAAATAAGTGTTATACAAATGGAGAAATTGTTAGGATAACTAGAAGACATTAAAAAACATAAAAAATATGTGTGGAGTTTGTTTTCATTCTAACAAACCAACTATGAGCAGATATTAAGACAATCCAAAAAAAGTAAACACAAACTCAGTATTAAAAGATATTGAAAAGAAACATTATGTGGACTGTAGCCCAGCAGGTCCTCTGTCCATGGGATTCTCCAGGCAAGAATACTGGAGTGGGCTGCCATTCCCTTCTCCAGGGGATTCTCCCAACCCAGGGATTGAACCCAGTCTCCCGCATTGCCGGCAGATCCTTTACTGTCTGAGCCACCAGGGAAGCCCAGAATTCCCCATTAAAATGCACAATGATCTAAGTCAAAGTATCAGATAGTGTTACAAATACCAACATGAACTTCGTTGTCAATGAAGACAGACTACACCTGCACCCCTCCCCTACAGAAATGTCCTCCGATCCCTTTGGCTTTAGATTATTTGGCCTTTTCTTTGCATTTGAATTTCAGAGAGGTGACATAACGTGTTGATGGAGAGTGTGGGCTTTGGAGTCAGACGGCAATTGCTGCCAGTGTTGGCTTCCTACTTATCAGATGGCTAACTTGGACCAAGTTACTCAAGAAGCCTCTAGAGGTCTCATTCTTACCATCTGTGAATCAGTTTATTCCTTGTGGGACTGTGGAGAGGACTTAATTAGAGGGTGTCACACAAGGCAAACAGGTTAGAAGAAACAAATTAGGAGGAACATCTCAACAGAACTATCTTTGAATTTTGAGCAAATGTTAAAGTAGCACTGATTTCTCATTATATGTACTTTCAACTCTCTGTCATGTGATGTGTAGAGAAGGCTGACCTAGGTCAGACCATCTATTTTGAAAGCCAGGAACAGCAGAAGTTTCACTCCCCAGGGTTCTCAGCGTCAAGACATCAAAAAAAAAAAATGTACTCTGTTTCTGTAAGTTGAACTGATGTCTTTCAAATTATCGCAGTGACTCAGAGAATCCTGTCTTCTGAGGAAAAAAAAAAGTGATTTTTAATACTGTGAACTGGGAAAGAATATAAATATCATCAGACAGACGCATATTAGCGGCTTACAGAGATTCAAAAGAACAGGAAGTAATTTTCAGCTTGTGAGAACAGTGAAGCCTACATGGGAGAAGTGGCTTTTGAAAGGAGCTTCTAGAAAGCTTGAGGAAAAAGGGGGCTGTGTCAAATGTAGGGAGAAGTAGAAACAAAGGCACACAGAACCATTGTGAATAATAATTATCTTCTGTATTTCCGTAAATATTGTGGTAGTAAATCATGAAAACATCACTGAAAGATCTTTTTTTTTTTTAATTTGACTTTGAAATCTTATGAATTTATTTTTAAATTATATTTTGAGACATAATTGATGCATAATAAGTCACACATTTTGAATTGTGCAGTGTAATAAGTTTGACACAGGTGTACCACTGTGAAATGAACATCACACACAAGAGAATAAATGTGCCCATCACTCCTAAAAGTTTCCTCATGACTCTCTGTAATTTCTGTCCCTTGACATTCAGCCCTCTAAGCCCTAGTAACTACTGACATATTTTCTGACACTGTCAATTAGTTTTCATTTTCTAGAAATTTGTAAGAATGGAATTATACACAGTGTACTCCTTTATCCCTGTTTCTTCCACTCAACATAGCCATCTTTTGAGATTCATCCATGTTGTTGCTTATATCAAGAGTTTAGTTCTTTTTACTACTGAGTATTAAGCTTCCCTGGTGGCTCAGTGGTAAAGAATCTGCCTGCCAATGCAGGAGACGCAGGTTTGATCTCTGGGTCAGGAAGACCCCTTGGAGAAGGAACTGGCAACCCACTCCATTATTCTTGCCTGGGAAATCCCATGGAGGAGCTTGATGGGCTACACAGTCCATGGGGTCCCAAAAGAGTTGGACATAACTTAGTGACTAAACAAGTATTTCATTATATGAAAACTCCACAGTGTATCCATTTGTCTGCTGATGTTCATTCATATTGTTTCCATTTTTTACTATTTCACATAAACTTGCTATGAACATTTATGCATACATTTTTACATATGCTTTTCCTTTGGGTAAAAACTTAGTGGAATGGCTGGATCATATGGTAGGTGTGTAATTAACCTTTCTTTAAAACTTCTATTTTTTTTCTGCCAAACTGATTGTATCTTTTGATATTTCTATCAACAGTGCATGGGAATTTTGTTTCAAATTCTCACTAACATTTAGTATTGTCAATCTTTTAAATTTTATCCATTCTAAAAAAAATATGTATTGATGTTGCCTTGTGCTTTTAATTTGATTTCTCTAATAACTGATATAGAATATCTTTTATGTGCTTTTTCCCCCAAAAGTATACATTTGGGGGGAAATGTCTTACATTTTGCTAATTTTTTCACAAGATATTTGGTCATTAATGAATTTTTAAATGTTCATGGTCTGTAGCTTTCTATTTCATATTTAGTTTGTAAATCATATGGTTACTATAAGTGCATTTCTTATGTTCATAAAGTTAAGTAGAGGCAAGAAAAGCATAAAAAGACAGAAATAGATCTTCTAGAGATAAACACCACAATGTCTGCTGTAAAAAATATCTTGGAAGGGATTAATGAGATTAAACACTGCAAAGAAATGAATTCTACATTGTAAAGTATTAGTCGCTCAGTCATATCTGACTCTTCGAGACCCCCATGGACTGTCGTCTGCCAGGTTCTTCTGTCCATGGAATTCTCCAGGCAAGAGTATTAGAGTGGGTTGCCATTTCCTTCTCCAGGGGATCTTCCCAACCCACGGATCAAACCTGAGTCTCTCACATCGGAGGCAGATTCTTTACCATCTGAGTCACCAGGAAAGCCCTCTACATGGAAACTAAAAGGCATATATGGTTGGAAATATTATTCAAATCTCTCTAAAAGATATTTGATTGTCTAAACAAAAATTTTTACTGTTTTTGGTGCTTAATATTTTGTATTCTTTCTCATAAATCTGCTTCAGGGGTTTTCTGGAATTCAGTTAAATTACCTGGAAAAATATGATCCTTTGAGTCTTGTTTTTTAAACTTGTTAGGCACCATCAAAAATACTTACTCCTCACTGCTTAGGCAAGACCCCTTTAAGTACTTCACCAATGCCCAGTGAATTTTTTCAAATTTAACTCTTAGGAACAAGCACTACTTTAGCATTGTGTGACCTCTGGACAATATTTCGCTTAATTATTTTGTAAGGTTCACTACCAGGGCTTTCCCAGTGGCTCAGCAGTAAAGGATCTGCCTGGTATGCGGGAGACACAGGAGACATGGGTTCCATCCCAAGGTCAGGAAGATCCCCTGGAGGAGGGCACGGCAACACACTCCAGTATTCTTGCCTGGAGAATCCCCTGGACAGAGGAGCCTGGGGGATTATGGTTTATAGGGTTGCAAAGGGTCAGACACAACTGAAGTGACTGACCATGCACACATGTATATGTGTGTGTGTATGTATACTATCAGATCAGATCAGATCAGATCAGTCGCTCAGTCGTGTCCGACTCTTTGCGACCCCATGAATCACAGCACGCCAGATCTCCTTGTCCATCACCAACTCCCAGAGTTCACTCAGACTCATGTCCATCGAGTCAGTGATGCCATCCAGTCATCTCATCCTCTGTCGTCCCCTTCTCCTCCTGCCCCCAATCCCTCCCAGCATTAGAGTCTTTTCCAAGAGTCAACTCTTCGCATGAGGTGGCCAAAGTACTGGAGTTTCAGCTTTAGCATCATTCCTTCCAAAGAAATCCCAGGGCTGATCTCCTTCAGAATGGACTGGTTGGATCTCCTTGCAGTCCAAGGAGCTCTCAAGAGTCTTCTCCAACACCACAGTTCAAAAGCATCAATTCTTCGGTGCTCAGCCTTCTTCACAGTCCAACTCTCACATCCACACATGACCACAGGAAAAACCATAGCCTTGACTAGATGGACCTTTGTTGGCAAAGTAATGTCTCTGCTTTTGAATATGCTATCTAGGTTGGTCATAACTTTCCTTCCAAGGAGTAAGCGTCTTTTAACTTCATGGCTGCAGTCACCATCTGCAGTGATTCTGGAGCCCAGAAATAAAATGACACTGTTTCCACTGTTTCCCCATCTATTTCCCATGAAGTGATGGGACCGGATGCCATGATCTTCGTTTTCTGAATGTTGAGCTTTAAGCCAACTTTTTCACTCTCCACTTTCACCTTCATCAAGAGGCTTTTTAGTTCCTCTTTACTTTCTGCCATAAGGGTGGTGTCATCTGCGTATCTGAGCTTATTGATATTTCTCCCAGCAATCTTGATTCCAGCTTGTGTTTCTTCCAGTCCAGCATTTCTCATGATGTACTCTGCATATAAGTTAAATAAACAGGGTGACAATATACAGCCTTGACATACTCCTTTTCCTATTTGTATATTATACGTTCTTTAAATTTATGAACTAGTAGTATTCTGCAAATACTTGATAGTGTGTGAATGCTCAGTCACCTCAGTTGTGTCCAACTCTTAATTCTCTATTTGCACAGCTTTCATTTCCCCTGTCTTCTGTGCTCCAAACTCCAGCCACCTTGGTCTTCCTCAGTTCTCAGCTCCACCTCAACTTAGGAAGAACTTCAAGCTTCACCTGAGTTCCCCCTTCCTATGCAGCCTCAGGGAAATACTCTCTAGGCCCTAACCTGGTGCAATTATTGAACTCATTTTGCAGGTTTTAAATATTTAGGGCCCCCTGCTTTTCATTGGGTTTCCCTGGTGGTTCAGCTGGTAAAGAATCCACCTGCAATGCAATAGACCTGGATTCAATCTCTGGGTTGGGAAGATCTCTTGGAGAAGGGAACAGCTACCCACTCCAGTATTCTGGCCTGGAGAATTCCACAGTCCATGGGGTCACAAGTCGGACAAGACTGAATGACTTTCACACTGCTTTTCATTGTCTAAAGGCCATGGTCAGTTTCTTAAAAATCACTGTTTCTCACATTTTATCTGTTTGGTTTCAGGAGGGAAAGCGTATCTAGCCCCTGTGACTCCATCTTGGTCTGAAGTGCAAGTGTGGAACATTGTAACAGAAAGACCTCACACTTTCCTAAATTATGCTGAAATACCTATTTATATTAGGGAAGACAATTCCAGACTTCTTTTGCCAGCTACTTATCGATAGCAGGTTTCTTTTCTTATAACCTGGAGCCAGACATTTGAAAATGCCAGAAGCACTGGGGTAACTTGAAAGGCAGTGGCTTTCAGATTCTTCAGCCTATAAAAATGGAACACCAACTATATAATCTGAGCCTTAATAATGAAAATTAATCTAGTTTGGGTATTGGAAAAAATAATTCTATAAACCTATTTAATCCTGACTGGCTAAGGTATATTTTCTACATTAAAAGGATATATCCTGGTTCTGAGAATGTCAAAATATGGTATACATTTTTTTCTTTCCTTCCATTGCTTTTGACCAAAACCTTCTTCCTGCATTGTGTCTGTTAGTCCACTGTGAAGCAGCCAAAGCAGCTTTACCTATTCAGTACTGTAGGCATTTTACACATGTACTTTCTTTCCTCAAAAATATGGGCCTTGAAACTCATCCTTGCTGTCTGCTTAGGGTGTCACGTATTGAAGCCAGTCAAATCTTTGGCCTTGAGTATATATCTATGAAATTCATTTTGTTCATTAGTCAGATGGGATAATAACCGCTCCTGTTTGTTTTGAAACTGGGTAAACGCCATTTGTCATATACAGGCTTTACAATTCTAGCTGAGATTTTCAACATTATTCTTATTTATTATATTAGAATTTTA
>NW_011494898.1:3771950-3793539 GCF_000754665.1 Bison bison bison
TAGAATTTTAAGTTTCAAAGACTACGCCCTTTCAAGATAAACACTTTTAACATTGTCCTTGCTGATGACTTTTAAAATAATCAGAAAGGCTAACTGAATTGCCATCTTCCATGTTCAAGAAATTATCTCCAGGAGCAAGCTCCAGGAGTTGGTGACCAACAGGGAAGCCTGGTATGCTGCAATCCATGGGGTCACAAAGAGTCAGACATGACTGAGTGACTGAACTGAACGGACTGATGGCCTTTGTTCTTCCATCAACATCTAGTTGAAATGAAATGAAATCTGTTTCATCAAGTGCAGTACCGAGTACTTTTTTTCTTCCCTACAGAGTAAGAAAGTTTAAGTTTCATTTAAGGATAAAGACCAAAAACCAAAGAAAAATATGAGCAGTAATAGTTCCTATTATCATGAATGAAAATGTTTGGCTTTTAGTAAGAACAGATTAGAATATGATGGCAAAAAAAAAAAATTGTAATGAACAGCAATTATTTTTTTTCCCCTAAACTGGCCAAAGTCAGGAAAAAAAAAAAACTGCATGCTAGCTATGTTGTCAGAAATGAGAATAATAATTAGTTAAGCAAATCACAAGAAATAAAAACTATCTTTTTTTTTAAAAAAAAGCATGAGTCAAATTTCCCACCTAGCAAGAAAACAAGCTTTTTGGGGGGTCAGTTGCTGCAATTTCCAGAGTATACGATTTTTTGAATCCAAAACAAAGAAGACATGTGAGTTATCCCTTAACACATGGTCTGATTTTTATCAAATTCATTTAACAAAATTGTGTTATTCATGTTGAAGTACAATAACTGTGCATGCATCTATAATGAGGCATGTTTAAGAAAAAAGGGGGATTTTGCTACCAGTGACTGGAGAAAATGGCATCAAGGCTGGAAAAGCCCATGAAAATGACGTACATGGCGTTCATTTTTCACTTCATCAGTACCATAAACCTTTCCATATATATCAACTGCAAATGTAGCATATGTTATATTTGAATAGTAAGTATTAAATTAAGTTCTTTGAACTTGCCTAGGGGCAGCAATCAGCATATTCAACTTTTTCATAGAGGGAAAAATATATTTTGATTTCCAAATGAATACATAGAAAGCAATGTATTTTGAGTTATCAAAGAAACTTTAGAATTCAAACTATTTACAAATGGGAATTGACTGTATTCTGATCTTATGGTAGCTTAAGAGAGAATGCAAAGAAGCAATATCTTATCTCCCTACTTTATCAATAGACATATCAATTTGGGGAAAAATGATATTGTTAAGAAATAGAAGGCAATATTAAAAATTTAGAAAAATAATGTATCCTTTTCGTTTGCTGAATTCAGATTTCAAAACTATTTAGCTTTTTGCTGTTGTTTGTGTTATAACAAACAAATTAAAAAGATAAATATGATAATTTAAAAAACTAGTTATGTTTTGTAGGTAGGATTTCTAAGTAATAAAAAATAGCATAATTTTGAAAAAAAATTCTCAGTAATGATTTCATATGATTTTTTTTCTTCTAGCAATCTCTCCAACAATTTCAGTAAAAAATACAATCATTAACAACTATTGAGTATTTGTTACAAGCCACATCTAGTGTTAAATAGTATACCTTTACTATCTCACCTAATTTTCCTTCGAAGAATTGTTACTAAATTATACTTTACAGACAAGGAAACTGAGGCTTAGATCAAGCAATTTTCTTAACATCACACAGTAACTAGGAGAAGCAGGCAGAATTCAAAACTAAGACTACAACTAGCAGACTGGAAGATGCATTTAACCAGATGTCTCTTCTATGGATCCTATGAAGGGACAAAATAAGTTGTTCTAATAATGGGTAATGTTTATTGAGCACTTACTGTTAGGCTAGACAATCTTCATTTCACTTTACATGTGATAGCCCATTTAGGTGTCATAACAATCTATGAGTGAATAGCATTACCAATCCAATTAAAAAGGAAATTGTAACAAAGCACAGAGGTGGCTCGGATGGCAAAGAGTCTGTCTATAATGCAGGAGACCTGGGTTCGATGCCTGCATTGGTACAATCCCTTGGAGAAGGGACTGGCTACAGTCCACAGGGTCACAAAGAGTTAGAACGATTGAGCAATTAACATTCATTTTTCACAGAGATTTTTAACTCTCTTACTTGCTAAAGATCATATAGCTGATAAGTGGAGCATTAGGGCTCAAATCTTGGACTGTAGAGTTCTCATATAATATTAATTTTTATATCTAAGCTTTGGACAGTGGGGAAGCAAGAAGCTTCAGGACATATTCACTGTCAAGAATTTAGAGATTAACCATAATACAGAGATGTGCTTTAAATGTGGAGATTTCAACTCAGTGAAAACCACGTAAAAGGCTTTTGCAGTTATCCAAGCATGAGGCTGCAGATAACTATTTTCATTATAGTGAAAACTGAAAGAAAAGTAATATATGTATATTACAAATTAAAGAACAATCACAATTTATGAACCCAGTTTGAGAAGCCAGTGAAAGTGACCACAAGTTTTGGAGTTATGCTGCTGGCATTGGCATATGGTAATAGGAAAGTTTTTGAGAAAATAATGCATTGGTAATTAATATCTATATTAATCAACTTATTTTGTTTCTATATCATCACTTAAGTTGATTTGAAGCTTGTGCAATATTTACCATCTATATAAAGGACATGGGGGAGGATGGTGGATGCAATGATTTGGGAGATTGCGACTGACATTGATACACTAACATCTGTAAAACAGATAGCTAGTGGGAATCTGCAATAGTGGAGAGAGCTCAGCTCGGTGCTCTTTGGTGACTGAGAAAGGTAAAATGAGGAGATGGGGTGGGAGGGAGATTCAGGAGGGAGAGGATATATGTGGACATAGAGCTGATTCCCTTTGTTGTACAGCAGAAACTGACACAACAGTGTAAAGCAATTATACCCCAATTAAAAAAAAAAAAAAAAAGAGTAGAGGAAGGCATTAGAGAGGAATGACTGTTAGAAACCAGTTTTTGTTCCATATCCTGAGATTCCCTAAACATGACACTAGCTAAATCACTAAATATTCCTGAACATTGCTATGTAATATGCAACCTGAACTTATATAAGGGCTATAAAGATCACAACATCTCATATATAGGGTATGGCTTTGTAACAGGCAGAGGAGAAAAAAAAAAGATTATCATTATTTCTATGTAGAAATCCCTACTCTTAGATTGTACACACCCTTATTGCACTATCTGTAAATACTGTTCTTGATGGTCACATGGGTTCATATCTCAGCTCAACCACTTAACCTCATGTTTTGGGATCTTGAACAAATTTCTCAAATTCTGTGCCCACTGTGTAAATGGAATACATAATAATATACAACTCAAAAGATTGTATCAAACATCCATGATACAATCAGTGCATGTAAAGTGCTTATAGTTGTACCTGAAATACATACTAGATCAATAACAGTCATTATTATTATTAATACTAACATCATTATTATTTTTTTTGTTCAGCCATATAATGCTGTTCTTATGGGTTATCATGGTCATTTGGATTTCACTAATTTAATATGTACACAGATAAAATTAACAATTTTCACAGGTATTGAAATATTTAAAGATATGTATAATGATTTCCTAAATGTAACACTTCATCACATAATATTTGTGCTGTTTTAAATTATGCAAATAGAAAAAAGTTGATACAATGCCTTCAACATGTATCCAAAATGTGCTGTACTTATTTTTTGCTGAACAACAATAATTATTTATTATCCAGTTGTTTAAAGTGTTCCTCTTACTGTATAATAAGTGAAGACTGGTTCTGGTATGTCACAGTTTGATTTAAAGGTACAATGACTTTTTGTATTTTTTCTTTATTTTCAATCAGTGTGTTAAAATAAGCCACTGGGGAAG
The DNA here is from genome assembly GCF_000754665.1 of Bison bison bison. Lineage (NCBI taxonomy): Eukaryota > Metazoa > Chordata > Mammalia > Artiodactyla > Bovidae > Bison > Bison bison. The sequence continues at coordinate 3,775,850 of NW_011494898.1, forward strand.
GCATTTTCCTCGACAGATATTTTTCATAGTAAAAAAAATATGCTGAGATTACAAAATATTTTCAAATATTACCATGTGACTATCATTTCAGTGCATGTATTTCTGTGTAATGGCATTTGCCATCTGGCATTCTTGCAAGTAAGTCTTCTTTCTTAACACACTGTACATTTTTTGCCTATCTTTCTCAGTTTGTCTCTATTCATAATTAATCTCTAAGTTCACCTCATAGACCTCTCCCGCATGTTCTCTTAGCCAAGGAAACAAGTACTCAGGAGTGCAGCATCATAGGCTGGGAACAAAGGATTCGCATTCCACTCTCTGTGTTAGAGAACACTGATGTGATTCTCAGGAGCCAAGCTTCTTAGCAACGAAATGAAGGATTTACAGCCCTCCAGCTTTCTCAGCTACCAAAGCTCTTGAAGGCTTTCAAGAGCTGACCTTTTTAGCAAAGGGCTGGATTCTTTTAATGCACTCACTTTCAAAAGGTAACATACCTATTTTCCAGTGTAATGTGGATGCTATTAAAAGGGAGTTTACATGGACACGAACCTCAGTGGGAATGAAATAGGATTGTCCTCTTCTCAAACTCATTGTTGCTCCAAATATTCACAAAACCAAGATCATGTCACTCCTTTTATTCACATTTTTTATGGCTAGCTTATTTGTAGAGCACTGTCAATAGTAATTAATGCCTTTTTAAATGTGTAGTTTCAAACAAGATATTTATGATAGATGGTGTAACTGCATGGAGAAGAGGGCAGCTAAAGACTTTATTGAGTGTGAGTTTTGTTATGGCTCTTTTATATATAAATCTAGAGAATATACATTCATAAGAGACACCATCCATTTCTTTGAAGTAATACAGAATTTTGTCAAATGCTCCTAAAATAATGTGAATTTGAAGTTGCATCATGACACTACCAAGTCCCCCTTCCCCTTCTTTTTGTATTTTGAGTGATTTTAAGTGTATACAATGCCCTTATAGTTACCCATTTCAGGAATATTATGGCTAAAGAATATCAAATTCTCTTTACCAAGACACAGTTACATGTCCAGTGTGGCCAAACAGGTTCATTTGTTGAATACTGAAATGTGTAAGGTAATATTCTTGTCATTGGGACTTCTACAATGAAAAGGTATTAACTTTCTCTGAAGATCTCACAAAGGAGTCATACCATCACCTCTTCATGGAGTTGTAAGACCTACCAGTAAGTGTTCCCAGACTCAAGATGGTTACATACTATCTGAGCAATTTGTCATAAATCTATGGTTCAGGAAGTTCTCATATGGAAAGGAGGAGGAGAAATCCCTGAAATGAGGACAGAATTATGAAAATAAGCTATTGGGTAACTTTTCAATTGAGAAATGGTTCTTCATCGTGTACCAATTTTCCAAATTCAGGTCAGCAGCATCAATTATTTAATAACCCCTCAATAACTGAGGGGGAAAAGTCAGCCTCATCTTAAAAGGTAATGCTGACCAAGTTGATCAAAAATTCAGCTGAATCCACTGAGTTTCAAGGAAATTTAAGGTTGTTTATTGGCTTTTGTTCCTATTACATTGGCTTTTGGTCAAACAAATATAGGATAAACCATATTTCTCATGGTACCATGTTTTTTAAGTTTCTTATAACAATAAGCTGAAATTGTTAATTGGTGTAAAACTTTAAATCAATTTGTAAAGTGAGAAAATTTCACTTTTTTAATCTTCCAATAATCTTCTGGTCTCTTTTTTAGTTAAATGTGTGTCAAATCACTTTATTTCATTTGGTGCTTAAGAAAAAATCAAGGAATTAAAACATCATTAGTTTTCCTGTAACTACTGATGCCCCCATATTAAAACATACGCCCCTAAAAATACACATCTAACTTCTAACAAGTAACCTAGAAATTCAATGTAATCTTATTAATTTGTTAATTACTATCTGTCAGTTTAACCACAAACACCAGTAATTTCCATAGAAAAATTATATATGGTATTTTTATTTTGTTTTCTACCTTGGCATTGAAAAAGCTAAAAATTCAAGTTCATGTTAAAGAAGGCTTATTGTTATACCTGTAATCAAAAATTCAATGTTAACCTTCAAATTATAACTTTAAAACAATGGGCAGATTGAGAGAAAAATATTACTTTTTTTAAAGTGAAGGCAAAAGGATAACTTATGATTTCCAAATGGCCTTTGAAGAATAGTAGTCATCCTTAACAAAAAAAATGTAACTAAATAACACTATTTAAATTTCAAATCATTTCCCTTCAAACTACAGAAAACCACCAACAAATATTTATTGTTATCAGAAAGATCCACAAACTTAAAAGCTTTTGCAAAACAAAAGAAATCATAAACAAAATGAAAAGACAATCTAGCAACTGGGAGAAAATATCATCAAACCAGGCAGCTGACATGGAGTTAATTTCCAAAGTATGCAAATACAGATGGCTAAAAAGCACGTGAAAAGATGCTCAACAGTGCTAATCATTAAAGAGGCACAAGTCAAAACTTCAATGGAGTATCATCTGAACAGCAGCCAGTACAGTGATCATCAAATAGTATACAAATAATAAATGCTGGAGAGGGTATGGAGAAAAGGAACATTCCTACACTGTTGGTAGGAATGTAAATTGGTGCAGCCACTGTGGAAAATAGTATGGAGGTACTTTAAAAAACTAAAAATAGTTTTAAATTTGATCCAGTCATATGATCATACTGACCCAGCAAATCCACTCATCTGCATAAACCTAGAAAAGGCAAGAAGTTTAATTTAAAAAGATACATATACACCCAAGTTCATAGCAGCACTATTTACAACAGCCAAGTCATGGAAGCAACTTAAGGGTCTAACGACAGATGAATGGATAAAGAAGATGTGGAATATATATACACATAATACATAATATATATGTATATATGTTGTTTTGATGTTTAGTCACTAAGTCGTATTCGACTCATTGCGACCCCATGGACTGTAGCCCACCAGGACAGCCCCATCTGTCCATGGGATTTCCTAAGCAAGAATACTGGAGTGGGTTGCCATTTCCTCCTCCAGGGGATCTTTCCGACCCAGGAATTGAATCCACAACTTTTGCATTGGGGTCTTCCCAGGTGGCGCTGGTGGTAAAGAAACCACTTGCCAATGCAGGAGATATAAGAGATGTGGGTTCTATCCCTGGATTGAGAAGATTCCCCTAGAAGAGGGCATGGCAACTCATTCCCGCATTCTTGCCTGGGGAATCCCCACAGACAGAGGAGCCCAGTGGGCTACCTTCTGTAAGGTCACAAAGAGTTGGACATGACAGAAGGGACTTAGTGCAAATGTACTTTTGTACTGGCAGGTGGATTCTTTACCACTGAGCCTCCAGGGAAGCCTATGTATGTATGTATGTATGTATGTCATAAAAGAGAATGAAATATTGTCATTTGCAATAACATGGATGGACCTAGAGAATATCATACTAAGTGGAGTAAGTTAGACCAAGAAATACAAATATATAGGATATAACTTATATGTGTAATTTAAAAAATAATACCAATGACTTTCTTGATAAAACAGAAATAGACTCATAGACATAGAAAACAAATTTATGGTTACCAAAGGGGAAAGAGGGGAGAGGGATAAATTAGAAGTATGGAATGTATGGATACAAACTACCATAAGTAAAATATAGAAACAACAAGGTTTTATTGCATAGGTAAATAGAGAACTAAATTCAATATATTGTAAAAACCTATAATGGGAAGGAATATGAATATATATACATACATACACATATATATATATATACACACACAGACCCATGAATCACTTTACTGTATACCTGAAACTAACACAATATTGTAAATCAACTAGACTTCAATTACCAACAACAAAAAATTCCAGCTTTTAAAACTTTACTTAATTGCTCATCAGAAACCTACATTAAATTGGACCCTGAAATTGAAAGATAATTAGCTTCAGCTTATAACCTTTATTTTCATTAAATTTTTGATAAGAAGTCAGTTTTTAAATACTTTCAAAAGAAATATTTAACATATGCTTTCTTCACGATTGCTATTTTTGCCTTTCAGAAAAAAGATGAGAAAAGATTAATTATGCCCTTAAATATCTACCTACATTTCAGCCCACAACTTCTAAAGGGTAGGGAAAGTGGAGAAAACTTTCAGAGAAATTCATAAACCCTTCAAGTGCCACAGATGGGTTTTAGGTAGCATGAGCAATTTATTAGATTTATTGCTTGTACTTGCTCACATGAAGGAAGTTATAAGGTATTCCACAAAAGAAGATAAAATTGAAGGTTGTTGGTAGAAACTGTTATTGTTGTAAACTATACAAACGAGGGATGTGACCTAGGAATAAAAAAAGAAGTTATTTTCTCTTTTCTGTCACCTGGAGACATCTCTCCTTTGAGTCATCTTTGAGTCTTTTTCATTGTTTTATTTTTCATCCTTGTAAAAGCACTCTTACTGTTTAGTAAGCAGAATTAGGGTAGCTGAAGTTTATAGAGTCAATGGCTGACAAACAATAAGGTCAATGTCTGTCCCATCCTGGAAAAATTGAGGTTAGAACAGGTGAAATTATCATTCTGTTTTGTTTTTATGGCTCTAATAGAATACCAGAGAGTCCCTGACCTCTGCTGCCAGTCATGTCTTACTCTAACAGCAACGCGTAACCTTTGACACTCAATTAAAACAGGAAATAAGACAAAGAATGGGTCAATATGCATGTTTGGCCAATGCAAGCTTTCAAAATAAATTCCAAGGGGCTTTCAAAGGAGCCATAACCCCTATTCACTTGGTACACTGACATTAAAGTTATGGTCAGTAAAGTAAAAGAAAATAGAAACAAAAATATAAGCTGTATCATTTATTTTCTTTCTGACCCTAAGACCTGTGTATTAAGGTATCTCACAACAGAACAATTCACTTTACACTTTCTGGTTACTGAGGGTGAGGTTCTTGCTGCTAACTGGCTGGACAGGACAGGATAGATGCCAAAGGCACAGAAGGTTGCTGACTTGAATAGTCAGATCATTTTATTTAATGTGAACTTATTTTGTCAATAGAAGAGAAACAGAGAGTACTTTCTTCATATGGAATAACAGCAGCTTTTTTTTTTTTTTTTTTTTTAGAGAAGTTAAATACATCAGAGCTAGTAATAGGCTTTGGTGATCACTCAGAGAGGCTTTCCAGAGAAGGCAATGGCACCCCACTCCAGTACTCTTGCCTGGAAAATCCTACGGATGGAGGAGCCTGGTAGGCTGCAGTCCATGGGGTCGCTAAGAGTCGGACATGACTGAATGACTTCACTTTCACTTTTCACTTTCATGCATTGGAGAAGGAAATGGCAACCCACTCCAGTGTTCTTGCCTGGAGAATCCCAGGGACGGGGGAGCCTGGTGGGCTGCCGTCTATGGGGTCGCACAGAGTCGGACACGACTGAAGTGACTTAGCAGCAGCAGCAGCAGAGAGGCTTTCACACTAGGGAAAACAGGTGTGCCATAATTCTGACATGTCCTGCAAAGCGACAACTTGTTAGTGGGTGTAAGTTCCACATGTATACTCCAAGATATTATCTCATGTTTTATCAGGAAGCAATGAGGAAAGTGCAGGAGAAAAGACATATGAGGCAAAAAGCAACAGCAGACACACCATGGTCCTGGGATTGGCTAGGTCTACATGCCAATTCTGTGCTTCCCTGGTGGCTCAGAAGGCTCACTGCCTTCAGTGTGGGTGACCCAGGTTTGATCCTTGGTTTAGGAAGATCCCCTCAAGAAGGGAATGACTACCCACTCCAATATTCTTGCCTGGAGAATCCCATGGACACCATTTTCTAGGAAGCAGGGATAATACTATATACCTCTTGATACTGTGTTTATTTTCTTCCTATTATTGTTTTTGACTAAATTAGATGGTTCTTATTTAACTATTCAGTGACTAGCATAAAACAGGCATAAATATTTCTTGTGAAGTGTTAGTTGCTCAGTTGTGTCCAGCTCTTTGAGATCCCATGGACTGCAGCCTGCTAGGTTTCTCTGTCCATGAAATTCTCCAGGCAAGAATACTGGAGTGGGAAGCCATTCCCTTCTCCAGGGTATCTTCCCCACCCAGGGATTGAACCTAGTTCTCCCACAATGCAGTCAGATTCTTTACATTTGAGCCACTAAGGAAGTCCCTCACTAATTAATTCATTATATATATATTTCTCTACTGAACCAAAATGATTTGATCTAATGTGGCTCAGTGGTAAAGAATCTGCCTGCCAGTGCAAGAGACACAAGAGATGAAAGTTCGATGCCTGGGTTGGAAGAAGGAAATGGCACCCCACTCCAGTATTCTTTCCTGGGAAATCCCATGGACAGAGGAGCTTGGCGGGCTACAGGCTATGGGGTTGCAAAGAGTAGGACGCTACTTAGCAATGAAAAAACAACAATGTAATATTAACTGTTAGAACTCCAGAAACACAGTACCAAGGTGTACAATTTCACATAAAGTGGTCATATATTTATTTTCAAGTAAAATAGTTTAGACAGGCATTTGTATGCATACAAAACACACACAGATACACACCAACCATGTACATGCATATCAGAAAAGAACTGGAAAGATATACATAAATGTCAATAGTAGCAACCTGTGGTGGTAGGAATATGATATATGTTTCTTATATTTGGGCTTCCCTGGTGGATCAGTGATAAAGAATCCATCTGCCAATGCAGGAGACCTGGGTTTGATTTCTGGGTCAGGAAGATCCCCTGGAGAAAGAAATGGCAACTCACTCCAGTATTCTTGCCTGGGAAATCCCATGGGCAGAGGAGCCTGGAGGGTTACTGTCCATGGGGCTACAAAGAGTTGGACACAACTTAGCAAACTAAACAACAATTTGTTGCTTTTATAATAACAATATAAAAGGACATTTTAATATTTGCAAATCATCTACTTAGTTTAAAATTATAAATTTGATTACTGATAATCCTTCTTAGATAGGCTTTTTACTTAAAAATATTAGCGATATTATCTTTGCACCATCTCTTATTTCTAGCATTCACAGATCCATTAATTTCTGAATGTGTATATTAATTGATGGAAAATGTGATTTTCTACATGCCAGCTGATACTATCTCATCCCCTTTTAAAGGAAAACATTCATGTGTTACTGCTTTAATATGATGAAGGTGATATTGAATTCTGCTAGTATTTTACTTAGGCATTAGACTTTGTAGTGTGGGAAATTAAGATTGGTCTTTAGTTTTCTTTATGGTATAAGATTATGACATTTACTATAAGTAGTTTACTTGTTTTTGTGAAGAATTTGGATGCTTTCTCTCATTATATATGCTTTGAAACATTTTCAGTAACATTGTGATTATTTACATTTGTAGAATTACCTTGATTATTTTAATAATCCCTGATTATGTGGGGGTAAGTTTCCATAAAATATATTTTCTATAAAACATTCATAGAACTTACTGCACAGTTTTGTAAAATATTTAAAGCTTTGGGATTTGGGGGATATATCCTTTTTGTCACTCACTGTTTTGTTTCTGTGTATTCTTCTTTGCTTTCTTGAATAGATTATTCCTAGTTACCTTATTTTATTTTCTCCAATACAAAATAAATATAATAGGATAGTTTATACTATTAGTTCTACTGCTTTCTAGATTAAATTCTGATTTTATTTCTTTATTTTTAATGATTTGAGCTACATACATAATGAAATAATTGCCATGATAAGTTTAGTGAGCATCCTTCATCTCATATAGATACAAAATAAAAACGTAATTTTTCACCTTGGATGAGAACTCAGGGTTTACTCCCTTATTTATTTTTATATTAAAATAATTTATTAATTATCTCCTTTTTAGGGGACCAAGTTCATCATAGACCTGTAAGATTTACTTTTATTTCTTATGTTGTTTAGGTCTTCTACATCCCTGCTGTTTTGACTATTTAATCTATCTTTGGCAAAGATAGTATGTTAAAATATTCTATTATATTTGTGTTTCAGCTTATTTACTTCAGATTTCTGATACATTTTGCTTTATGACAGTTTATGCTTTGTTATTTGATGGATAAATATTTATAACTGTCATATTATCATTATAAGCTGTAGCCTTTAAAATTATAAACTGCCTTTTGTTGGTTTAATATTTCTATGGCTGAATTTTCTACTTTGTCTCTTGCCAATATTGTATCCTCCTTTTCATATATCTACTATGTCCACGACCTTCAAACTTTTTCAATTACTTTGTTTACTATGTCCCCTGTACACATCAGATAATTGAATTTTTCTTTGAGTAATCTGAAGATCTTTTCTTGTTCTGCTGAACAATTTAATCTCATTTAAATTGCTTTACATGACAAATTCTTGATCATTTTTGTCATTATTTTAGGTCATGCTGTTTTAGATATCTTTCACTATGTAGACAATTTTCTTATTTTTCTTTTACTATTACGATATACAGGCTATTCTATCATTGTGTCCTCTTAATAGCCTTTATATTAATACCAAAATAAGATACTCTGAGCTTCTTCTTTTTAGACAGTATCTTTCAGTTCCCTAAACTGATAATAAAATTAGAGTATATCCTTTCCTCACCATCCTCCTTTCTACACTTTCTCTGACTTAACTATCTGATACAATGGCATCATCTTTTAGGGTACTTTGCTACTATAGTATTACTTAGAAAATTCTGAATTAATGTATTTTTGGCTTGCAACTGACAATATTCTTTCTTCTTTTTTATAGTTTCCATAATTTTATCAGTAAATACTTTGGTATATATGAATCTCCTATACCAGAGATAAATTCTCCTTGACAGAGTATGTCTTTTCAAAATGAAGATTCTAATCTTAAGGACATCTCCTGAATTATAATTTTAAATACTTGCTCCATTCCACTGTTTTTCTCTTCTTTCAGAGCTCCAATTATGTGATTGTTGACCATGTTTGCTTTGAAGATTGATGTAACTTCAATATTTATCACTTGGTCCTATGGCCCCTTTATATTTTCTTTTATTTCAGTTTTGTTTTCTTACTTCTATGCATTTGATCTGTTCTGTACCTTACTGTGTTGTCAATTTTTTTTTTTCTTTTAGCTCTTTGTAATGTAGTCATTATTTCAGAAGTAATCTTATGTTTTACATCTACTTTTATTCCCAATTGATATCCAGTGAATGAGTAAGACAAATTTTCTGGTTTCTCAACTCTAATGATGCTTCAGTGACTGGTAATTCTTTTTGTACATGGTATTAATGCTTCAATACACTGTACTTTCTATGCACTTTTTCTCTCTGCCTTGGTTGTCCTTAGATCAATCTAGAACCTTTCTACCAAAGAAATTGGAGCACCTGACCTGCAATGTTTGATACTCAGGAATAAAAAAAAAATGGAACTGCATCTTAAAAGCTACAAATATCATAAAGAAAATTTAAGAAAATACTTTATTATTGATAACAGCTGATTTGAATGCCTCTGTAAATAATATTTATGAAAATGTTATTAGAACATAATCTAGATATTTTTTAAATAAACTGGAAGATAAATTTAAGAAAATTAAAAGGAATTTTTTTAAAAAGGAGAGAAAAAGTGAGACACAGGGACTAAATTCAGAATATTTGTAGTTAATAATAATTTGAGAAGAAAAGCAAAGAGACACTAGAAGTGGAGGAAAATATGCATAAATATCTCAAGTTCTCTTGGGATTAAGAAAGACTTAATTCAGGCTGAAAATATTTTCCAAGCACTATTTGCTATAAGTGAATAAAACAAGAACACTTCATAAGTTTAAGGCATAGTCTTATAAAACTTCAGTGTTTCAAGAGAGAGGAAAAGTCTTAATAAAACTTTTAGGTGAGGTCAAGTAAAGGATGCTGGAAGACTTAGTTATACTAGAATAAGAGTCAGATTGGTATTAGACTGTGTACTCAAAAGCAATGGAACTATATCTTCACAATTATAAGGGAAATGTGATTTTGAACCTAGAATCCCTTACCAAGAAAAACTAATAATCAAGAATGAGAGTAAATATAATTTCAAACATAAAACACATATAGATCAACCTTTCATGACCACTTTCAAAGGAGGAAATATTAATGTACTTCATAAAAGGAACAGAAACCCAAAGAGGAAGATATAGATTCAAAGAAATAATCTATTTAATTTAGGAAAACAATGTAAGTAAATTCCAAGTTGTCAGCTCTACAAAATCCTTAGAATACAACTGGACTATATTGAAAAGTTAAGTCAAAGGCTCTATGAAGACTAACTTGAAAAGAGTCACAGATTTTGTTTGAAACAAATTGTCTATTTAAGAATCTCTATGATATTAGCAATTAAAGGATAACATGTTACTTTATTCAAGGAGGAAATAGTAAGGAAATGAGAAACTTCAGGGGATAAAAGTATATAAATTAGTTAAATATGAACTAGACTAATATAAACCATGGGTTTTGAGACAATAATATGTCATAAGTGATGATAATTTACTTGACTTGATGTTTGAAACCTTCTCATTTGAGAGGCATGGACATAGCAAAATGAAATCACACTTTCTTTTCCATATGACATAGCTCAACAGGCTATAAGAAAGATATTTTCAGATATAATCCCAGTATAATTATAAACATTTTAAAATTAACTCTTTTATAATACTATTATCAATCTATAGGGTCTATCCAGACTTAACTGTCACATTAGCGTTCTTCATAACAAAATAAAATCCTAAACTGTGGGTTGTATTGAGCTTTCACATCCTTGACAATAACTTCACAAGTTAGTTTTAGTGATCACCTTGGTTCATTTTGTACTTTGCCCCTTGGGTCCACTTCTGCTAGTGCATAAGCATCACACATATCCAGTTATGTTTGCCATTTATATTCCATCTATGACTCCTGTACCTTAGAGGTCATTAGAGAACTTCTACAGTAGCCAACAAGTTTCTTTAAGTACCACCGATTTTCTCAGAGGAGTAAGTCAGAATTAATTGTTTTTAAAATTTCCTATGCTTTTAAGTCATCATCCATTGCAGAATTTCATGCCATAGAATTGTGCTTGTTTCAATATTTTTAAAACTGTCTTCTCAACATCTAAGATGTATATCTGACTACACTCTGCAGCCTATTCTTTCAGTGCCATATAGACTAGAAGATGACATAATGTCTTGGTCCTAAATTTCCCATTGTCTTCTCTTTAGCAATCAATTCTGCCCTGCCCAAAAGAATCAGATCCATTCTAACTGTTTGATGAGTTTTTCCCTTTCACCTCTGTGAAACTGACTTTTTCAAAGTCAAGTTAAGAATCTTTCTTTTTTTGTGTTTGAATGAGACTTTCAGTAAATGTCCAGATGGTTGAAGCCTCAAATAACTATTATAATTTGCATCTTAGCCAATGTGAGCTACATGTACAAAAAGTGGTTTCTACTCCCTTTATACAGCAGATTACTCTAATCTAATCTTTCATAATGGCATCACTTCTGTTTCATCCTCTATGCTTGTTTGAATTTTCATGGATTTCTGAGAATGTATATATTGTTTTGAGTTTGAGATTTTCTCTGTCTTCTGATATAACAGATGTTTCTTTTGAATAGGGCATAATTTTCCATTAGGGTATTCTTATCTTATCCCACCAAGTTTTGGAGAATACTAAAAGACGTTATTTGCTATTTTATCCTATAATGTCAGATTTGCACTACTTATCATTCATTCTTTACATTTCAGGAGTCTACAGTTTCTCAAGCTTAGTGCTAGGTAATATATATTTTAAGATATAAGTGGATATATTGTGAAAAAATGGTGTCAGGGTCAAATACTTTGGGAAGCATCATCTACCATAACTTCTTAGCAATTCCCAAGCTGAATAACAAGTGAACAGCCCAGAAAAATACCACATTAAAAAAAAACAAAAAGCTAAAAACTTGCTTAATTTTGTAAATCTTAAATGTTAAGCATGAACCATTCAAGATACAGATAAAACACAAATACAGCATTGCTCTCCCCTTTAAAATTTATGCAATGAATTTAACCTTATCCTGGTCCTAAGTGAAAACTTCAGCACGTCCACAAGCCCTGTATGTTAATTACTATTAAGTGATTATTAGAGTAACCCTGGAGAATCCCAGGGACGGGGGAGCCTCATGGGCTGCCGTCTATGGGGTCGCACAGAGTCGGACACGACTGAAGCGACTTAGCAGCAGCAACATCAGCAGCAGAGTAACCCTAAAGTTGCTGTGCTCTGCTCAGTAGCTCAGTCGTGTCAGACTCTTTAAAGTCCAATGGTCTATAGCCCACCAGGTTCCTCCGCCCACAGAATTAACCAGGCAAGAGTAATGGAGTGGGTAGTCATTCCCTTCTCCAGAGGATCTCTCTTGCATCTCCTGCACTGGCAGACAGATTTTTTCCCACTAGTGCCACCTGGATGGAGAAGGTGACGGCACCCTACTCCAGTACTCTTGCCTGGAAAATCCCATTGACAGAGGAGCCTGGTAGGCTGCAGTCCATGGGGTCGCAAAGGGTTGGACACGACTGAGCGACTTCACTTTCACTTTTCACTTGCATGCATTGGAGAAGAAAATGGCAACCTATTCCAGTGTTCTTGCCTGGAGAATCCCAGGGACGGTGTGGGGGGGCCTCCTGGGCTGCCGTCTCTGGGGTCACACAGAGTTGGACACGACTGAAGTGACTTAGCAGCAGAGCAGCAGCCACCTGGAAAGTCCAGCCCTAAAGTTACTTTCAGTTAAAAAACAAAATATCAATATATAACCAGATTGTCTATTCCAAGATGAATCAAAGAGCTTAATTTAACATATACCTTCTTCCTAACACCAGACCAAGTCTGTTTCAGACTGAAAGGAAAGATTATTTCCATCAACTTACAATTCTCCTACTTCTCCTTCCCAGGAGGTCCAGACACCTCCAGGGATTTAGGGGTGGATAGAAGAGTGATAAGGGCTTAAGAAAGGACTTAATCAAAGGCCAGTTCCTGTTCCTTAAGACTGGAAAAAGTTTATAGCTGTTGATCTCATGAGCATTTTTTGTTGGTGGTGGTGGTGGCAATCTTTGGTAAAAGTTTATCAGACCCACTAACTTCCAGGTGCTCACTTAAGGACATTTCCTGTTGTTTCTAGATATCCCATAATCACATCCATCTTCACTGCTGGGCTCCTTCTGCCCACTCAAGTGGCTCTACTAGCCAGGACTCAAGAATACTCTACCCTGACCCTCTCTCCTACATGGTCACATCTATCTACACAAAACTCTCAGGCACTCCCTGCCCCGATAAACTCTGGTTGTACAAGTCAGTCTCAACACAGCCTCCTCTCACAGGCCACTTTCATTTTCTCACAGGAGTCAGGATCCAGTCTTCAGAGTCCCTAGATTTCAAGGAGCACATTTTAAGCTTTCTGAGAGCTTCATAAGCGCCCTCCTCACTAGATTTGCCATAAGAAGGCAGCACAGCCCACCACTCCCTCTTGGTGAGCATAGGACCACTAGAAGCACTGTACTGCACAGCAACAGGGCTTCCCTGATGGCTCAGATGGTAAAAAGAATCTGCCTGCAGGGTGGGAGACCCAGGTTCCATCCCTGGGTCGGGAAGATGCCCTGGAGAAGGGAATGGCAACCCACTCCAGTATTCTTGCCTGATGAATCCCATGGACAGAGGAGCCTGGCAGGCTACAGTCCATGGAGTCACAAAGAGTCGGACACGACTGAGCAACTAGCACTTTCACTTTTAACAGGAAGTGAAACGACTTATATTCTGTGTGAACAATGGAGGGTTGGAATGAGCGTGTTTTTCAGAGGAAGTACAGCACCCTCTGGAATTGTGCAACATGGAAAACTTCGATGGGGGGAGGCTGTCAACACAGCAAACAGATATTGTCAAAGTTATGCATTCAAAGTCCTCCCTCTTTACTAGTTGATATTCTTTCATTGTGTCAGAGAGTTCAGAGGTCACTGAACTTGTTTGTGGACATTTCCTTTGTAAATTCTGCATGTGGAAATCTGTCTGCCTCATCTCCTAGCATCTGACATCTGTCATGTTTGCACCTTACTAAATAATAAGGAAACAAGGAAGCAGTTTTAATATCGTGTTATTCAAATATTTCTAAAATTATTTGTTTACAGAAGATATTTTCCCCCACAAAACACTGATTAATATTTCATGGGACAATGATGATCCATGTAACAGAGTTTGGGTGACATGAATCTGTAGTCATCTGAGGTCAGATGTAATAAACAAGATAACTATAATTTTTATTTGCCCAAGACACCTTTCCATCCTCTTCTTTTGATTCTGTGGGAGAATTTCACCCTCTTTCCCTGTCTCAGTGGCCTTTTATCAGAAAATAAGAATGGGCAAATAAACAAAGAAAAACATAAATCAAGCCCACATAAATATTTTGGATAGAATGAAAATGTTTTCCTGCATTTCTTAAGAAGAAAGAATATTAATCTGGGGGTAAGAAATGAATGGAATGTATCTGCAGAATAAAAAGGAGTCAAGGTCAAGAAAGGAAATTTCTGAGTTCCTGGAAATAGTTGAGTCTCATTAGACAATTATACCACCAAACCTGCTAGTTACATGAGAAAATACATTCCTCTCTCCATTTTTCCTGTTAGATATTTTGGAATAGTTCTCTATCACTTATTATTATTTTTTTACTTTCTTTAACCTTAACACTCTAAATATACTAGAAGCTCCTTCTCAGTTGTTTTTCTTAAGAAAACAGATACCTCTTGTTTGTGTATGTGTGTGTGTGTTTTCCAACTTTGAATCCATAGGCATATCACAGGTCAGTATTAGCAGGCTTATCATTTTCTGTCACTCAGCCTCCTATTACCTATGATTCTTAATATGAAACCAGAGACCCTGCCAGATAATCCTGGTAAGCTAATATAATGCAACATTTGACCCTAATATATCTTACTCTTAACTGGATGTAATAATGAAATATCAAGATAATATTAAATCATTTGGAAAAACTCAAGAGTATAAGTTTTATTTTGGGGTTTATATCAATTTCTGAGTGTAACTACACTAATGCTAATGACTTTTGGACCTAAAGCTCATATTTGGAAATGAGCAAGCACATTCGGTTCTAAAGGAATTATGCACAGGTAATGGTTCCCACCAGGCCCTTCCGTTTTATGTGTTGATAGATTTGGCATGATTTGCTATTATCCACTATTATTCTTAGTGAATGATTTACATGCTCACTAAAATTAAAATACATATTTTAAATATGGGAGAATATGGAGAGTTCACTTTAGAAACCTACTTGACATTAAAGGCGTCCTTGTATTAAGACACAATACGAGCAACCAAGGGAAATCAGACTGAAAATAAGCATAAAATTAAATGAACTTATGGACTCACACTTTATTAAATCCAACCACTATGAAATATTATCATAGTTTACCTTACTCAAGTGAATATACTCTTAAGAAAAATTCGCATTGGTAATAAACTGGTGTTATGTGTGTGTGTGCACACACATGCAAGAAATATGTAACTTCTTTAAGAATTAAATGTGTTTCCAGATGAAGTGTTATGTAAGAAAAGGTAAGCATATAGGATTATATTTCCTTTCCAAAATTCATCCTCACCTCATCAAGCAATAACTATGATCAAGCTAAGTTGACACATAGTCAACTTAATCAAAAGAGAAAACAGGAAAAGGACAAAAGAGATACAGAAAGAGAATAATATAGTAAAGCTAAGCAAAGGATAGCAGCCCTTAGAAGTGTACTGAATAATATCTTTGTCAGGTAGAGACTCACAGAGAAGCAACATCTCTCTCCAGTGAAACATATTCACAAATCTTTCTCGTTATACTTTTACAATCTTTGAGTCAGTCTGTTCAAAATTATTTTAAATGGATAGAAACCTGCTCAGTTGCATTTCATAGCTGTGAATGGTCACACTAGTTCTGTAGAGAGAATGGGTGGCTATTAACATCGACACAAGAACACGAAGGATAAATTGAAAAATATATTTTCATTCTAATTTATGGGTTTTTTCCAAAGACTGAATTCAGTTCATTCTGAGGGTCTTAAATTGATCTCTCTCTTTCTTGGCAGAACAACAAATGTTAGAGGCAAAAGAAAGTAGACGGAGTTTTCTTGAGAGAATTTGACTACATAGTTATGAGTGATGGAAAAGTCATGTCTATCTCAAAGACTCATACTTCTAGAGAACCTCCAGAGCTAAGAAAATATATATTCACCAAATACCACTCCCTTAGTTTACAAATAGGAAAACGAAGATCAAAAAGTTGAAGTGATTTGCTCAATGTCATACAGAGAGATACTAACAGATCTATAACTGAAATTTAGTTGTTAGGCTTTTTCTATAAAATTGTGAACCTGCATTGTCTGTCAATTACTGGCATCAAATACCCTTCGATCTTCTCTGAAGTGTTAAACTCAGAATCTAAGGCTGGCAATGAAGCACATAAGAACATTTAATCCCATCTAATCAGTGTGCATCATGTGAAAGATCCACTCTCACTTTCCAAACAAAATTCTCAAATACAATAATCAAAATTAAACTATTCTTAAAAATGAATTTGCTTTTGAAAAGTCTAATATCTTGCATAATTTTTGTAAAAGGAACACTTAAGATGAATTTTTTTGCATGCAATAATTTCATAGAAAGAAAATGCATTAGATGTCATTTTTAAAACTGGAAGCAACCATCAAACTGGTAAAAACCATTACAGAGGAATTTGCCTCATATCCACACTTGTGCTGCTGCTGCTAAGTCGCTTCAGTTGTGTCCGACTCTGTGCGACCCCATAGACTGGCAGCCCATCAGGCTCCCCCGTCCCTGGGATTCTCCAGGCAAGAACACTGGAGTGGGTTGCCATTTCCTTCTCCAATGCATGAAAGTGAAAAGTGAAAGTGAAGTCACTCAGTCGTGTCCGACTCTTCGCGACCCCATGGAGTACAGCCTACCAGGCTCCTCCATCCATGGGATTTTCCAGGCAAGAATACTGGAGTGGGGTGCCATTTCCTTCTCTGCACTTAGCTTATGTTTATTCAACTACACACAACCATAAAATAGAGTGTGAACAATGTAACTAAGTTGAGCTATATGAAATCAATATTTTTTATAGTTTAAAAAATATCACATATCAGCAACTTTATATCACTGAGCCCACTTGCTTCTGAATGATCATGAAATGCAAGATAGTAAACCTGATCTTATTTCTTGCATGATATGAGTATTTTGCTAAGCTAAATGTGACTCATATTAAATTACTTCCCCTTTTTTTACCATAGAAGTCTTAAATACAGTCCACTGGCCTTGTATTTACATAAATTCATGTGCACTGCACTTTTTGAGAATGAGCAATTTAACAGCATTATTAAAGTTAATTTGAGGAATGAACATTTATCACATTTAAATTTATAACTTTAAAATGTAAATCTGAATAAGATATGAATTCATTTATCTCTGGGGGTTTTAAAGTAAAAAGATTTACTTTGATCATTAAACATTCATATCTTTTACAACAAATATGGCATTTATTTTATTATATGCAAGATATCAAAGACTACTACCTGAGAAATTACCTAGTCTACTGCTAAAGCTGAAACTCCAGTACTTTGGCCACCTCATGCAAAGAGTTGACTCATTGGAAAAGACTCTGATGCTGGGAGGGATTGGGGGCAGGAGGAGAAGGGGACAACAGAGG